>NC_141383.1:9549903-10092643 GCF_017979445.1 Akebia trifoliata | reverse complement strand
TTTTTTTCGATTTTTTATTTTTTTTTATTTTGATTGATCCGTGCTTTAGGCACGGATAGCATTTGATTCAATTTCATCCGTGTTTTAAAAACGGATAGCTCTGCTCTTATCTCATCCGTGCTTGGGGCACGGATCCAATCAAGCTTTCTTCATCCGTGTTGGTGATACGGATAGACCAAACTTTACTTCACCCGTACTGGTAACACGGACCAATACAAATTTCAAACGTTTTAAGCCTCGCGCCTCTTCCTTTTCATTTCTTCTCCGTTTTTCTTTGGTTTCTTCTCAAATTTCTGGCGATTTTTCCCTTTTCTTCATATTCCTCTCATTTTCATTGACTTAGGCTTTTGTCATTAATCGTTGGAGGATTTGGACTGCTTGGGTGTTCGTGGAAGCGACTTAAAGCTGTGAGGAGTTCGACTTTGCCGTGAGTTTTCCTTTTATTTTTGATTTTTTCTTCTTTGTTTAATTAATATAGAAACAGTCACTTATCGGTTATTACCATCTTGCCTTGTTTGCTTCTCTTTCATTATTGGATATGGATTTTTGCTTTGTCTTTGTGAATGGTTTGGTTGATTTATGAAGAATGGTGGTGAAAACGCCTCGATCTGCGGGGTGCTCGAATCCGCTTTTGACCTTTGAGGTTTGTGAGTCATCACCTAGTTATTATGGTTTAGGAACCGAATATAGGCTCAAAACGGATAAAAATGACTAATCTACTACAAGATAGTGAGTCTGGGGATCAAGTTATGGGGTCGGAAGGTGTTAGGCACCAACCTTGCCCGACAAACGCCGGTCTTTACTAATTCCCAAATAAACTACATTGCTAAAAGACCTAAGTAATAAAAAAAAATTAAGAAATTTATACCTTTCCGAAGACAACGTTCTCGTTCCCTCAAATCTGATAGAGTAATTTCTTGTACAGCACTCCTCGCTTCGTTCCGTCTCCGGATCTGATTTCTGATCTTCGAGACGAGGTATCTCTTTCTTAGATTTGGATTCTTCAGATTTGTTTATGGATTTTCTGGGTGTTTTTGAAGGGTTTCTAGGTGTTTTTCGAGATAAAATCGAAGTATGGGTGCTAGGTAAGGAGTTAGGACTTCAAAATTAAGGTTTATGGGAGGCTAGGGACATTTTTTGACCTACTTCTCTTAGAATTTATTATTTGATACGAAAATAAGGTGTAGGACCCCTATTTATAGATTTTTTAAGTATTTGTTTAGATAAATTAGTGTTTAATTATAATTCTTTTAGTTAGAGTTATATTTTAATTAGAATTATTTTAGGTAGAGTTATATTTTAGTTAGAATTCTATTAAATAAAATTATTATTTAATTAAGATTGTTAAATAGAATTATTATTTAATTAGAACTCTATTAGGGTTTTGACTTTTGGTCTTATTTGATTGGCTTTAAGATTTTGACTTTCGCTTACTTGATTGACTATAATATCTTGACTTTAGTCTTACTTGAGTGACTTTAATTTTGACTTTAGTCTTACTTGATTGACTTTAATATCTTAACTTTAGTCTTACTTGATTGACTTTAATTTTTTGGAGACCCTCTCTATTATATCTTTAATTCTTTGGACCCCTAAGTGGAGGAGTCCTTGAATAAATATCTTGGCAACCCTCAACAATTTTGTCTGAGAGCCTGATTGATCGATTTTTTTGGTTTAAAATTTTAAATTAATTTTATTAATGTTTCACTTTTATTATTTTATTATTTATTTATTAATTTAAAAAATTTTAATTATAAAAATTGTAAAATTATCGTTTTGCCTTCGGAGAGGACTTTTTGCATTTTAAGTCATTTTTCAATGTTCCAAGATGTTTTGGAATCGGTTTTTCGTAAGTAATTCAATAGAAATGTTGGTTTGTATCATTTATAAATTTTTTTGTATAGAATGGTTGTGAACTTTATGAGGGGTTGAAATCGCCTCGACCCCTGCGGCCATCCGGTAAATAGCGGATTAGGGGTCCGATCTACGTATCTTGAAAATTTTTAAAAGAATAGGGAGTCACCACCTATTTTAGGTCTAGGAACCAAAATTAACTCCAAATGGATATGAGTCGGTCTGTGGATCAGAGAGATGGGTAAGGAGTCAGGTTACGGATTTCGGAAGGTGTTAAACATCGAACCTGCCTGATCAAAATGATCAGTCTCTACTGCGATCCAAAAATATCTTACAGTCAACATTCAAAAACTAAAAGTCAAACTAATTACTAAACAAATCCAATCATCATCAAATTGCATCGGATTTACTAAACAAATCCTACAGTTAAAATAATTACATGATTTAATGAGGCATACATGACACCAAAAATTAATGGATCAATTCGATCATATTTTGAGCAATACAAAATCGATTTTCAATGTCGCGTATATAAGATTAGTGAATTGGCTCATTGACGATATTTTATCAAAGAGATTCGATTTTTGAACCATTACGTGCATTAAATTCAGTGGGTTAACTCACAAATTCTAAGTTGCCACGTATATTAAATCAGTGAGTTAACCACGTGCCTAATTTTAAAATAAAATCGATTCAAATTTTCAATGTTCTAAAAATCAGTGAGTCAACTCATAATTTGTTAACTAAAAGAATCCTAATTTTTTAGAATAGCCATGTGTATTAAATCGGTGATTTAACCCACGTGTCTAACTTTTTTAAAAAATTTGATTCAAATTATCAATGTCCCCAAAATCAGCAAGTCGATTCACAATTTTTACATCATAAGAATCATAATTTTTTTTTGGAATCCCCAAGTGTATTAAATCGGTGATTTAACCCACGTGTCTAATTTTAAAATTTTGATTCAAATTCTCAATGTCCCCAAAATCAGCGAGTCGACTCACAATTTGTTAATCAAAAGAATCCTAATTTCTTTTGGAATCGCCACATGTATTAAATCGGTGATTTAATACACGTGCCTAATTTTTTAAAAATTGATTCGAATTCTCAATGTCTCCAAAATCAGCGAGTCGATTTGCAATTTTTATATCATAAGAATCATAATTTTTATTTTCAGAATCGCCACGTGCATTAAATTGGTGATTTAACCCACGTGCCTAATTTTTTAAAAATTCGATTCAAATTTGCAATGTCTCCAAAATCAAAGAGTCGACCCACAATTTTTATTGTGAAAATCGATTTTTTATTTTTATCTTTCGTGTACACCAATAATTTTTATTGAGTAGATCAACATTAATGAGTTAACCCACTAACATCAAAAGTCGGCGAATCGACTCGATAGACATCAACAATCAATGAACCGGTCCACTAACTTGAAAATAATGAGTTGGCCCAATCAATCTATCAACAAAAATGGTCGAATTGATCCACTAATTTTTTGAAAAATTAAAGATGGCAATCTTTATTAATTTGAATGCATAAAAATGTGAAATCAAGAATCAATAATAATAAAAATAAACTAAAAATAAATAAATAAAATAAATAAAATAAATAAAATAACTTACCTTCACCAAATAATTTTGGATACATAGATTCCTTCAAAAAGAAATTGAAAAGCTTATGACGCCCACTGATGTTGGAATAGGAGGAGATGATGATCGTTGTGGGGTGTCCAATAAATCAAAGAAGGAGCGTCACAAAGAGAGAGAGAAATTGCTATTATTTTTTTTATGGAGCGAAAGAGTATTGGAGAGAAGTTATAGGATTAATGGAGATACAAAAATGGGCAGCAATATAGATGAAATTGGAGCTTTAATGGGTGGAATATGATGAAGGTGTGGCTGTAATAGAGATGAAAAAGTTGCAGAAATTTATTTAATGGGGGAAGAAGAAGATAGAAAGTTGTAGAATTTTTAATGGGGAGGAAGAAAATGAAAAGTTGTAGAATTTTCAATGGGGTGGAAGAAAATGGAAAGTTGAAAATTTTTTAATGGGGAGGTTGCTGAATTTTTAATGGGGGAGGAAAAAGATAGAAAGTTGCAGGTTTTTTAGTTATGGAGGGTAGTAAAAAAAACGTCGGCTCGAGTCCCCTTCAATGGTCCCTTGCTTTTCCTTTTATAGTGGTTCTCCTCAAAAATCATGAGAGGGAGAGATAGGAGAGATGGGAGAGTGAGAGGAGAACATGGGTGGTTATGAGGAGGAGTTAGAGATGTTGGAGAAGAAGATGGGGGAGTTGGAGAGTGCCCACGTTTTATTCTCGCTCTTTTTAAAAATTTTTTTTTTTTTTAAGAAAGAGAGGTGGTGGTCCCACGCTACTCGTACTATGGTAATTTCTCGCTAATGAGTTGTGATTAATTGAAATTTATTATTATTATTGTTATTTTAGTTGAATTTTGGATTCATTGACATTTTGATTCAACTTTTATGTTTTAAATTAAATTTGAATTTGTGTTTGGTTTTAAATTTTGGATTAAAATTAATAGATTAAAATTTAATTTGAATTTTGATTGTAATATTGGTTATTGGTTGATTTTATTTTGTTTCGATTGGTTGATCGTTCGATTCTAATTTTATTTTTATATTTTAATTGATTGAGTGATTTTCAATTTGATTTTAATTTGAGTTTTAATTGTTTAATTTGAATTTAATTTTTAATTGAAATTTTGAACGGGTTAATTAAGTTGCGTTTTAATTTGAAATTTAAATTGATTTTAATTTTTAATTGGTCGGTTGATTGGATTTCGATTGGTTAAGTTTTGAGTTTTAATTTGATTTTAGATTGGGTTCGATTTTAAAATTTAAATTTATTGATAGAATTTGAGTTTAATTTTGATGGTTGATTACTTGCAATTTTTATTTTGGTTGATCGAATTTTTATTATTATTATTTTTAATTTGAAAAATATTTTTGATTGGATTTAATTGTTCGATTTTTATTTTAATTGTTTGATTTTAATTTTAATTGTTTGGATTTTTTAATTTGAATTGTTTAATTTTTAATTTGAATTTTATGTTTAGTTTAGATTGGATTTCAATTTACATTGTCCTAGGGATCGGGATTTCTAAATTGTAGATTTGGATATTGAGGGGTATTTTAGTCTTTTGGCGATTTTTACAGATTTTTCTTGAACTTCTCTGTTTTCATCGATTTGGGTCTCGTTAGACTCGAAATCACATTCTGAGTGCAATGGAGGTACTTTCTAGATTTTTCGGAGGTCCAAGGTATATGAGGGGTATTTTCGTCATTTTAATGATTTTTTTATAAATTTTTATAAATTTATCTGTTTTCATCGATTTGGGTCCCGTTAGACTCGAAATCACGTTCTGAGTGCAATGGAGGCATTCAAGACTTTTCGGACTTTCAAAATTTATGAAGGGTATTTTCATCATTTTTGTGATTTTTACAGTTTTTTAGGGATTTCAACGAGAGGTTTCTTTCAGTCACTATGTGAGTATTTCTAAGTTTTAAAGTTATATTTTTTTAGCGTAGCGAGGTCTCTAAGTTATCGAATTCTGTTACGAACCTATGCGTATGTGCTTGCTATGTCAGGTGTAAGATATAGCGATCCTAAGCATGCGTAAACTTCTATGTCGAGTTGTGACGAGTAGGGAGATGAAAAGAAACTAGAAATAGAAGGAATCAAGCAGTATTCACAAACCTTCGAGTTCTTTTATATTCATCATTAGGAATCCACCAAAATCGGGTGACGAATTTTCGAATTAGGTAGATAAAAAAATCGGGTGTCTACAAATACCCTTTTTGGTAAAGGGTGGAAGCAAACTAGATGCCCAATCTATTGTCGTAGATAGTGCGACATCCAAATGCTAAAGCTAGTGACAGTCCATTTTGAAGTCTAATTTGGCAATTTATCAAAGTATCTAGATCCTTGAGGGTAACCTCTCATTGGAAAAATGTCAGATCCTTGAATTTTGAAAAATTCTCCTTGACTAATGCGAATGCAATACGAGTGCACGGGTGTGACATTGTGTAGTGATGAACATAAAAATTTGTGCAACATGTTTTTTTTTTTTTTTCAGAAAATCAGATAAAACTGAGTAAAATCTAAGTAGGTCTGAGTAAAATCTGAGATGAATCTCAGTGGGTCTGAGTAAAATTCGAGAAAGAAACTTGGCAAGTCTGAGAAAAATCTGAGCAGGTCTAAGTAAAATCGAGAAAACCCTCGGCGGTGTCTAAGCAAAATCCTAGAAAACCCTCGGCGGTGTCTGAGCAATTCGAGAAAGAATCTCGGCAGGTCTGAGCAAAATCTGAGTAAGTCTGAGTAAAATCCGAGAAAACCCTCGTCGGTGTCTGAGTAAAATTCAAGAAAATCCTCGGTTGTGTCTGAGCAAAATCCGAGAAAACTCTTCGGCGGTATCTGAGCAATCCGAGAAAGAATCTCGGTAGGTCTAAGTAAAATTTGAGTAGGTCTGAGTAAAATTCGAGAAAACCCTCGGCGGTGTCTGAGCAAAATTCGAGAATGAATCTCGGCGGGTCTGAGCAAAATCTGAGCAGGTCTGAGTAAAATACTAGAGTAAAAATCTCACTCCACAGGAATCATTTTTTTTAGATGGTCAGGTCAACATTTGAACCTCAGGGGTTTTTCAAAAAAATGCTATCAAAAGGGTAAACTTTAATTTCAGATTTTCCTTATCCTTTGGGGTTGGAATTGATCAGGCTTAAGAACAAAAATGCCCCTAGTTTGATAGGACATTACATTAGGGATAATTGAACATATTTTGAAATGACATGCCCCTAATGTAGGGGGAAAATAAATATGCTTCCAAGCAAAAGGAGAAGTGCCCCTTAATATGAAAATTAAAAGTCTTAAGATTACTACAAGTGCAATAAGGATTCACTTTTAATTTTGACTTTATTGAAGATTATGAGTCAGGCTCATCTGTTGGAAATAAATATTCATTTCTGAGATTCATCTTGGAGATCATGTGTTTTCCCCTTTGGCTCACTTAGGAAAGTAAACCTTTTCAGATCGGATTTTCAACCTTGCGAGCTTGCCTTAAATTTTGCCTAAGTCGCTCTTTCGGGTTTTCAACCTAGCAGACTCTTTTTTTTTTTGAACTTCTGGAGTTACTGTCTGATCACACTTGCCATTTTCCTTGACCTCTTCGTGCAGTACTTAGGAGGACTTCCATAGGTGGGCTTAGGAGTAGGCTAAGAAAGAAAGGAGACTTGAGGCTCAAGGACCCGAATGCCCCTTGTGTGGCATTCCTTTAAAATAGTTTTCTTTTCTTTATCCATTTTGACAATTTTTTCCTTTGTGGGGAACATATTTTTTATTTTTTTGAATTTGTCGAGCCTGAAGTAACTTCTTAGGTTACCTACGTACCCCAAAATTTTGGGATCAGACCAAAACGTAATTCGAAAATTTCCCTCCCTTGGGTTAAGTGATTGGGTTGAGAAAAAAAAAGGTTTTTTTTTCATTTTTTAAAATGGTTGCAAGGGGCTGAGAAAGGAGATATTTAATTGGGTGATAGGAAAATTGGTTCGATCGAAAATGGCCTTCTCAAATGTAATACCGCTTGATCTGGTCAAGGTTTGTCGGTTCTGGTAATTCGATGACATCGTGATCTTGGAGTTTGACAGTTTTCCCAGGCAATACCTCTTTGACAATGAAAGGACCTCCCCAATTGGGCATGAATTTACTTCTAGGATCGAAGATGGGTGCTCGATTTTCTTTAAGTACGAGGTCTCCAACTTGTAAGTCGCGAACTTTAACCCTTTTATCAAATGCCTGAGCGACTCTTCTCTGATAGGCTTGCACGTGGTATAATGCTTTAAGCCGTTTTCCATCGATTAAGTTCAACTCTTCGTATCGGTGACCAACCCAGTCTACTTCTGATAACTGACTTTCCATTAGAATTCTGAGGGACGGGATTTTCATTTCAACTGGCATGACAGCTTCCATTCCGTACACTAGTGGATAAGGGGTGGCTCCGGTGGAAGATCGTATCGAGGTACGGTATGCCTAGAGCGCAAATGGTAATTTTTCAGACCAATCCTTATGAGATTGACACATCTTCCTGATGATTGCTTGAGATTCTTATTGGTTGCTTCAACTGCTCCGTTAGTCTATGGACGGTAGGGTGATGATTTGTGGTGTCGGATCTTGAACTTTAAACATAGAGAAATAAATTCAGCTTTGAAATGTGACCCGTTATCAGAGATTAGTTCAGAAGGTACCCCATATCGACTGATAATATGTGTTTGGACGAACTTGGCAACTTTGGATGCAGTGAGAACAGCATATGAAGTGGCCTCCACCCATTTTGTAAAATTATCAATGGCCACGAGAATGTACTCATGTCCATTTAATGCTTTAGGTGTGATTTTGCCAATTATGTCGATACCCCAAATAGAAAATGGCCACGACGAAGTCAAATCAACTAACTGAGATGGAGGTACATGTATGAGGTTAGCATGTACTTGGCATTTATGGTAGGTCTTGACCAAGTGATGACAGTCTGTTTCCATTGTTGGTCAATAATATTCCTGTCTCATGATTCGTTTGGCTAACATCTACCCAATCATATGCAGTTCACAGTCTCTGGAATGCAACTCTCCCATTAACCGTTCAGCTTGATTTTCATCAACACATGACAAATGAATTCCATCATACGACCTATTATATAAATTTCCTACGCATAAGATGAACTAGGATGCAAATCTTTGTAGGGTTTGTTGTTCTTTCCTTGACGCTTCAACTGAGAACTCTTGTTTTTCCAATACTTTCTGAATGTCAGTGTACCATGGCTTTCCATCAGGGAGTCGAGTAGCGATGTTGACCTGATGGCAATATGCAGGTTTATCTTTGATTTCGACTGTGATAGGCCTTAGTTCCATACCTAAAGGCAAATGGATCATCGAAGAAAGAGTAGCCAGAGCATCAGTGAATCTGTTCTCTTCCCTTGAAAGATGTTGGAGCAAGATGACTTTGAACTTCCTTATTAAATTTAGCAGATACTCGTGATAGGATTTCAATTTCACATCCTTAGTTTTCCCATTCTTCTAATAACTGATGTATAACAAAGGCTGAATCTCCAAATACTTCAATTTCTGTGATACCCAGATTCAAAACAGCCTCGAGCCCAGCAATGCACATTTCGTATTTAGTTGTATTATTAGTATTGGAGAAAGTTAGCATAATAGCGATCGGTATGTGGCATCCTTCAAGAGAGAACAAGACTGTCCCTATTCCATACCCGTTCTGATTCGTCGCTCCATCAAAGTATAACCGCCATACTCTATCTCGGGATTCTTCTTCAAGGTTTAGGATATTTTCATCTGGGAATTGATCGGTATGTCTTGTTCTTTCTACCATTGGATGATCAACCAAGTATTCTGCTATCGCTCTTCCCTTGATAGACTTCTGCGTAACATGCGTAATATCGAATTCTGATAACAACAACAACCAACGTGCAGTTCTATCTGTCAATGCCGACTTCTCAAAGAGATATTTTAAAAGGTCTATCCGAGATAACAAAATAATTGAATGAGAGAGCATGTAGTGCTGAAGCCTTTGAGTAACCCATACTAGTGCCAGGCAAGTCTTTTCGAGAGCTGAATACTTTTGTTCATACTCTAACATCTTCTTGCTGATATAGTAGATGGCTCTCTCTTTGTGATTGTCCTTGTCGTACTGTGCTAACATGCATCCCATAGCTTCTTTCGTGACTGACAAATAAAGAAGGAGAGGTTCACCCTGGGTAGGTGGAATCAAAATGGGTAGATTTGAGATATACTCCTTAACTTGGTCGAAAGCTTTTTGGCATTGCTCATTCCATGCTGTCAGCTCGTTCTTTTTGAGAAGCTTGAATATGGTTCGCACACATTGGTGAGCTGAGCGATAAATTTGCTGACATACTGAATTCTGCCTAAGAACCCCCGAATCTGTTTTTCAGTCTTAGGAGGTGCCATTTCTTGTATAGCTTTGATTTTTTCAGGGTCTACTTCAATCCCCCTTTGACTGACCACGAATCCAAGTAATTTTCCTAAAGTCACTCCGAATACGTATTTTTGAGGGTTAAGGCGTAACTGGTATTTTTGAATCCTTCTAAGAAACTTCTCTAATGTAGCGACGTGTCCCGATCGTTCTTTGGATTTCACTATCATGTCATCCACATAGACCTCGACCTCCTTGTGTATCATGTCGTGCAATAAGGTCGTAACTACTCTCTGATAGGTAGTCCCAACGCTCTTCAAACCGAAAGACATGACTTTGTAGCAAAATGTTCCCCATTGCGTGATGAATGATGTTTTTTACATGTTGCGAGGGTCCATCTTTATCTGGTTGTACCCTGAGAACCCATTCATAAACGAAAGCATGGCGTGCCTTGCTGTATTATCAACCAATACATCTATGTGAGACAACGAAAAGCTATCTTTTGGACTGGCCTTATTTAAATCTTTGAAGTCCACGCACATTCTTACTTTCCCATCTTTTTTGGGAACTGGGACTACATTAGCAATCCATTCTGGGTACTCCACCACTTCTAAGAATCCTGTATTTATTTGCTTAGTGACCTCTTCCTTAATCTTCAAAGTCCATTCTGGCTTCATACGACGGAGTTTCTGCTTTATTGGCCGAGCATTGGGATGCAATAAAATCCGATGTTGAACGATATCTGTACTTACTCCTAGCATGTCCTCATAAGACCACGCGAATACGTCCTTGAACTTTCTGAGCAGATTTACTATCCCTTCGCGTTCCTCGGGAGATAAGGTGACTCCAATTTGAATCTCTCAAGGATTTTCTTTAGTCCCGAGATTGACTAATTCTGTTTCTTCTATTACAGGTTGAGCCCGACGTTCATCTTCTTGTTCAAGTAGTTTAATTAATTCGATAGGAATTTCTTCATCAGAAGATTCGTTCTTCGAAGTCAGATTATCAATTAAATCATTATTGCACTCGGGGTTATCAGAAACTTCTTATATTTCATTAAAGATAGATGGGGTGACAGCACTTACTGCAAATTCAACAGACTCATCATGACCAGACCTGACATACAGCAAAGGACTCATTACATGGTAATTGGAAAGAGGCCCGACTGCGGGTTTGATTACAGATTATGGGTTTTGAACACCATTCTTGAATGACAAGACTGACACATTTCCTTCTTCAATAAACATCTGAGCGATATTGAGTGAATCCACGGTTGTCTGCCAATCACCTGCTCCTTCGAGTTCTTTAGATGCTTCGTCTTCTTCCTTATCAGGCAAACTCAATCCAAAGAAAATCTCAAATCCCGGTTGGCGGGTACCCGTGAGGTGATCGATGAAAGATTATGAAAAATCACAATAACGAAAATCCTCCCCTGCTTTCACGAAGTATCCATTAAGGGTTTTACGATAAGGCTTAATGTTGATTAGATCGATGACATGCCCTTGCCTCCTCGCATTCGCCTTAAATATCGAGCCCAGTCTTATTTAGTAGGTTCGTACCCCAATCCGAATGTCCCAACTACTTCTTGAATGGCTGGTGCAGCTTTGATCCCTTGTTGTCTACGACCCAAACCCATGCTGGGAAGAATCTCATGCTTTTGAACATGCTGGCCACGCAACAATTGAACGTATTATCGATAGGTAACAATTCTTTCGCAGAATCGTCTCACTGAACAGCATAAATATTTTCGAATTCAAACCCGTTGAGTTGTATCTCTTTTTGTTCGGGTTGAATTTCAGACAACGATTTATCTTTGGTTTCTATATCGTTCACAATCTCCATAATTTCGACATCCCCATAAAGCGTGATCACCAAACCGTCATTGATGAATTTAATCTTCTGATGCAAAGTAGAAGGTACAGCCTTGATCTGATGTAGCCACGGTCTCCCTAGTAATAGGTTGAAGGATGACTGAATATCCAAGACTTGGAATTCCACAGGGAAGTCTGCTATACCCTTGAATATGAGAAAGACAGACTATTTTCAACATGGGTTGCCCCTACTATACTAGCTAGTTGATCGGGAGATGTGTCGAGGGAAATTTGGGCTGTGCTTAATGCTTTGAGAATGACTTCCCTGTGAGTTGTGGAGGCCATGAGTAAATCCCAAACTGAAATGTTGGCACCTATTTTTTTTAGTTGTTTGATCACGATATCATCCTCTTCAATAGTTTCTTGAATGGGGTCTACTTTTTCCTTCCTTGCCAAGGTCGCTGGATTGTCAACGCTAAGTTTCGGTGGCTTAAAGACTCTCCATCCTCGTGTCATGTGCTTAACTTCATCACAAGAGAGTGGAAATGGCTCGTCTTCTTTGGCCAATAGGTAAGGATCTTTATCTGTTATAGAGAATGAGCTTTTCGAGATTATTTGTGCCAAGAGGTGGCTGGTATATGATGGGCTATCATAGCGAGGTGGGGGTAGACAGTATGATTCATCTGTAGTTAGATCAAATGGCTCATGGCTTGTGGCATAGACTCCATCATTGAAAGCTATTCCAACAAGAGAATAACTGGGTGGTTTGAAGTAGATTGGGTAGATGAGAGAGACTGGGTAGAATGGTAGTTGGGTATTGGAGACCATATTCAGTGTAGGCGGAGGTTGATATGCAGGTAGTGGATTAGTAGTGACATTTGGCGGTGTTGGGGTAGGAATGATGACTTTTTTTTATCATCGATGAGATTTTAGATGGCATGGCGGAGAGAGATGCAACGGTCAGTATGTGATTAGGGCTTTGATGGAATTCACAAAAGACGTTAGGGTTATGTGAAGTTGGTAGGGGATTTGGTAGAGGTCGAGGTTGGAGAGGGGTGAGGAGCCCTTTTTTTAATAGTTTCTGGAAGGCCGCAGTGAAGGTCATCCCTAGATTTGTGAACTGTCGAGGGGGGCCTCTATCCGAATTTACCTGATTATTGGCTGGGGGTTGAACTGGGGTGGTGGAAGTGTTGGCTATATAAGCATGATTGATGTTGGGTTTGGAATTATTGAAGGGTTTTTTGGCAGAAAAGTTGGAAAGGATCCTAGAGGCAAAAGCATCTTCAAGTTGGCTTCTAGCTTGTAAAAGGGATTCAAATGTGGGAAAATACTAGGCAACTAAATGCTGAGCATACCCCTGCGAGAGGTTTTTCAAGATGATTGTCACTTGTTCATTTTCTGATGGTCTATCCCACATCTATGCAGCCTTAGCCCTCCAGCGGCTAATAAAATCAGTAAATGTTTCCCCATCTTTCTGCTTAGTGGATTCCAAATCCCTTCGAGAAGTTTCGATTTCAGTGTTGTACTTGTATTGGTGCCAGAACATCTTTGAAATATTTTCCCATGTCCCAATTATAGCTAAATCTTGGGACATCAACCATCGTAACGTTGATCCTGATAAAGTACGGTAGAACAATAATGTCATATGTTCGTCACTGAAGCCCATTGTGCACATGTTAGTGACATATACCTTGAGATGCGTTTTTGCACAGCCTACTCCATTGAATTTTTCCATTTCTAGCATAACAAACTTCTCAAGAAGACGGATCTTACGGATTTGATTCAAAACCTCTATTCCTGTCGCGATTTCATCAATCCCTTTTATGTTCTTCACGATTGTTTCCAACTGAGTCATTCTGTTGGCTAACATTGGATTCTCATTAAAATGCTCCTCATTTCCATTAAGCTCATAAACCTCATCAAGATTCTTAGTTGTGTTACCTTCTGGTCCCTTTCCCCTTTGATCGTCAGACTGGTCTTTTGTTGACTCAGAGATCTATTGTAACACTTCTACCGTGCTTTTTTATGTTGTTCATATCTATTGTAAAGACTGTCAGGATCTTATGAATTTTCGCGAGTTCAGATTCAGAAGCCATTTTTGATGGTTCACTTGGCGCTGATATTCTTTCCAAATGACCTGACCCTTGACTCCAACCAGGTGGCGGACACTTAAGTTTAGGCGCAATAGTATCCTGAAACCCCATCAAAAGTGAATTAAGAATTGGTCCCCTTTGATAGCATTTGCTTTTATTATTATAATTGATGAGTTGTGCTAGTCGAACTTATGTCTAATAAGGTGATTTATTATTAATTAGGGCCTTATATAAAAAGAGACTACTCATTAAAAATCGTACCAATGTGACAAATGCGAACACAAAAGAAATGAGGTGACTCTCTTCTTAAAGCAAAGATGACTTGATCTATGTGTTCTACCAAGTTCACAGTCAGCTCCTTAATAGGATGTCGATTCCTCGGGAACATTGGGATCCATGAAGGGAATCCTATCTGTCTTGGTATCATCCTTGGGCAATAAAAAGATGTAATCAGCAGACCAGTGAGCATTACATGATCAGACTCTTTTGAAGCGAACACGGTGCCTTCATCCATTTTTGATCCCAATTTACATCTTGTGTAGTCAAGTTTGAAAGTCAGTCCTTCCAGTCTTCTATGAATGCAAAGTCCACCAATGTTTCATTTCTTGTGAATTTTTCCCATTTACTTTCCTTGATTTACGGGAACTCTGCGATGTGAAGTCGGATACATAACCACAGATAAAATAAATGTTGACTTCCTCGAAATCCTGTCCCTCCTAGTGCATTCTTATTTGATAATCCCACAAAAGTCTCGGCGAGTATTGTAGGGACTGGGTTAACCTTATTTTTAAGTTGTCCGACAATATCTGCGAAGAAGTCCGATAACTGATGACCCATCCTAAATGAAACTAGAAAATATGTTGACAATATCCCTAGACATAATGAAAAATCTCTGGCCTTCTTGCGAGG
Organism: Akebia trifoliata; assembly: GCF_017979445.1. Taxonomy (NCBI): domain Eukaryota; kingdom Viridiplantae; phylum Streptophyta; class Magnoliopsida; order Ranunculales; family Lardizabalaceae; genus Akebia; species Akebia trifoliata. The sequence goes on along the minus strand of NC_141383.1, from coordinate 10,078,019 downwards.
TTCTAGAGCGAAATCCCCAGGATCTTCTTGTTCAGGAGTTTGGTGTACTTCTAGGAGTCTCCGCATGTTTAGTAAACCGTGATCTGTGAATCTTCTTGCTTTTTTTGGCTTAACTCCTAACCCTTTCGAGAGTTCTTTTGTGAATTTGGATTTCGATGGAAGACGAATTATCGGACCTAATGTGCTTATCTCCATAATATTACAATAATCTTCATGAGTTGGACAAAGTATGACTGAACCAAAATGGAATACATGGTAATTTGGGTCCAAGAAATTGGCCGCGGCACATAAGAGGTTCCAATTAACAAATACTGACTTGAGAGAGAATACGCTTTGAAGTCCATATGCACCAAATTTGTACTTTTCGACGGTGGTGAACGCATCTAAAGCTCTTTCCATCAGCAATTGTACATCACCATGAGCCATTTAACCAAGACACTAACTCTCATTACTGACATATTTAAAAATAAGCCACGTCCATTTTTTAGTACGATTTTTCGTGTGATTCAACTATTTTAATTTAAAGAAAGGTCCGATCCATTTAATAGAATTAGTCAGAAAAAAAAAGTTCAATTATCACATTCGGACCGATTCTATCCAATGGATTTTAAAAATAATATATCACCTCATTGACATTTAATTGAACCAATTAACTCGATCGGCTCGTATATTGATCCCAAAGATCAACATACCAATTGGGCTAATAAGTTGAAAAATGATTGGCCAACACAACTTTTTCAATTACATTTATTGGGTTGGACCGATATTGCGGGTTCCATTTGAGCGGTGTGGATCGGTCCACCCACTTACCTTTTGGTTAGTTTGGAGAAAAGCAACCCGAAAGCACTTATGGTCGTTTCGAGTCGTGGCCTAGTAGGACTGCGCCTAAGTTCTAGGCTTTCTATATGATTGAGGCTAGGTTAGGACGAAGCATAGGTCACTTCAGCCCGAAACACCGATATACTATTCCAGTTTTACCTAGTCAAGTAGTACGTGGTGTTCTAGTTTTATATACCCGAAGATACTGTACTGAAATTGTAGCGTTCACGGGCGTCCCCCGTGTCCCGAAGGACCAGGTTAGCTTAGATCCGGCTATTGGGTTTATAAGGACATGACATGATGCAAATATGCGTTTGCATGCCCGTGAGGGTGTGCAGAAGGACAAAGTGAGCCCGGGGCATTTTTCGCAAATATCCAACCATTCAAATTAAATACATCAAATCATCAAACCAATCAACAGAGATAAATAATTGAATACATCTAATCACATGCCAATGAAAGAAATGATCAAATCTACCTTAATATAAGAGTTTCATTGAGTCAACTAGGTTGACTCGAGGAAAAAGTCAACCTAAGGATAGTCTTGGATCGGCTAAAGTTTGACCCTAAAATCCCCAGTAGAGTCGCCACTAAAATCGCCTCGACCCCCATGATTGTCCGCTAAATAACGGATTAGGGGTCCGACCTACGTATCTTAGGGATTTTTAAAAGAATAGGGAGTTGCCACCTAATTTAGGTCTAGGAGCCAAAATTAACTTCAAATGGATATGGATCGGTCCGTGGAGCAGATAGATGGGTAAGGGGTCAGGTTATGAATTTCGGAAGGTGTTAGGCACCGAACCCGCTAGATCAAGATGATCAGTCTCTACTATGATCCAAAAATATCCTACGGTCAACATTTAAAGACTAAAAGTCAAACTATGGTCCAATCATCATCAAATTGCATTGGATTTACTAAACAAATCCTATTGTTAAAATAATTACATGATTTAATGAGGCATACATGACACCAAAAATTAATGGATCAATTCGATCATATTTTGAACAATACGAAATCGATTTTCAATGCCGCGTATATAAGATTAATGAATTGGCTCATTCACGATATTTTATCAAAGAGATTCGATTTTTGAACCATTATATGCATTAAATTCAGTGGGTTAACTCACAAATTTTGAGTTGTCACGTGTATTAAATTGGTGAGTTAACTACGTGCCTAATTTTTAAAATAAAATCAATTCAAATTTTCAATGTCCAAAAAATCAGCAGGTCGACTCGTAATTTGTTAACCAAAAGAACCATAATTTTTTAGAATCGCCATGTGTATTAAATCTGTGATTTAAGCTACGTGCCTAATTTTTTTAAAAATTCAATTCAAATTCTCAATGTTCCCAAAATCAACGAGTCGACTCACAATTTTTACATTATAAGAATCATAATTTTTTTTTGAATCGCCACGTGTATTAAATCAGTGATTTAACCCACGTGTCTAATTTTAAAGATTCGATTCAAATTCTCAATGTCCCCAAAATCAGCAAGTTGACTAGTAATTTGTTAAGCAAAAGAATCCTAATTTCTTTTGGAATCGCCATGTGTATTAAATCGGTGATTTAATCCACGTGTCTAATTTTTAAAAAATTCGATTCGAATTCTCAATGTCTCCAAAATCAGCGAGTCGATTTGCAATTTTTACATCATAAGAATCATAATTTTTTTTGGAATCGCCACGTGTATTAAATCAGTGATTTAACCCACGCGTCTAATTTTAAAAATTCGATTCAAATTCTCAATGTCCCCAAAAATCAGTGAGTCGACTCGTAATTTGTTAATCAAAAGAATCCTAATTTCTTTTGGAATCGCCACGTGTATTAAATCGGTGATTTAATCCATGTGCCTAATTTTTAAAAAATTCGATTCGAATTCTAAATGTCTCCAAAATCAGCGAATCGACTCGCAATTTCTACATCATAAGAATCATAATTGTTTTTTGGAATCGCCACGTGTATTAAATCGGTGATTTAACCCACGTGTCTAATTTTAAAAATTCGATTCAAATTCTCAATGTCCTCAAAATCAACGAGTCGACTCGCAATTTGTTAATAAAAAGAATCCTAATTTCTTTTGGAATCGCCACGTGTTATTAAATCGGTGATTTAATCCTCGTGCCTAATTTTTAAAAAATTCGATTCGAATCTCAATGTCTCCAAAATCAGCGAGTCGACTTGCAATTTTTATATCATAAGAATCATAATTTTTTTTCAGAATCGCCACGTGTATTAAATTGGTGATTTAACCCATGTGCCTAATTTTTAAAAGTTCGATTCAGATTCTCAATGTCCCCAAAATCAGCGAGTCGACTCGCAATTTGTTAACTAAAAGAATCCTAAATTTTTGGAATAACCACGTGCCTAATTTTTTCAATGTCCCCAAAATCAACGAGTCGACCCGCAATTTTTATTGTGAAAATCAATTTTTTATTTTTATCTTTCGTGTAGACCAATAATTTTTATTAAGTAGATCAACATTAATGAGTTAACCCACTAACATCAAAAGTCGGCAAATCGGCTCAATAGACATCAACAATCAATGAACTGGTCCACTAACTTGAAAATAACGAGTTGGCCCAATCAATCTATCAACAAAAATGGTCGAACTGCTGAAAGTCTTCCTGTGCGCACATCCAATCTTGTTCCTTCTCATGTCGAGCCTCCAAAATTGGAACTCAAGTCTCTTCCAGAGACCTTGAGATATGTATTTCTTGGCAAGAATCAAACCTTACCTGTGATCATTTCCTCTCACCTCGATGAAGTCCAAGAGGGAAAGTTGTTAGGAGTATTAAGGGAACATCAAGAAGCTATTGGTTGGAGCATAGCTGACATCAAGGGAATTAGTCCATCTGTGGTGATGCACCACATTCGTTTAGAGGATTTTGCTAAACCTTCCTTAGAACCTCAGAGACGACTAAATCCTGTCATGAAAGACGTGGTTCGGATGGAAGTGATGAAATTGCTAGATGCGGGTATTATATATCCTATGTCTGACAGTCGTTGGGTGAGTCCTATACAAGTAGTTCCTAAGAAATCTGGTATCACTGTGGTAGTGAACCAAGATAACGAATTAATCCCCACTCGAGTCCAAAATGGATGGAGAGTGTGTATCGATTATAGGAAACTCAACTCGATGACTCCTAAGGATCATTTCCCCTTACCTTTCATTGATCAAATGTTAGAGCGTCTAGCAGGACATTCTTATTATTACTTCTTAGATGGTTATTCCAGGTACAACCAGATACCTGTTGCTCCAATCGATCAAGAGAAAACAACGTTCACCTGTCCCTTTGGAACTTTCGCGTATCGTCGCATGCCTTTTGGATTATGCAATGCACCAGCTACTTTTCAACGGTGCATGATGAGTATATTTTCTGACATGCTAGAAAGATATCTCGAAGTTTTCATGGACGATTTTTCAATTTTCGGACCAAGTTTTGAGGAATGTCTCCATCACTTGACTTTGGTCCTTCAACGTTGCAAAAAGGTCAATCTAGTCCTCAATTGGGAAAAATGCCATTTCATGGTAACATCGGGGATTGTGCTAGGGCACATTGTTTCTGCTAAAGGGATTGAGGTAGATAAGGAAAAGGTAAGTCTAATTGAAAAATTACCACCTCCTAGAACGGTCAAAGAAATTAGGTCATTCCTAGGCCATGCGGATTTTTATCGTAGATTCATTAAAGATTTCGGGAAAATCTCGAAGCCTTTATGTAAGCTATTGGGAAAGGATGTTCCTTTCGACTTTTCAGAGTCATGTCTCTCTACGTTCAACAAGCTCAAGTCCGAGTTAACCTCGGCACCCATTATTCAACCTCCAAACTGGAGCATTCCATTCGAAGTTATGTGCGACGCCTCAGATTATGCAATAGGCGTTGTTTTGGGTCAACGAATTGAAAAACAACCTCATGTTATCCAATATGCTAGTAAAACCCTTAACGATGCTCAGCTTAACTACTCTACAACGGAGAAGGAAATGCTAGCAGTGGTCTATGCCGTTGAAAAATTTCGCCCCTACCTTATAGGATCTAAAGTTGTGATCTACACAGACCACGCAGCATTGAAGTACCTTCTATCAAAGAAAGATGCTAAAGCAAGATTAATCCGTTGGATTCTACTTCTACAAGAGTTTGATCTCGAGATCCGAGACAAAAAAGGGGCAAAAAATGTCGTAACTGATCACTTGTCTAGGATAGTTAACATGCCATCCGAAGAATCCTTACCCATCTCTGAATCCTTTCCCGATGAGCAACTTATGCAAATCTTTCAAGCCAATGTTCCATGGTATGCAGACATTGTCAACTACCTAGTTACAGGTCAATTCCCAGTCGAAATGACTAGTCAAGAGAAACTCCATTTTCTGTCAAAAATAAAATGGTATTTCTGAGATGAGCCATACTTATTTAAGTATTGTCTAGATCAAATCATTAGACGTTGTATTCCAACCTGTGAGCAAGTCAGTATCCTAGAGTTTTGGCATAATCATGCCTGCGGAGGGCACTTCAGTGGTAAGAAGACCGCCATGAAAATCCTACAATGCGATTTTTTCTAGGCTAATATTTTTCATGAGGCCCACAAGTTTAACAAATCTTGTGATAGATGTCAAAGATTAGGAAAAATCTCTAAGAGAAATAAAATGCCCTTAAAATCCTATACTGATCATCGAAATTTTTGACGTGTGGGGTATAGACTTCATAGGACCTTTTCCTATCTCCCAGGGTTATCAATACATCCTAGTTGCCGTTGACTATATGTCAAAATGGGTCGAAGCTGTGGCATGTAGAACTAACGATCACACGGTTGTGATAAAATTCATCAAGGAGACGATTTTTTCAAGATTTGGTACTCCGCGAGCTATCATAAGTGATGGTGGCTCGCATTTTTGCAACAAGATCTTTGTTGCGTTGATGAAGAAATACCTCATAACGCATAAGGTTGCCACACCTTACCACCCACAAACAAGTGGACAAGTGGAGATTTCTAACAGGGAAATAAAGACTATCTTCGAAAAAACAGTCAATCTTTCAAGGAAAGATTGGTCTTTGAGATTGAGTGATTTCACTCTGGGCTTATAGGACTGCATTCAAGATACCCATAGGGATGTCTCCTTACAGGTTAGTTTTTGGCAAGGCCTGTCATCTCCCTGTAGAACTAGAACATCGTGCATATTGGGCAATCAAGCGCCTCAACTTTGATTTTGATAAAGCCGGTGAGAAGCGAAAGTTACAACTAGACGAGTTAGAAGAGATTAGAAATGACTCATATGATTGTGCCAAAAGGTACAAAGAGCGTACCAAATTCTTTCACGATAGGCACATTCTTAGGAGGAATTTCATTCCTAATCAAAGAGTTTTATTGTATTATCATAGACTCCACCTTTTTCCAGGAAAACTTAAATCTCGATGGACTGGCCCATATATTATCCAAACAGTCTATCCCCATAGTGCTGTTGAAGTCCTTAATCCTAAGGACGGATCCACTTTCAAAGTGAATGGCCAACGTCTCAAACCGTTTCTCGAGTATGTTCCGCAGGAGGAAGTTCTTTTTCTCGATGATCCCGTCTATCAAAATTAACTATGTTTTCGTCTAGCTAAAGACGTTAAACTTAGCGCTTCTGGGAGGCAATCCATGCACTTCAAGGGACATTGTGTTAAATATCAACAGGACTATAAGGTCTTTCTCAGGTGCTATCTAACCCACTTCATTTCATTTTTTCAATTTCAATTTTACCTTTGCTTGTATATGTTGAAATATTGAGGACAATATAATGTTTAAGTTTGGGGGTGTATGGGTTGGATTTCCACTTATTATTTTCTTCATTTATACAAAAAAAAAAAAAAAATTGAAAAATATTTGGTTGGCAACTTTGTTGTATTTTTTTTCTCAAAGTCTTAGCTTGTATCTTTTAAGCACTTAGTAAAAATATTTAATCAGTCTTTCATTGGAAGCTATGATCTGGAGTCCCCATTTATGTTTCTCTTAGGCAAAAATTAGAGCAAAGTTATTTTTTGGTTTATAGTCACTTCTAATAAGGTTACCAAAAGTCTAAATTGTATTAAAAGAGCTTGTTACCTTCTTTCTACCTAGAGTTTAAGGAAAAACTAGGTTTGATGAACTTTGACTTCCTTGTTCAATTGGTTGGTTGATTAGAAGAAAAACATAATTGGATTGTATACATCTTGTACAGCAACCATTGAATTAGACTGGGTACCTTGAAAAGGGCTGCCTACTTTTCTTAGAAAAATAGTAAAGAAGTAATATTAAAAAAATAAAAAAATAAAAAAAAAAGAGAAAAAGTCAAAGATCCAAAAGTTTATGTAAAGTTTTAGTAGGGTGAAAGCCATCAAGTGTAAAAATGTGAGTATACTGGAATATCACAGATAAAGCCCCTTAGAGGTATTAAAGTGAATATCCACACTTCTCACTACCCCAGACAGGATGCTAAGTTTAGAATTAAACCCTAAGTTACTCCAGTTATTCTTGAGTAGTTAGAAGGTTGAAACTCATTTTGGGAAATCGAATCTCTTAAATTTCTAAGTTAGAATCACTATCGCTCAAAAGTCAATTTAAGTCTAAGTTTTGTCATAGAGAAATAAGGGTTGGGACTCTATACCAAGCAGTACTTCTAATTGATTGACAAAACCAAAAAAAAAAAGACTTGTGCTTTTCAATATAAGTTTTGATTTTGACTATTTTTACTTCAAAGTTGTTTTCAAATTTTGTGGGTATATTTTCTGCAAACCCTCACGAGTCAAACTCGTCCACTAGGGGTAACCTAGCGGTTCAAGGGCTTGCTGCATTCGCTAAATGCAGTCGAGGTGCCTGCAAAAGTGGCAGTTTTATTTTCTAGGGACTAGAAAAAGGTAAGTTTGGGGGTGTGATGAGTGTCTCCAAACACTCAATTATACGCACATTTTCCAGATATTTATCTTGATTTTTATACCTATTTCTCTATATTAAGATAATAATCATGATAAGCCTCAAACCACCACGTTGCATGTTAATTAGGCTTAATTATATATAAATAAATTCATTTACTAGATAAATCTAATTACGTGTGTTTCTTATGCAGAAAATCAACAATTTGGAATCAAAATCTCAAGGTAAAAGCATTTGGGCCCACTTTAGAATGCCCTAACACTTTGGAATGCCCTAATCCTTTGGAATGCCCTAATCCTTAACTCATATTCTCCTATTTTGTCTTTTTGTGCAAAGAAAAGTGGAGGCTACTTTTAGACTCTTCTACACACATTTTTCTCTATAAATAGAGCCTTCATTTCTAGAGAAAGGGTCCCATCTTGGTTCTCTTATCCAAGACTCCTTTAATCTAAGATTCTTTGTCTATTATCTTATTTTTTGTATTTTCAGTTTCTAGTTATTTCCTTTTGGCTAATTAGTCTTGTAAGAAGTAGAAGAAGAAGAAGTTGTAATTTTTTCCATGAAATGAAGAAAAATTCTTTCATCTCTTATCTTTCCTCTCTTGCAATGACATTAGGCTAAGTTCCCCTCCATTGGAGAGTGGAAAAGTCTAGAGCAAGTTCTTGTGTTATTTTTAATTTGATGCCTTTCTTTTATTTAAAATGCTTATGAATTCTCTTTAAGTTTCTTGCACCTTTTATTCTTAATATAGATACTTTATGCTTAGATTAGATCAAGATAAAGTATGCTTAAACTAGATAATTGGTAGTAGGAAGTTTTCAAAGAATTCTACTTCGTTTATGTTCCCTTATTTCATTTCATTTAAAAAACTTTCCGATCTAAGGAGCTAACACCAAGCCCTTACGATTGAGTTATAAAAAGGCTTGAAACTAAGAATTGCTCATCAACATGTTCTAGGTAGATCCACTTCTAATGGTGTTTTAATTTCATAAGTTTACTTGCTTTTAATTTCACTTACTTTAGTTTCTTTTCTAGTAATTTTACATTTTCTTATAAGTTCAAAAATACAAAGAAAAATAGTTTTAATTCCTTTTAGTTAATTTGAATTTTATCTTCTTAGCTTAACTCTATTCCTCCTTTCTCTTGGGTTCGATCCCCTACTTGTCCCACAAGTAAGGTAAACGTAAGATTATCATTAACTCCGGTGAGAAGAACAACGATAGTCTCATCAAAGAGTTAAGTGGGAGTTGATGGAGTGTATGGAATGATGAGCAGTAGACGTGAGGATGAGGTGTATGATATATGAAGGGGGGATCGAGTTGATCCTTGAGAATAGGTGGTGTGTAGGTTATAACAAGAGGAGGTCGGGTCGAATTTTGATGGTTTGGTGATCCGAATGGTATAACTAAAGGTGGTCGGGTAGCAGTATTTTGATGAGTGGGATGAATGGTGAGGTCCACCATTCTGAGAGGCAATTGTAAATTTTGAGGCAAATTCGTTGTGTAGTGGTTTACTGTGTTAACCATAAATGCCTTTGATTCCTGGGTTAGGTGGACCTTGATTTTTGCCCCAATAGGTGCTATCAAATCCGAAGGATTGAAATCGAGTTCTCTCTAGATGGCATTTACCATGTGCCCACTCCCCTCTCCATTATGAGTAGGTAGGGGGTTTTGATTGATATTCTGTTGTTGGGGCGGGTTGGTAGGCCCATATAGGATGAGAGCCTTTTTATCGATCAAGTTCTATACTTGATGCTTGAGCTGCCAGCATTGGTCTATAGAGTGCCCTGGGGCACCCATGTGAAATTCACAGAATAGGTTAGAGTTATATCCTAGCCCTTTGTTAGCCTCGGGGTTTGATGGACGTTTTACCAGATATTCACCCTTGAGTAAGATTGACAGTAATTCTGATAGTGTCATGGCCAATCTGGTAAACACTCTATTTACTCTGTTAGGCCGTGCCTACTGGTTTTGCCCATATAGTGGTGCCTGTTGTGTAACTGGTGGAGGATTTGCTCGAAATGGATTCTGAGGTGGAGGATTCCATGTTGGTGGTGCTAATGCCAATGAAGTTGATGGTGCTTGTGAAGGGATGAAGAGGGGTCGGTTTGGCTGTACGTTGTTGACCTGTGTTTCTTCCTTCTTCTTTCCCGTAGGCACTGGCTTTCTCTGAGAAGGGATTCCTGCTGTTGTTCCTAGATTTGTGAAATCAAAGATCAGACCGGTTCAGATCCCATCCTCGATCCGTTCCGCTACTTGTACTAGGTTCGAGAATGTGCCTGTGGTGTGTCCCACCAGATGAATATAAAAGGCGTGCCCTAGTGTCGAGATAAACGTGGTGTTCATCTCTTGCACTGTCATTGTAGGCCTTACTAGGGAGGCGGACTCTCGCCATCTCTGTGTATACTCTTTCATCGTTTCCCGTTGCTTTCTTGTCAACTTAGCCATGTTGTTTCGATCCAGACCAACATCTGTATTAAATCGATAATTTTGCCAAAACATCTCGGCTAGGTCCTGCCAGTTTTTGATGAGTGAGTGATCCAATCCAGAAAACCACTTGAGTATTGGCCCCGTTAAGCTCCTCTAAAAGAATTGTACCAACAACCTGTCATCCTCGTCATACTTGCACATGGATCCACAATACAACTTCAGATGTGACAGCGGACACCCTACTCCGTTATACTTTTCAAACTCCGAACACTTGAATTTAGCTAGTAATTAAGCATTGGGATAGAAGTAAAGGTCCTTAAATCGAGTTCTACCCATAGTGTTGAGGTCCTTCAACTTCTCATCTCTTCTTGCAAAGACTTGATTTACTAAGCCAATTTTTCGTCTGTCGCGCTCTAGGCTTCTATGGCCATGTACTCACATTCGTCATCAGGAATGACCATCGGGGGTGGTTGATTCTGTGGAATATAAATGGGGACCCTGGTATTCAGGCACAACAGGCAGCATGGTGGTCTGTGGTCCCTGGGGAGGTTGCTCGGGTAAATCCTGATTCAATCCAGACTCATGTGGCTGTATTGTTTGAGCTTGTATGACGCTGGCGTTGGCTAACACAATACATATTTTTTTGCCACTCGATTATTTTTAATAATGCTATGATTTGTGGATCGATGCTTGACATTTCGACTACTGGGGGTTATGCTGGTTCAGAAGAACTCATGGTGACTGTAGATGATCTCAGAAAATATAGGGGTACCTCTGGCTGTTTGTATTTCTTTCACTTGGCCACCTGTGGATACAGAAGACCGAGCGTGTTACTATCTTGTTTACAAAAAGAAGATGTATGATGTTTTTATTAAATCAGGTAAAGTTGTTTATTATGAGTTTTAATGAAAAAGTAATTTTTCGACGCGGAGCCGGCATCAACACGGAGTTGGCGAATTACTTTTAAAAAGAATTACATCAGCACGGAGCTGGTATCAAAGCAGAGTCGGTAAAATATTTTGAAAAAGTAGTTTTATCAGCATGGAGCTGGTATCGACACGGAGTTGGTGAAATATTTTGAAAGTGAAATTATCTCAGCACGAAACTGGCATCGACACAGGGTCGGCATCAACACGGAGTTGGCATTGACATAGAGTCAGAAAAACATTTTGAAAATGGAATTTCATCAGTACGGAGCTGGCATCGACACGGGGTCGGTAAAATATTTTTTTTTGGAAAAAAGAATTATCTCAGCACGGAGCTGGCATCGACACGGAGTCGACATCAGCACGGAACTAGCATCGACACGGAGTCGAAAAAATATTTTGAAAAAGTAATTTCATCAGCACGGAGCTGGCATCGACACAGAGTCAAAAAAATATTTTGAAAAGGTAATTTCATCAGCACAGAGCTAGCATCGACACAGGATCGGGAAAACATTTTGAAAATAGTAATTTTATCAGCACGGAACTAGCATCGAAGCGAAGTCAGAAAAATATTTTGAAAAATAATTTCATCAGTATGGAACTGGCATCAACATGGAGTTGGAAAACACATTTTGAAAAGTAATTTTTGAGATAAATCGGGTTGGAATAACCCATGTTTTTGGTAGCTTCCAATTCAGTTCTATGAAATCACAGTCGGCAAGGCAGATCTCCAAGGAAGAGGCGACGCACAGTGGCACTCTTAAATTACCTTATTCCCTTAATAGACGTTGTCTATCCCCCTCGTATCAATAGGATAAGATCTTTCTAGACACCGACTTTGATCAATGACTGCAATTGGTGCTTTTTGAAATCTTTGATTTGTTTTTTTTTTTTTTTTTTTTGAGAAAGTTGGATGCAATCGAGTTGATTGATCGGTTGTTATCTTTGTTAGATCATGAACTTGGTTCGAAATTGGATATGGATCCAGTTTGTAGTGGATTTGGGTCTTAGACCTAGTCGAAACAGATCTAGGTGGTGGACCTAATGGAAACAGATCTGGGTCTTGGACCTAGATGAAAATGGATATGGATCGTGGACCTAGTTGAAAATAGATCTAGGTTGTGGACCCAATTGGATTGGATCTAGGTCGTGGACCCAATTGAAAATGGATCTAGGTTATGGACCTAATTGGATTGGATCTAGGTCGTGGACCCAGTTGAAAATGGATCTAGGTCATAATCCAATTGGATTGGATCTGGGTTGTGAACCCAGTTAAAAATTAATCTGGGTCGGTAATCCAATTGGATTGGATATGGGTTGTGGACCCAGTTGAAATGGATCTGGGTCGTGGACCAGTTGGATTGGATTTACGTCGGGGACCCAGTTGAAAATGGATTTGGGTCGTAGACCCAGTTGGATTGGATCTAGGTTGTGGACCCAGTTGAAAATGGATCTGGGTTGTAATCCAGTTGGATTGGATCTGGGTTGTGGACCCAGTTGAAAAGGTATGGGTTGTAGGTCCAATTTTGATTGGTATAGGTTATGGGTCCGGTTTAAATAGATACGAGTGGGGACCCGGTTCACAAGATTGTTTCGAGTTGGAGAATCTGTAAATTCTTCCCCTTTTTTTGTTTTGTTTTGCTTTATTGATTTATTTATTTTTATTTTTGAAAACATTGATTAACAAAATCCATTTACTTAACTCGTCTAAAACTTGGGATTTTTCTAAGGGTGCCGTTAATGTTTGATCAATTGTAAGTAGGCCCCTTCAAAAACATGGACTGTATCTTCAATCTTCTTTTCTTCTTCTTCTTTTTCTTCTTGTAACTTCTATGTCTTCTTGAATCCTTCTTGAGATCTTAGTAGAATGTGAGTGAAAATTTCTTTTTAGAAGGTAATATGAAAAAGTAGAAGAGATGAGTAGGGATTAGATTTCTTTTTTATTTTATTTTTAGTAAGACTTGGTAACCATTTTTGGAAGGAGGAGAGGGGTATTTATAGGTGTTGTGAGGATGTTTGGGGGTATAATGGGGTTAAAGGTTAGGAGAATGGGTAATGGCATTCTTTATTAAAGATGGGGATATGAAATTTGGATTGAGATTGAGGGTAATTTTGTAAAAAATGAAAATGGGTGAGGTTTTAACCCAAATGATTTAGATTAAGACCCAAATCCATTTGGGTATAGTGTTTGGTAGGGTGAGATGAGTGATGGTTGATGGGGGGAGTGGGGGTGTAAGAAGATTGTTTGGAGAAGGAGTGTTAGGTTGGTTAAAGAGGTGAGGTGTTTAGATTTAGGAGAATGGGTTGTGTAAGAGGTTGGTAGATTGATTTTTAGGAGGAGGAAGGGGATGATTCCATGTGGCATATGTGATCAAAGAGTGAGGTGATGAGATTGGTTGATTGGTTGATGGTGGTTGTTTGATTAGAGAGAATGGTATAGGTTGGTTAGTTGATGATGAGGGGGTATGGGTTGAGGTGATTTTATTAGAGTGTTTTAAGAAAAATGGGTTGTGATGTGGGTGTGTTGGGGTGGGTTGTGATGTGGTTGATTAGAGAATAATGATAAGTTAGGTTAGGGCAGGATATGGGTTGAGGTGATTTTGGAGGGAACTGATGTGGGCTAGATGGGTTGTTTAGAGAATGGTGATGGGGGTAGGTGATTAGATGATGAAGGTGAATGGTGGTAATGACGTGTCATATTTTGATATTGGGAGGGTGATTGGTTGATGTGGGTAGTGGATAATGGGTTAAGGTAGTAGGTTGGATAATGAATTGTATATGGGTAGTGGTTTATGAGCTTTTAAGTATTGGGCTTTGGTTTTGGAAGTGGTTTTGGGTTTTAAGAATTGATTGGGATTATTTTTAGGAATGGTTTTGAGAAGGTAGATTGGTTTTAGATTTTAGATGATGTGGGATTGATTTTTAGGTCACAGTTAATGTGAGGAATTAATTTAGGAAAGGGTTGAGTGTTTGTGGGCTTTGGAGTTTTTAAGGTGTTTGTGGATTTGGAGGTGGAGCGGTGGAAAGTAGATGAAGGATAGGCATCCCAGGTCTCACATTTTTCCATTTTTTATCTTTTTATGATTTTTAAAAATTATTTTATCGATTAAAATACCACGTGTTGGCGAATCGGGCCATTTAGGCCTGTTGGATAATTTCATCGAGCGTTCGCTTTTTCTTAGATATAAAGGAGGTGCGGTGAGATTGAACATGTGTCGGATGGGTCACAACCCTTTTTATAGGTCCCTTAGACCATTGGGAGGTGTTAGGGGCCTCGGTTCAGTCAACATGCCATTTTTTAATGTTTTGGGCTTTAGAGGCCCGTCGGCCTATCTTGTTGGAAAATCAATATTTTGAATGGAGTAGAGCATGCCGAGTTTTTCGGTAGACCTATTAACCTGTTGAGAGGTTTTAGAGACTTTGATTTTGGTGAAAATGCCATATTTCGATGATTTGAGCCTTCGAGGCCCGTTGGCCAAGTTATCAGAAAATTACTGTTTTTGGGCCCTTTTGAGTGAGGACCCGTTCAAATTGGGGTGTCTACAATGACTATGGTTGCATATTTATTTAAATTATGTTAGCGTAAGATATTGAGTTATGTTTCCATTCAGTTATTTATTTTAGGCCGGGGGGGCCATTGTTGCATGGTAGGAACTGGATATCAATTATCAACCTTGTTTTATTAATTTCTCTTTTTTTTTAAAGAAAAAATAATATATGCATATGTATATGTTTTGTGAACTATTAAAGAGTCTGTGAATGCCTGAAAGAATAGTGCGTCATATCATCCGGCGTGGTATACTATCGTAGGATGTACGGTAAGGACCAACAAGCTCATACGTGGTATGGGACGCGTATGAGAATGGAGTTACAATTGGAATCCAGGTCCATTCCTTTTTATCTTTACCAGTGAACTAGTATTGTAAAGGTGGTTGTCTATGAATGGAATTGTACATTTTAAAAATCACATGCACGCCTGATAAGCATAGACGAAGATGATTAGTCAGTGATCACTAACAATTTAGTAGTAGTCAAACGTTCTGACACATCAAAAAGAAACCCATTGCTTATGATCATGTTAAACGGCCCGCCTAATCCTGATAAATAGTCATCTAATACGGTAAGTGCAGCGATTGACCACAAAATTGGGAACTAAAAGCTAGTGAAATGTTGTAACATTATGTCCTAATTGGAAGCGATCTAGTCATGAATCCCAACTTTCTAATTCCACTACTCTACCATTGTGTAGTATGTATCTGTTATTCTATTTTGAATTATAAACTAAAAAGCATGTCTACTATTTCAATATTGTTGAAAACGTCCTCGATCCGCGGGTTTTGGATCTTTTTCTTTGGGATTTCGGAGTCGCCACCGAGTTGTTATGGTCTAGGAACTGAATATTGACTCTAAAAGGATAAGTCATTGATCTACTAAAAAGAACACGTTCGGGGATCACGTTACGGGGTTGGAAGGTGTTAGCCACCAACCCCGCCTGACAAACGTCGATCTCTATTTTGTTTCAAAAAATGTTACATTGCTAAACAGACCTAAAATAAATAAATAAAATAATTACCTGGATGATTGCGACAACAGGTTCCCTTAGAGCTGGTGGAGAGTGTCCTCGTGTAAGTTTTCCTGTTTTTTTTTTGTCACTGGATCTGATTCTGATTTCCAAGTTGAGGTATCCTTCTCCTAGATCTAAGTATTTTTTGATTTTTTAGATGTTTTTTTGAAATTTCTGGGTGTTTTAAGAGGGTTTTTAGATATTTTTTGAATAAAAATTAGAGTTTGGATGTTAGGTAGGGAGTTGGGACTTCGGATTTAAGATTTTGGGAAGGCTAGGGGGTGTTTTTGACCTCTCTTTCCTATGATTTCTCTTGATCTACGAAATTAGGTTGTGGAGGTTCTATATTTATAGAGTTTTTTGGGTAGAGTTGGTATTGGATTAGGTCTCTTAGGATAAGGTGAATTAAGGTTTTGATAGGATTTTTGAATTAGGATTTTAAATTAGGATTTTGAATTTAATGAAATCGCCACGACCCGTTTTCACTAAATAGTGGACAAGGGTCCGATTTATTAAATGGGGGACTTTTGAAAAATGGGAGTCGCCACCTAGTTTAGGTCTAGGAACCATAAATAACTCCAAATGGATATGGATCGATCCACAGATCAAAGAGATGGGTAAGGGTCAGATTACAGGTTTCGGAAGGTGTTAAGCACCGAACCCATCCGATCAAGATGATCGGTCTCTACTACAATCCAAGATCATCCTACGGTCAACATACAGAGACTACGGTCAAGGTCACAGTAAAATCATCATCATCAATTTATGTTGGGTTTGCCAAACAAGTCCTATGGCTAAAAATTGTCCCAACTATTACACGATCATCCTTTGAATTCGATAAAATATGGGAGGGCTTGAAAAAACCCTGATTAGCTCCATGATTTAAGATCAATTAAGAAATTCCACCTGCAAGTATTCCTTAAACTGTCCAAAATAGAAAATCGTGAGAATATTCTGAATAGGAAGCTTACAAATAGAAACCTGTCAAATTGGGACTTATAATATTTCCAAATTAGGAACATAAAATTTCCCAAATCCAAATTCAAGAGATATATGCAGAATTTCCAAATTAGAAATTTCTTAAAAAATGGAATATTGCCAAAATAGAAAATTTTCAAAGATCACAATTTTGAATTAGAAACACTTCTAAATTCATAAACTTTCTAAATACAAAATTGCAAAATCATCTAATTTATAGAAATTGGTGAGATATGAAACACAAAAATTATGCATGAAATAAAGATAAAAAAATCAAACATTCTCCCAACCCAACCCATATGCAAAGCAAATATGAAGAAGCCTCTAATCCTATCAAGGAAAAAAAATAACAAAATAAAAAAAAATGCCTAGAAACCTACATAAAAAATCAAGGATCGAAAAATTTTCCTAACTTATTGGCATGCATGGGTGAACAAGAAAAAAATAAAAAATAAAAAATAAAAAAAGAAATCCATATTAACAAAACATTGTCCTAATTCTATTGTCATGTAAAAAAGAAATCAAACAAAACATAAACCCCATGCATCTCTATTTATTGTAGACTATCAAAAACGCCGTGTAGTATAAAGAAATTCCCCCCCAAGAACAAAACAAATTTCATGACGATTACGGCATCAACATTGACATGCGCCCTTAACGTGATAAAGTCATACGAAAACAGTGAACTAAGCGACAATATACCACGAGGGACGCCAAGAAAACTAAACAAAAAAAATGACTTACTCACCGATTCGAGAATGTCGGATTGATTCCTTCAGATAAGATCCTAATGGCTTGTGTGCACTGTGGATGTTGCAATGATGACGTTGGAGAAGGCGAATGTAATAGATGGCACTGTTGAAGATGTGGAGAAGGAAGCTAAGGAAGCAATGGGGCACTCAGGTTCAGCCAAAAACGTGGCTGTATTGGTGTGTGGTACTGTGCAGAGAGGGGAACAGGGACGTGGTTATGCTGTTGGGGAAGTTGTCGAAGATGAACCGAAGACAGAGAGAATGCTAGAGAGGTGTAGAGGGCGTGATAAAAAAGGTTGGGAGTGCTGTTGGAGGTGTTGGATTTTAGAGCAACAAGTTGGGCTGCTGTTGTGGCTGCTATGGAGAGGAACAGAGGCGTTGTAGGGGGTGTAATGGAGGAGTGAAAATAGGAGAAATGTTGCTGGAAAAAAATGTGGGGCAGCAGTAGAATGTTGCAGTGATGATGGGGGCAGCAGGGAGAAGTGATTGTTGCTGGTTTGGTGGAGATGAAGAGAGGAGGTTGCTGGCTGTAATGAGTGCTATGTGTAGACACCCCATTATTGCACTCGCCTGATTAATCAACTCGTCAATCCGATTGCAATGATTCCCAATGATGGATGTGTATTTCGTTGCTTTATTTTGTTACCAGATATGTTTCAGAAATCCGGATGAGGTATCTCGAATTGACAAAATCTTAGAAACTGCGCTACGCTAGGAAAATACGACCCTAGAAACATAGAAATCATCATCTTGCAGACCAAAAAGAACTTCACGATAAAAATCACTAAAAAATTACCAAATTACCAAAATACCCCTAATATCAAAGCAACCCTAGAGCCTACGTTACGCTTAGGAAAACTCTCTCAAGCACATAAAATAACAAATCAAAAACAAATAAATCATTTCACCAATTTTAACAGAATTTGACAAAATTTCGAAAATGCCCCTCATAAAGTTTACAATCATTTCACACAAAAAAACTTCATAAATGACACAAACTAATATTTCCATTGAATTCCTTACGAAAAATCGATTCTAAAACATCCTGGAACATAAAAAACTGACTTAAAACGTGAAAAGTCCTCTCCGGGGGCAAAACGGTAATTTCACAATTTTCATGATAAAAAATTCCGAAATTAATAAATAAAATATTAAATAATTCAATTTAAACATTAATGAAATTAATTTAAAAATTGGAACTAGAAAATCGATCAATCGGACTTTCAGGTAAAATTGTTGAGGGTTCGTGGGATATTTCTTTAAGGACCCCTCCATTTGGGGGTCCAAAGAATTAAAGATATTTTAGAGGGGGGTTCTCCAAAAATTAAAAGTATATCAAGCAAGACTGAAGTCAAGGTATTAAAGTCAATCAAGTGAGACTGAAGTCAAAATTAAAGTCAATTAAGCAAGACTGAAGTCAAGATATTAAAAGTCAATCAATTAAGACTGAAGTCAAAACATTAAAAGTCAATCAAATAAGACCAAAGTCATAATAGAACTCTAATTAAATAATAACTCTATCTAGTAGAGTTCTAACTTAAAAATAATTCTACCTAAAACAAGTGAAACTAAAACAACAACTAATTAAAAGATCTCTAATTAAACACTAACTCTATCCAAATCAACCCCTAAAAACATCTATAAATAGAGGTGCTCACACCCTATTTTCGTATCAAATCATAAACCCTAAGAGAAGTAGGTCTAGAAGCTCCCCTAGCCCCACATAAACCTTGGTTTTGGAGCCCCAACTCCTTACCTAACATCCCCCCTTCAATTTTAGTCTAGAAAACACCTAAAATCTCTCCAAAAACACCTCCAAATCCGCAACAAATTTGAAGAGTTCAGATTCAGAAACAAGAAAATACCTTGATCTAAGAGATCCAAAGTCAAATCCGAAGACAGAACGAAGCAAGGGAGTACAGTACAATGAGCTCTTTTTGTTAGATCTGAGGGAAAAAGTCCTTGCAATCGGAAAGGTAAATTTTATTTTTATATTTATTTTTATCTAGGTTTTAGCAATGTAATTTACATGGGAAGTTAGTAGAGACCGGCTTTGGCCGGGCGGGGTTGGTGCCTAACACCTTCCAACCCCGTAACTTGATCCCCGAATTCAGATTTTTTATGGTAGATTAGTTCCTTTTATCCATGTTAGAGTCGGTTTGGTTCCTAGACCACAATAACTAGGTGGCGACTCCCAAACCTCAGGGTCAAAAGCGGATCCGCGCACCCCGCGGATCGAGGACGCTTTCACTATGGAGAACGTGAGACAGAGACTGAGATGATGGTTGTGTTGCAACAATGGAAAGGAGAACAGTAGACTTCACCACCGACTAAAATTCGTCCATACCTGCCGGAGCAATTGACGTGAAGAGCAAGGAGAGAGAGAGAGCCAAGAGAGAGGTCTCTTTCAGTCCAATGGAGAAGAGAATGAAGTTCATTCACCTCTTTTCCAAAAGAGCACAGCCGACCCCCTAAAGAGAAAACGTTCTCTTTTTTATAGAAATTCACCTTCTATTTTTCGTTTTCACTTCTTTCTAATTTTTTTCTTTTTTCTTTTTTTCTCTTTACGCGTCCTTCCTTTGGGAGAATGATGGTGGGGTGATCCCCCGCTACTTGTAGCATGATAACCTGTGTTGTGATTGGTCGATTCTAGCCTTGATTAAATTTTTGTTTTAAATTATATTTAATTTTAATTTTATTGGTTTAATGGTTTAATTTTCGATTTGATTTTTATTATTTAATTTTGAATTGGATTTTAAATTTTTTAATCTTAAGTTTTAATTTCAAATTAAAGGTTAATTGTTTAATTTTAAGTTTTAATTATTTGATTTTGAATTAGATGTTAAATTTTGATTGTTTAGCTTTGAATTGGATTTTAATTGTTTAAAAAAAAATATAAAAATTTTATTTCGAATTAATTTTATTTGTTTGATTTTAAGTTTTAATTATTTAATTTTGAATTAGATGTTTAATTGTTTAAGTTTTGATTTGATTTTAATTTTTAATTTTTCATTTGATTTTAATTTTTAATTTTAAGTTTTAATTGTTAAATTTTTTATTTGATTTTAATTTTTATTATATTTTCTTAAGGATCGAGATTTCTAAGTTGAGTTTGGAGGTTGAGGGGTATTTCGATCATTTTTATGATTTTTCTTGAATTTCTCTATTTTCGTCGGTTTGGGTCCCGTTAGACTCGAAATCATATTCTAAGTGCAATGGAGGTACTTTCGAGGTCTTCCGGAGGTCCAAAATTTATGAGGGGTATTTTTGTCATTTTATCAATTTTTATGATTTTTGCGGATTTTTACGAATTCTGGCGTGAGGTTTCTTTTAGTCTCAACGTGATTATTTCTATGTTTCAAAGTCGTATTTTCCTAGCGTGGCGAGATCTCTAGGTTATCGAACTGTGTAGCGAGCCTACGCGTACGTGCTTGCTAAATCGAGTGTAATGTATGGCGATCCTAAGCGTGCGTAAATTTCTATGTCGAGTCGTAACGAGTAGGGGAGATGAAAAGAGTGGAAATGGAGGGAATCAGGGACACTGCTCACAAGCCTTTTGGTTCTTTGCGATCATCATTAGGAATTCACGGTAACCGGATGACGAATTGTCGAAGTAGGCAGATGCAAAAATGGGGTGTCTACAGATGCCCCTCTTTGGCAGAGGGTGGGAGCAAACTAGATGACCAATCTATTGTAATAGATAGTGTGACATCCAAATGCCAAAGCTAGTGACAGCTCATTTTGCAGCCTGATTCGACAATTTGTCAAAATGTCCAGATCCTTGAGGATAAGTTCTCCTTGGACTAAAGATGTCAAATCCTTGAATTTTGAAAATTCTCCTTGACTGATGCAAGTACATGTGTGTGCAATAGTGTAGTGATGATTTTGAAAAGGCGCACCTCCATTCTGCACATTCATGTTGGGAGGATAACAAGTTTAACAATAGAAAACGTGTGTAAACATAAAATCTGAGTAAATCCTGGGTATAATCCGAGAAAATCCTTGTCGGTATCTGAACAAAATCTAAGCATAATCCGAGAACACCCTCGGCGGCATCTGAGTAAAATCTGAGCATAATCCGAGAAAACCCTTGGCGGCATCTGAGCAAAGTCTGAACATAATCCGAGAAAAATCCTCGGCGGCATTTGAATAAAATCTGAGCATAATCCAAGAAAAATCCTCGGCGGCATCTAAGTAAAATCTGAGAAAACCCTTGGCGGCATCTGAGCATAATCCGAGAAAAACCTTGGCGGCGTCTGAGCATAATCCGAGAAAAACCCTCGGCGGCATCTGAGTAAAATCTGAGCATAATCCGAGAAAACCCTTGGCGGCGTCTGAGCATAATCCAAGAAAAACCCTCGGTGGCATCTAAGTAAAATCTAAGTATAATCTGAGAAAAACCCTTGACGGCATCTGGGCGAAAATCTGAGCATAAACAGAGAAAAACCCTCGGCGGCATCTGGGCAAAATCTGAATGTCTTACTCTACATATTCGGGGTGGAAGAGTAATGCATTATTTTTGGCAAAACAACACTTTCAAAAAGTTGAATTTTATGAAGGTCCGGTCAATGTTTTAACTTTCTTTGAACCCTGGGGGTTTCGAAAAAATGTTATCAAGAGGGTAACCTTTAATTTAGAGTGGACATTATCCTTTGGGGTCAAAATTGACTTAGCTTCAAAAAAATACCCCTAGTTTGATGGGGGGTGTTGTACTGAGGATAATTGAACATGTTTGAAAAACGGAACTGCCCCTAGTGTAGGGAGAAATATACTTCTAAAGAAGAAGGAATACCCCTCAATGTGAAAATTAGAAGTCTTAGATTACCACAAGTACAATAAGGGTTTATTCTTAATTTCAATTTTATTGGAAATCATGAGTCGTGCTCAACTGTTGGAACCAAGTCTCCACTCTTGAGATTCATCTTGGAGATCACGTTCTTCTCCTTTGGTTCGCTTAGGAACATAGAACTGTTCAGATCAATCGTAGACAAGATGCGTGTGATTTCTGAGTCATTGCTTGGTTTGAGCTGAGAATAGAGGCTTGGTCGTTCAGACTTCTGATGCTCTAGTTCGCCTTACTTTTCAACTTAACGAAGATTTTCTTTTATTTTTTGATTGCTCTAATTTTTGCCTAGATTGCCTTTTCAGGTTTTCAATCTAGCGAGCATGCTCTAGCTTTTGCCTAAATCGCCTTTTTAGGTTTTCGATCTAGCGAGCTTACAATTTTCTTTTTCTTTTGCTCTAATTGTTGCCAAGGCCGTCCTTTCGGATTTTCAACCTTGCGAGCTTGCCTTGATTTTTGCCTAAGTCACCCTCTCAGGTTTTCAACTTAGCAGGCTTTATTTTTCCTTTTATTCCTTTTTGAACTTTTGGAATTACTGTCTGATCACGCTTTGTTTCCTTCCTTGACTTTTCGCACGGTACTTAGGAGGACTTTCATAGGTAAGCTTAGGACTGGTCATAAAAGAATGGATTTTAAGGCTCAAAACCCAAATGCCCCTTGTGTGGCATCTCTTTCATTTTGCTTTGAATTTTCTTCCCCATTTTGACAATATTTTTTTTTTTTTATTTTTTGACTTTTTTTTCGTGGGGGAATCTATTTTTTTATTTTGATGTGGTCGGGCCTGAAGTAATTTCTCAGGTTGCCTACGTACCCCAAAATTTGGGATCAGACCAAAACGTAGTTCGAATTACATTCCCTCCCCTAAGTTGAGTGATCGGGCTAAGAAAGAAAAAAGGCAAGATATATATATATATATATATATATATATATATATATATATATATATATATATATATATAATATTATTTATTTTTTTATTTTTATTTTTTATTTTTTATTTTTAAAAGAGCTGCGAGGGGCTGAGAAGAGAGATATTTAACTGGGTAACAGGGAACTTGGTTCAACCAAAGATGGCTTCCTTAGATGTAGTATCGTTTGATCTGGTCAAGGTTCGTCGGTTCTGGTAATTCAACACCATCGTGATCTTGAAGTCTGATAGCTTTCCCAGGCAGTACCTCTTTAATGATGAAGGGACCCCCCCAATTGGGCTTGAATTTGCCTCTAGGGTCGAAAATGGGTGCTCGATTCTCTTTAAGTACTAGATCCCCAATTTGCAAGTCACGAACTTTAACTCTTTTATCAAACGCTCGAGCGACTCTTCTTTGATAAGCTTGCACGTGGTACAGAGCTCTAAGTCGTTTTTCATCAATTAAATGTAGCTCTTCGTACCGGTGACGAACCCATTCTACTTCTGATAATTGACTTTCCATTAGGATCCTGAGGGAAGGGATTTCCATTTCAACTGGTAAGACAGCTTCCATTCCGTACACAAGTGAATACGGGGTGGCTCCAGTGGAGGATCGTATTGAGGTACGGTACGTCCAGAGCGCAAATGGTAATTTTTCAGACCAATCCCTGTGCGATTGACACATTTTCCTGATAATTGTCTTGAGATTCTTGTTGGCTGCTTCCACTGCTCCATTAGTTTGAGGACGGTAGGAAGATGATTTGTGATGACGAATCTTGAATTTTGAACACAGTGTAATGACTTCGGCTTTGAAATGTGACCCATTATCCTAAATCAGTTCAGAAGATACCCCATATCGACTGATGATATGCGCTGGGATGAATTTGGCAACTTTAGATGTGGTGAGAACGGCGTACGAAGAGGCTTCTACCCATTTTGTGAAGTAATCAATGGCCACTAGGATGTACTCATGCCCATTCGATGCTTTGGGTGTGATTTTGCCAATTATATCAATTCCCCAAATAGAGAACGGCACAGCGAAGTCAAACCAACTAGCTGAGATGGAGGAACATGTATGAGGTTAGCGTGTATTTGACACTTATGGCAGCTCTTCACCAAATGATGGCAATCTGTTTCCATTGTCGGCCAATAATACCCTTGCCTCATGATTCGTTTAGTTAGCATTTTCCCACTCATGTGAGGTCCACAATCCCTCGAATGCAGTTCTGACATTATCCGTTCAGCTTGATTTTCATCAACACATGCCAAATGGATTCCGTCATATGATCTCTTATATAAATTCCCTGCGCATAGTATGAATTGGGATGCGAATCTCTGTAGAGTTTGTCATTCTTTCGTAGATGCTTCAATTGGGAACTCTTGCTTTTCTAGGACTTTCTTGATATCAGTATACCATGGCCTTTCGTCAGGGAGTCGAGCAGCGATGTCGACCTGGTAACAATATGTGGGTTTATTTTTGATTTCGATTGTGATGGGCCTTAGTTCCATGCTTGGAGGTAAATGGATCATTGAAGAGAGAGTAGCTAGGGCATCTACGAATCTGTTATCTTCCCTTGCTAGATGTTGAAACAAGATGATTTTGAATTTCCTCACCAGATTTAACAGATATTCATGATAGGGTTTCAGTTTCGCATCCTTGGTTTTCCACTCTTCCAACGATTGATGTATGACCAAAGCCAAATTTCCAAATACTTCAATTTCTGTTATACCCAAATTCAATGCAGTCTCAAGCCCGGCGATGCACGTTTCATATTCAGCTGTATTATTCGTATTGGAGAAAGCCAGCTTAACAGCGATCGGAATGTGGCATCTTTCGGGAGATAACAAAACCGCCCTTATTCCATACCCATTTTGATTTGCAGCTCCATCGAAGTATAGTTGTCAAACTTGGTCTCGTGGTTCTTCTTCGAGGTTCAGGATATTTTCATCCGGGAATTGATCGACAGGTCTTATTCCCTCTATTACGGGATGATCGGCCAAGTACTCTGCTATTGCTCTTCCCTTAATAGACTTTTGTGTAACATGCATGATATCAAATTCTGATAACAGAAGTAACCATCGAGCAGTCCTTCCTGTCAATGCTGGCTTTTCAAAAAGATATTTTAAATGATCCATCTAGGATAACAGAATGACTGAATGGGAGAGCATGTAGTGCCGAAGCCTTTGAGTAGCCTATACTAATGTTAGGCAGGCCTTTTCAAGAGCTGAATATTTTCGTTCGTACTCTAACATCTTCTTGCTGATGTAATAGATGGCCCTCTCTTTATGATTGTTTTTGTCGTATTGTGCCAACATACATCCCATAGCTTCTTCTGTGACTGATAGGTAAAGGAGAAGAGGTTCACCCGGGGTAGGCGGAACTAGAATATGAGGATTCACGAGATACTCCTTGACTTGATCGAAGGCTTTTTGGCATTGCTCATTCCATACTGTCGGCTCATTCTTCTTGAGAAGCTTGAATATCGGCTCACATACATTGGTGAGCTGAGCGATGAATCTACTGACATACTGAATTCTTCCTAAAAACCCTCGAATTTGCTTTTCAATCTTAGGCGGTACCATTTCCTGTATGGCTTTGATTTTCCCGGGATCCACTTCGATCCCTCTATGACTGACCACAAATCCTAGCAATTTTCCTGAAGTCACACCGAATACGCATTTTTGTGGGTTGAGACGTAATTGGTATTTCTGAATCCTTGTGAGAAACTTTTCTAGTGCAGCAGCGTGTCCCGATCGTTCCTTAGATTTGATTATCATGTCGTCCACATAAACCTCAACTTCCTTGTGTATCATGTCGTGCAATAAAGTCGTAGCTGCTCTCTGATATGTGGCCCCAGCATTTTTTAGACCGAAAGGCATGACTTTATAACAAAAGGTTCCCCATTGGGTGATGAACGATGTCTTTTGCATGTCGCGGGGGTCCATCTTTATCTGGGTGTATCCCGAAAAACCATCCATAAACGAGAGCATGGCATGTCCTGCAGTGTTGTCGACCAGTACGTCTATGTGAGGTAATGGAAAGCTATCTTTTGGACTTGCCTTGTTTAGATCTCTGAAATCCACGCACATTCTAACTTTTCCGTCTTTTTAAGGAACTGGGACTACGTTAGCGATCCATTCTGGGTATTCTACCACTTCCAAAAATCTGGCATTGATCTGCTTGGTGACTTCTTCTTTAATTTTCAAAGTCCATTCTGGCTTCATACGTCGGAGTTTTTGCTTTACTGGTCGAGCGTCAGGATACAATGGAATTCTATGCTGAACGATGTCCGTACTCACCCCAGGCATGTCCTCATACGACCACACGAACACGTCTTTGAATTTTCTGAGCAGGTTTATTATTTCCTCGCGTTCCTCGGGGGACAGGGTGACTCCAATTCGAATCTCTTGAGGGTTTTCTTTAGTCCCGAGATTGATTAGTTCTGTTTCCTCCATCACAGGTTGAGCCCGACGTTCATTCTCTTGCTCAAGTAATTTGATTAGTTCGATAGGGGTTTCTTCGTCAGAAGATTCCTCATTCGAAGTGAGATTATTAGTTAAATCATTATTGCACTCGGGGTAATCAAAAACTTCTTCTATTTCATTAAAGATGGATGGGGTGACAGGACTAACTGCGGACTCGACAGACTCAGCAAGACTAACTTGACTAGACTCAACATAAAGCAAATGACTCATTACATGGTAATTAGAAAGTGACCCAACTGCGGGTTTGATTACAGACTGTGGGCTTAGAACACCACCTTCGACTGACAGGACTAACACATTGGCTTCTTCGAGAAACATTTGGGCGATGTTGAGTGAATCAATGGTCATCTGCCAATCGTCAGTTTCTTCCAGTTCTTTAGATGCCTTATCTTTTTCCTTGTCAGGCCAACTCATCCCAAAGAAGATCTCGAACCCTGGTTGGCGAATACCCGTGAGGTGATTAATGAAAGGTTCTGGAAAACCACAATAAGGAAAATCTTCTCCTGCTTTCACGAAGTGCCCATTAAGGGTTTTTCGATAGGGCTTCATATTGATCAAATCGATGATATGCCCTTGTCTTTTCGCATTTGCCTTGTCTCTCTTTATCTTCCAATATCGGGCCCAGTCTTCTTTGGTAGGTTCATACCCTAATCCGAAAGTCCCAACTACTTCTTGAATGACCGGTGCAGTTCTGATCCCTTGTTGTCTATGACCTAAGCCCATGCCTGGGAAGAATTTCATGTCTTTGAACATACTGGCCACGCAACAGCTGAATGTGTTATCGATAGGAACAAACTCTTTCGTGGGGTTATCCCATTGGACGGCATGAATCTTTTCAAATTCGAACCCACTGAGTTGTATTTCTCGTTGTTCGGGTTGGATTTCGGATAGTGACTTTTCCTTAGTTTCAATGTCGTTGACGATCCCCATGATTTCAGCATCTCCATGAAGTGTAATCACTAAATCGTCCTTGATGAATTTAATCTTTTGATGTAGAGTAGATGGTACGGCTTTGATCTGATGCAACCATAGTCTCCCTAGTAATAGGTTAAATGATGACTGGATATCCAAGACTTGGAATTCCACAGGAAAGTCTGCTATACCCATGGATATTCGTAGGTGCAAAGTTCCCAGTACATCTCTTTTCGTATTGTCGTAAGCTCTGACCCCTTGACTAGTTGGTTTGAAGTCTTTCGCCTTGAATCCGAGACAAGTGGCTGTCTTTAGGGGGCAAACATTTAGTGCACTTCCATTGTCTACTAAGACTAGAGGAACTCTCATCCCATTGCAGTCAACCGTTATATGTAACGGTTTGTGTGGCTTGGTCCTTCTTTCGGAAGGTCTGAGTCTGAAAAAGACAAATTATTCTCAGCATGTGTTGCTCCTACTAGGTTGGCCAATTGATCTGGGGAAGTGTCGAATGAGACTTGGGCTGCGCTTAATGCTTTGAGAACAGCTTCCCTATGAGCTGTGGAAGCCATAAGTAGACCCCAAACTGAAATATTGGCACCTGCCCTTTTTAACTGTTTTATTACGGCGTCGTGTTCTTCAATAGTTTCCTTAACATGGTCTATTGTTTCCTTTCTTGCCAAAGCCGCAGGGTTATCAACACTGAGTTCTAGTGGTTTAAAGACCCTTCCTCCTCGGGTTACATGTCTGACTTCATCACAAGAGAGTGAAAATGGTTCATCCTCTTCGGCCAATAAATAAGGGTCTTCACCTGTTACGGAGGATGCACTTTCTGGAGGCCATTTGTGCAAAGAGGTAACTGGTGTATGATGGGCTATCATAGCGGGGTGGGGATAAACAATACGTTTCATCCTCAGTTAGGTCAAATGGCTCATGGTTTGTGGCATAGACCTCGTCAGTGAAAGCTATTCCGACGAGGGGATAACTGGGTGGCTTGGTGTAGACTGGGTGGATGAGGGAGACTGGATCAAATGGTAATTGGGTTTTGGATACCATATTCAGGGTAGGAGGAGGTTGATATACAGGTAGTGGATTGGTGGTGATGTTTGGTGGTGTTGGGGTGGGGACGGTGATTTTTTTAGCGTCTATGAGGTTTTGGATGGCGTGGCGAAGGGTAATACACCGATCAGTATGATGACCAGGATTTTGATGGAATTCACAGAAGAGGTCAGGGTTATGCGATGCTGATAGGGGGTTCGACAGAGGCCGCGGTTGAAGAGGGGTGAGGAGTCCTTTCTTCAATAGTTTTTGGAAAGTAACTGTGAGGGTCATTCCTAGATTCGTGAATTGTCGAAAGGGGGCTCTACCCGAATTCGCTTGATTATTGGTTCGCGCTGGGGGTTGAACTGTGGTAGTGGAAGTGTTGGCTATATAGGCATGATTGATATTGGGCTTAGGATTGGTGAAGGGCTTTTTGGGTTTATTGTCAGAAGGGTTAGACAAAATCCCAGAGGCAAAGGCATCTTCAAGTTGGCTCCCAGCTTGTAGTAGAAATTCAAATGTGGGGAGGTATTGGGCGACCAAATGGTGAGCATACGCTTGTGTGAGGTTCTTCAGTATGATCGCCACCTGTTTCTTTTCTGATGGTCTGTCCCACATTTGTGCAGCCTTAGCCCTCCAACGGCCAATGAAGTCAGTAAACGTTTTCCCATTCTTTTGTTTAGTCGATTCCAAATCCCTCCGAGAAGTCTCAATCTCGATGCTATATTTGTATTGATGCCAGAACAACTTTGACATATTCTCCCATGTCCCTATTACAGCTGGATTTTGAGACATCAACCATCGTAGCGCGGATCCCGATAAAGTACGTTGGAACAACGATGTCATTTGTTCATCACTGAGGCCCAGGGTGCGCGTATTGGTGAAATATACCTTGAGATGAGTTTTTGCACAACCTACTCCACTGAATTTCTCCATTTCTGGCATTACGAACTTCTCAGGCAAATGAATCTTAGGGATCTGATTTAGGGCCTCGATACCTGCTGCGATTTCATCAATCCCTTTAATATTTTTTAAGGCTGTTTCCAACTGAGTCATCCTGTTAGCCAGTATCGGACTTTCATGGAAGTGTTCCTCATTTCCATCAAGCTCGTAAACATCTTCCAGGTTTCTAGTCGTGCTTCCTTCTGGTCCTTTTCCCCTATGATCATCAGGGGGATTTCTTGCCGATTCAGAATCTGTTCTAGTACTTCTACTTTGTTTTTTATGCTGTTTATGTCCATTGCAAACACTGCTAAGACCTTGCGGATTTTTGCGAGTTTAGATTCGGAGGCCATTTTTTATGGTTCACCGGTGCTGACGTTCACCCCAAATGACCTGACTCTCGACCCCAAGTGGGTGGTGGACGCTTAAGTTTGGGTGAAATATTATCCGGTAACCCCATCAAAGGTGAATTAATAATTGATAGACATTCCCTCTTGATAGCATTTTCTTTCATTATTACTTCATTTTGTAATTGATGAGATGTGTTGGTCAAGTTTATGTCTGACGAGGTGATTTATAATCAATTAGGACCTTATTTATGCATTAAAGTTCGTACCAATTTCTGAATTTGTTTACGTAAAAGAAAATTTGGCATGAAAAAAATCAAATTTAACAGAAAAACATGAGGAGACTCTCCTCTTATTACAAAGAATAAAAATGACTCGATCTAGGACCCTACTTTTTTAGACACGTTCTTCAGCTCCTCTTTTCTGCTTCTTGAATGATTGCTGGTCCTCCAATTCCACAAATGATCGTTGGTCCCAAGCTGTAACTATATGTTCCACTAGTTGCATGTTCAGTCCTTTAATAGGATGACGATTTCTTGGGTGCACTGGGATCCATGAAGGAAGTCCCATCTGTCTTGGTATCATCATTGGACAATAAAAAGATGTGTTTAGCAATCCGACGAGCCTTACATGATCATATCCTTTTGAAGCTAGCACGGTACCTTCTCCTATCCTTAATTCCAATCTGTCCCAACTAATGTCCCGGGGAGTCAAGTTTGAAAGCCAATCTTTCCAATCTTCTACAGATGCAAAATCAACCAATGTCTCTTTTTCGGTGAATTTATCCCATTTGCTTTTTGTTAATCGTGAGAATTCTGCGATACAGAGTCGAACACACAACCATATATAAAGCAAGTGTGGGCTTCCTCGGAATCTTGCCCCCCCTTGTACATTCATGTTGGATAATCCCTCAAAAGTTTCAGCGAGTATTGTAGGGACCGGGTTGGCCTTATTTTTGAGTTGTCCGGCGATGTCTGCAAAGAAACTTGGTAACTGATAACCTGTTCTGAAAGAAACCAGAAAATACGCTGACAGTACTCCCAAACATAAGGTAAAAATCTCTAGCCTTCTTGCGAGATTCCGGAGCGAAATCCCCAGGATGTTCAGGTTTAGGAGTTCGATGTGCTTCTAAGAGTCTTTGCATATTTAGTGAACCCTGATTGATGAATCTTCTTGTTTTCTTGAGTTTGACTCCTAATCCTTTTGCGAGTTCTTCTGTACATTGAGATGGTAATGATTGGCGGGCGATTGGACCTAGAGTACTTATCCCCATAATACTACAAAAATCCTCGTGAGTTGGACAAAGTGTAACCGAACCAAAACGAAAGACATGATAGTTACGATCCCAAAAACTGGTCGCAGCACGCAAAAGGTTCCAATCGATATCCACAGATTTGAGGGAAAATACACTATGAAGCCCGTATGCGCCGAAGTTATATTTTTCCACAGTGGTGAATGCTTCTAAGGCTTGATCCATTAATCGTTGAACTTCATTTTGAGCCATCTATACAGATAACCACCCTCAATTATTGACATATTAATGACAAGCCAATTTTTTCTTTTTTTTTTTGTTTGGTACGATCTTTAATATAATTCACCCATTTTCATTTAAATGAAGGCTCGATCCATTGAATAAAGCTGGTAAGGCTAGAGAAATTTGATTGTCAGATTTGGATTGACTCTACCCAATGGATTCAAAAGAACAATATATCACCTCGTTGACATTTTATTAAACCAATTGACTCGATTGGCTAGTGTATCGATTTAAAGATTGATCTACCAATCGCGTTAATGGGTTCAACAATTTGGTCTACACATCTTGTCAATTATCCCTTGGGTTGGACCAATGTTGCGGGTTTAATTTGAATGGTGTGGATCGGTCCACCCTCTTACCTTTGGGTTCAATTAAATAAAGCAACCCGGAAGCACCCTTGGTCGATTCGAATCGTGGCCTAATGGGACCGCACTTAAGTTCAAGGTTCTAAGCTCACTATATGATTGAAGCTAGGTTAGGACAAAGCTTAGGTTACTTCAGCCCAGAGCACCGATATACTATCCCAGTTTCACTTGGTCAAACAGTACGTGGTGCTCCAGTTTAATATACCCAAAGATACTGTACTGAAGTTGTAACGTTCACTGTCATCCCCCGTGTCCCGAAGGACAGGGTTAGCTTGGATCCGACTACGGGGTTTATAGGGGTATGTCGTAATGCAAATATGTATATGCATGCTCGTGAGTGTGTGCAAAGGGACAAGGTGTTTCCGGGGCGTTTTCCCGAATATCCAATCATACAAATCACATTCATCCCATCATCAAACCAATCACAACAAGTACAATAATTGATTACATCCAATCACATCCCAATGAAAAAAAGGACAAAATCTAACCTAATCTGAGAGTCTCATTGAGTCAACTGGGTTGACTCGAGCAAAAGGTCAACCTAAGGATAGTCTTGGATCGGGTCAAGTTTGACCCTAAAGTCCCCAGTGGAGTCACCACTGAAATCGCCACGACCCGTTTTCACTAAATAGTGGACAAGGGTCCGATTTATTAAATGGGAGACTTTAGAAAAATGGGAGTCGCCACCTAGTTTAGGTCTAAGAACCATAAATAACTCCAAATGGATATAGATCGATCCACGGATCAAAGAGATGGGTAAGGGGTCAGATTACAGATTTCGGAAAGTGTTAAGCACCGAACCCGTCCGATCAAGATGATCGGTCTCTACTACAATCCAAGATCATCCTACGGTCAACATACAGAGACTACCGTCAAGGTCACAGTCCAATCATCATCATCAATTTATGTTGGGTTTGCCAAACAAGTCCTATGGCTAAAAATTGTCCCAACTATTACACGATCATCCTTTGAATTCCATAAAATATGGGAGGGTTTGAAAAAACCCTGATTAGCTCCATGATTTAAGATCAATTAAGAAATTCCACCTGCAAGTATTCCTTAAACTGTCCAAAATAGAAAATCGTAAGAATATTCTGAATAGGAAGCTTACAAATAGAAACCTGTCAAATTGGGACTTATAATATTTTCAAATTAGGAACATAAAATTTCCTAAATCCGAATTCAAGAGATATATGCAGAATTTCCAAATTAGAAATTTCTTAAAAGATGGAATATTCCCAAAATTGAAAATTTTCAAAGATCACAATTTTGAATTAGAAACTTCTAAATTCATAAACTTTCTAAATACAAAATTGCAAAATCATCTAAATTAAAAATTGGTGAGATATCAAATTCCTAAAATAGGAATTTATAGATATATTCCTTCCTTAAATAGACAATTATGCAATTTCTATATCAGAAAAATCCAAATATGAATTTTCCAATGGGATTACAAGTAGGAGTTTCCAAATCAGGGAATTATGAATTTATGATCAATACTCAAATTGGAAATTAACAAAATAACAATAAAGAATTCCATATTCAACCAATCCTCGAAATAATCAAACAAACATGCATTCATGATTTTCGATCTTCCCAAAATGGTTATCATTCAATAACATGCATAGCTATCAATTCAAGGATTACGTTGATTATATGCAAAAACCTTAAAATAATACAAAGACTCGAACATCGTCATAGATCATGCACATCCAACTCGATCGTAATAACCGTGATAAAAAAAACCTATAATCCTACAAACATGCAAAAAATAAAAAAAATAAAAACAATAAAAAATAAAAATAAAAAAAAAAAAAAACACTTAGAAATCTACATAAAAACTAATGAATAAAAGTTTCCCCTAACCTATCGACATGCAAAACAAACCCATCAATACCTAAAAAAACAAATAAAGCACAAAAATTATGCATGAAATAAAGATAAAAAAATCAAACATTCTCCCAACCCAACCCATATGCAAAGCAAATATGAAGAAGCCTCTAATCCTATCAAGGAAAAAAAAAATAACAAAATAAAAAAAAATGCCTAGAAACCTACATAAAAAATCAAGGATCGAAAAATTTTCCTAACTTATTGGCATGCATGGGTGAACAAGAAAAATAAAAATAAAAAATAAAAATAAAAAAAATCCATATTAACAAAACATTTTCCTAATTCTATTGTCATGTAAAAAAGAAATCAAACAAAACATAAACCCCATGCATCTCTATTTATTGTAGACTATCCAAAACGCCGTGTAGTATAAAGAAATTCCCCCCAAGAACAAAACAAATTTCATGACAATTGCGGCATCAACATTGACATGCACCCTTAACGTGATAAAGTCATACGAAAACAGTGAACTAAGCGACAATATACCACGAGGGACGCCAAGAAAACTAAACTAAAAAATGACTTACTCACCGATTCGAGAATGTCGGATTGATTCCTTCAGATAAGATCCTAATGGCTTGTGTGCACTGTGGATGTTGCAATGATGACGTTGGAGACGGCGAATGTAATAGATGGCGCTGTTGAAGATGTGGAGAAGGAAGCCTAGGAACCAATGGGGCACTCAGGTTCAGCCAAAAACGTGCCTGTATTGGGGTGTGGTACTGTGCAGAGAGGGAAAAAAGGACGTGGTTATGCTATTGGGGAAGTTGTCGAAGATGAACCGAAGACAAAGAGAATGCTAAAGAGGTGTAGAGGGCGTGATAAAAAAAGGTTGGGAGTGCTATTTGAGGTGTTGGATTTCAGAGCAACAAGTTGGGCTGCTGTTGTGGCTGCTATGGAGAGGAACAGAGGCGTTGTAGGGGGTGTAATGGAGGAGGTGAAAACAGGAGAAATGTTGCTGGAAAAAAACGTGGGGCAGTAGTAGAATGTTGTAATGATGATGGGGGCAACAGGGCGAAGTGATTGTTTCTGGTATGGTGGAGATGAAGAGAGGAGGTTGCTGGCTGTAATGAGTGCTATGGAGAACGTGAGACAGAGACTGAGATGATGGTTGTGTTGCAGCAATGGAAAGGAGAACAGCAGACTTCACCACCGACTAAAATTCGTCCATACCTGCCGGAGCAATGGACGTGAAGAGCAAGGAGAGAGAGAGAGCCAAGAGAGAGGTCTCTTTCAATCCAATGGAGAAGACAATGAAGTTATTTCACCTCTTTTGCAATAGAGCACAACCGACCCCCTAAAGAGAAAACGTTCTGTTTTTTATAGAAATTCACCTTCTATTTTTCGTTTTTCACTTCTTTCTAATTTTTTTCTTCTTTCTTCTTTTCTCTTTACACGTCCTTCCTTTGGGAGAATGATGGTGGGGTGATCCCCCGCTACTCGTAGCATGATAACCTGTGTTGTGATTGGTCGATTCTAGCCTTGATTAAATTTTTGTTTTAAATTGTATTTAATTTTAATTTTATTGGTTTACTAGTTTAATTTTCGATTTG
Organism: Akebia trifoliata; assembly: GCF_017979445.1. Taxonomy (NCBI): domain Eukaryota; kingdom Viridiplantae; phylum Streptophyta; class Magnoliopsida; order Ranunculales; family Lardizabalaceae; genus Akebia; species Akebia trifoliata. Next base: position 10,042,844 of record NC_141383.1, on the reverse strand, counting down.
ATTTTGATTATTTAATTTTGGGTTGGATTTTAAATTTTTTAATCTTAAGTTTTAATTTCAAATTAAAGGTTAATTGTTTAATTTTAAGTTTTAATTTCAAATTAGAGGTTAATTGTTTAATTTTAAGTTTTAATTATTTGATTTTGAATTAGATGTTAAATTTTGATTGTTTAGCTTTGAATTGGATTTTAATTGTTTAAAAAAAATAAAAAAATTTATTTCGAATTAAATTTTATTTGTTTAATTTTAAGTTTTATTATTTAATTTTGAATTAGATGTTTAACTGTTTAAGTTTTGATTTGATTTTAATTTTTCATTTTCATTTATTTTAATTTTTAATTTTAAGTTTTAATTGTTTAATTATTTATTTGATTTTATTTTTGTTATATTTTCCTAAGGATCGAAATTTCTAAGTTGAGTTTGGAGGTCGAGGGGTATTTCGGTCATTTTTATGATTTTTCTTGAATTTCTCTGTTTTTGTCGGTTTGGGTCCCGTTAGACTCGAAATCATATTCTAAGTGCAATGGAGGTACTTTCGAGGTCTTCCGGAGGTCCAAAATTTATGAGGGGTATTTTTGTCATTTTATCTATTTTTGTGGTTTTTGCGGATTTTTACGAATTCTAGTGTGAGGTTTCTTTTAGTCTCAACGTGATTATTTTTATGTTTCAAAGTCGTATTTTCCTAGCGTGGCGAGATCTCTAAGTTATCGAACTGTGTGGCGAGCCTACGCGTACGTGCTTGCTAAATCGGGTGTAACGTATGGCGATCCTAAGCGTGCGTAAATTTCTATGTCGAGTCGTAACGAGTAGGGGGGTTTAAAAGAGTGGAAATGGAGGGAATTAGGAATAGTGCTCACAAGCCTTTAGGTTCTTTGCGATCATCATTAGGAATTCACGGTAACCGGATGACGAATTGTCGAAGTAGGCAGATGCAAAAATGCCGTGTCCACATTTAGGTTTTTTAATCTTGCGTACAATAAAAGAATATATTTTTAAATTTTTTTAAAACTCCTAATTATATCTTTAATTTTTTGAGCCCTGGATAGAGGGGTCCTTTAATAAATATCAAGGAGGTTCTAAATAAGTGGGCAACCACCTAAAATTTTCCTAAGGGTTTGATTGATTGATTTTCTTTGTTCAAATTTTTAATTTAGTTTTATTAAGATTTCACTTTACATTAATTAATTTTATTTACTAATTTCGAAATTTAAAATTTTTAAAATTGAAAAATTATCGTTTATACCCCCGAAGGGGATTTTTGTGTTGAGGAGTCGTTTTTCGATGTTTTGGAATCAATTTTTTCATAAAGAATTCGATGGGATTATTGGTTTGTGTCATTTATGAATTTTTTGTTATGAAATAATTGTGAACCCTATGAGGGGTATTTTGATAATTTTATCGAATTTGATGAAAATTGGTAGAATGATTTATTTGATTTTACTTTGCTGTTTTATATGTTTGAAAGGATTTTCCTAAGAATGATGTGAGATCAAAGGATGTTTTGATGTTAGGGGTTTTTTGGTAAATTGCACATTTTTTAGAGATTTTTATCGTTAAGCTTCTTTTTGTCTGAAAATGATGATCTCTATGTTTTTGGGGTCATATTTTTCTATCGTAACGTGGTTTTTATAATTTTATTTGTTTTAGATACCTCATCCGAATTTCTGAAATATATCTAGTAACAAATAAAAATATTGGAATATTCATTAGGAACTATCACAATCGGGTTGACGTGTTGATTAATTAGGCAAGTACGAAAATGGGATGTCTATAGATGGGTCTCTTTGGTAGAAGGTTGAAGCAAACTAAATAACAAATCTATTTTGGTAGATAGTACGATATCTGAATGCCAAAACTAGTGACAATTCATTTTGTAGTCAAATTTAGCAATTTGAAGGGTTTTCGGATCTTTGAGGGTAAAATTCTCCCCGAACTAAAAGTATGTCAGGTCCTCAAGCTTGAACTCTCACTTTGGAAAATTCTCCCCAACTAATTAAAAGTGCACGTGTGTGCAATGGGTGATGCTTACTGAGTATTCTATCAGATCATTGAGAATAAACTCTCATCGATAACCACAAATGTCAGGTCCTAGAGATCTTCTCTCGTTGACGATGATGATTCAATTGAAATCCACATACGCAATGAAGACAATCACACAATGTTGAATTATGGTAAGTTTGAATAACGAGAGAAGTAATGTAGAAACTTCATTAAATCTTATCGAAATTCTTTTTTGGAGTTCGAAAAAATTTGAGTCTTATTTATCGGACTTGAACTTATTAGAGCCACGCTTCTCAGGCGAAGATTTGTAACAACTTAAAAAATCCTATTCAAGTTGGAGTCTAGTTTCTCTGACTCAGACTGACGTTTACAAGAACTTAAACAATCCTGTTAATTTATTCTATGATTTAAACAAAGCTAGAGTCTCGTTTCTCAAACTCTAGCTAAGGTTTACAGGAATTTAAACAATCTCGTTAATTCATTCTATGATTCAAACAAAGTTGGAATCTCATTTCTCAGACTCTGGATGAGGTTTACAATAACTTAAACAATCCCGTTAATTCATTCTATGATTCAAATAAAAATGAAGTCTCGTTTCTCAGACTTTGGCTAAGGTTTACAGTAACTTAAACAATCATGTTAATTCATTCTATGATTCAAACAAAGCTGAAGTCTCGTTTCTCGGACTCTGGCTAAAGTTTACAGGAACTTAAAAAATTCTATTAATTCATTCTATGATTCAAACAAAGTTGGAGTCTCGTTTCTCGGACTCGAACTTAGGTTTATAGGAACTTAATCAATCCCGTTAATTCATTTTATAATTCAAACAAAATTAGAGTCTCATTTTTCGGACTCTGGTTAAGATTTATAGGAACTTAAACAATCCTGTTAATTTATTCTATGATTCAAACAAAGTTGGAGTCTTGTTTCTCGGACTCTGGCAAAGGTTTACAAGAACTTAAACATTTCTGTTAATTCATTCTATGATTTAGAAAAGTTGGAGTCTCGTTTCTCAGCCTCGAACTTATTGGAGCCACGCTTCTCGGGCTGAGATTTAATTAAGGATTCGATATTATCGAGCTCAAAAATCGGGAGATTGGGCCTTTATTGGCTTATCATGCATCTTAATTTATAATTATCATTGAGCTTCGTCGGATTTTTCAACTTTTGTAAGAATTTTTCTTTTATCATGTGATTAAGAACAAAACTTTGGAATCACAATGACTTTCAAAAATGCCTATAGTTCCAAGGTTGGCTTTAACTGGAACTTGACTACGAAACTAATGGAATGGATTGTACTTGAAAAATATGAACGAGCAACTATGAGTTCTGATATATGACAGGAAGAAGAATCGACATTGCTTTAAATTTTCAAGACTTTTAAGATTATCATATGTGCAATAAAGAATTTGATCATTTTCTTTGAAAAATGCTTGAGTTGGACTTAACATCTTGATAATTATTGGAATAAAAAATATTTCTCATCAAAGTGGTCGATGGTTCTACACTTTCCTTTGATGAACACATGGACAAGTAAACATACTTTTAAAGATCTTATAATGTTCAAGATGGCTTCTGAGTTTCTTGGATTTCAAAGTTGTTTTTGTTGAATGTTGTGACTTGAATGGTTCTGCATTTCTTTGTTTCTACACAAGCTTCATTCTAAATTTTTCTTCTCGATGGAATTTTTTCTTTTTTGTGCACCCTAATTTTTTCCTAGGTCATCTTTTCAGGTTTTCAACCTAGCAAGTTTCTCTTTTTTTCTTAATGATCTTGAATATTCAACTCGACAACTTCTTGGTTCCCTGTACCTTAATCGAGTCAATTAGCATTCAGGATGACTTAATAGGTGGGCTTAGAATATGGTTTAGAAAGAAAATGTATAAGACTCAACCTCTCCAAAATGCCCCTTGTCTGATATTCTCTTTTTCTTTTAATGCCCCTAGTTCGGTATTCTTTTCCTTTCTGTCAATTATTTTGACTTTTTCTTTTAATGCCCCTACTTTAGCATTATTTCTTTTGAACCTTTCAATAGGGGATTTTCCTTTTGAATAACACTTTTCTTAAGAGAATATATTTTTTTTTTCCGGGCCTGAACTAACTTCTCAGGTTGCCTACGTATCCCAAATATTTATTTTCTCTTTTGGGATCAGGTCAAAATGTAGTTCATACTAAGATTTCCCTCCCAAGGTTGGTTGGTGTGGTTTAGAAAGAAGAGACTATTAATTTATTATTTATTATTATTATTATCATTATTTTAAAGGCTGTGAGGAACTACAAAAAGTTATATTTTCTTAGTAAGACATGACAATGGTTCGACCAAAGAAGACCTCATTTGAGAAATGCTACTTGAATTAGTCAAAGTTTAGGGAACTCAATGCCTCGATTGCTCTATCAAATAAGATCTTCCTTTGAGAAGGAGTAATCTTCAATCTTCTTATATGAAATTGAGTGTGATTGAGTTTTTTGTATTTGACATTAACTTGTTCAACACTTTCAAACCTTCAAAATATTTCTTATTCTTTTGCGAATGAAAATGCTCTCTCTCTCGAGTGAAAAACATGATGGATCCCTTCTTATGTCTCTTATCACTCTTGTCGGTCATTTCAACTACATCATTCTTAACCGATAATATTTGATTTTGAAGTATACCCTTGACTTTATGCATTGATTTATTTTAATGCAATCTATCAATATATCCTCATGAGACCATGTAGGAATTTTGTTGAATTTCTCAAATAAGTTTATTATTCTCTTGCGTTCCCCTGAGAATAATGTAGTATCAATTGGTACTTTTGAATGTACTCTTTAATTCCAATATTTATCAAGTTCCATTAGTAAAACTCTGAGTCATTTCCTATATTTGATATTGTACTCAAATCGTTATTACACGTATGATAATCAGAAGCTTTGTTATTATATTGGAATTAAAAAAACATAGACTGACAACCTCAACCAAAACTCTAAAATTACAGAAAGCCTAACGTCTGAAATGACTGATTGAATTTCAAGACTGACAGAACTTGAATTGAAACTAAAACGAAATTTAGGAAAACTTATCTACAAAACAGGGAGGTCCTTTTAGGTGGATGGGCATAAGGTAGACTACTTGGACTTAATATTAGTGTAGACACCCCATCTTCGCACTTGCTTAATTAATCAACTCGTCAACCTGATCGCGACGATTCCCAATGATGGATGTTTATTCCAATGCTCTATTTGGTTACCAGATGTGTTTTAGAAATTCGGATGAGGTATCTCGAACAAACCAAACTGTAGAAACCACGCTAAGCTAGAAACTATAACATTAAAAACATAGAAATCATCATCTTACAAATAAAAAGAAGTTTTACGATAAAAATCACTAAAAAATTATCAAATTATCAAAATACCTCTAATCTCAAAACATCCCTAGAGCCTACACTACGCTTAGGAAAATCTTTTCAAACACATAAAATAACAAATCGAAATCAAATAAACCATTTCATCAATTTTCACAAAATTTGACAAAATTACAAAAATGACCTTTATAAAGTTCACGACCATTTCGTCCAAAAAATTTCATAAATGACACAAACTAATATTCCCTATTGAATTCCTTATGAGTAAACAATTCTAAAATATCCTAGAACATTGAAAAACGACTTAAAACGTAAAAGTCCACTCCAAGGGTAAAATGGTAATTTTATAATTTTAATAATTAAAAATTTTAAAATTTATAGTTAATTAATGTAAATTAAAATCCTAATTAAAATTAAAGTCAATCAAGTAAGACTAAAGTCAAAACCCTAAATTCTAATCAATCGAATAAGACTAAAGTCAAAATCCTAATCAATCTAATAAGACCAAAGTCAAAACCCTAATAGAATTCTAATTAAACTCTAAAACTATCTAAAAGAATTCTAATTAAACTCTAAAATTATTTAATAGAATTCTAATTAAACTCTAAAACTATTTAAAAGAATTCTAATTAAACTCTAAAACTATCTAATGTAATTCTAATTAAACACTAACTCTATTTAAAATAATTCTAACTAAACACTAACTCTATTTAAAAAGTACTAAAAAAATCTATAAATAAGGGTCTCTACAACTTATTTTCGTATCAAAGAGAAAATCCTAGAAAAAGTAGGTCAAGAAACCTTCCCAACCTTTTCAAAACCCTAATTTTGAAGCCTTAACTCCTTACCTAACACCCATACCCCAACTTTAGCTCAAAAAATACTTAGAAACCCTTCTAAAATATCTAAAAATTCATCAAAAATTTAAAAAACACTCAGATCTAGGAATAAGATACTTCATCTTTAGAAAATCAGAAACGGATCTAGTGATGGAAACAAAGGAAGGAATCACACTCAAGGAATCTCTCCACCAATTCTAAGGGAACCGTTATTTTGATCATCAAGATAAACTTTTTTATTTTTTTTATTATTTTATTTAATTGTTTTGGGTCCTTTAGCAATGTAATTTTCTTTGGAAAATAATAGAGATCGGCGTTTGCCGGGCGGGGTTGGTGCCTAACACCTTCCAACCCCGGAATGTTATCCCCGAACTCGAATTTTTCTTCGTAGATTAGTACTATTTGCCTTTTATAGTCAGTGTTCGATTTCTAGACCGTAATAACTAGGTGACGACTCCCAAACCTCAAAAATTAAAAGTGGATTGACGTACCCCATTGAAAGCGATATCGATCCGTCGAGTGTGCGGATCCACTTTTGACTTTGAGGTTTGATAGTCGCCACCTAATATTATGGTGTAGGAACCGACCATAGACTAGAAACGGATAAACAAACAACTAATCTATTAAAAAATACTAAGTCTGGGGATCACATTACGGGGTTGGAAAATGTTAGGCACCAACCCCGCCCGACAAACGTCAATCTCAATTAATTTTCAAAAATGATTACATTGCTAAAAAGACCTAAATAATAATAATAATAATAAACAAAAATATTTACTTTTGCAACGCAATGATTTTGTTCCCTCAGATCTGATAGAACAGCTCATCGTATAGTATTCCTCACTTTGTTCTGTCATTGGATTTGTTTTAGACCTCCAAGATGAAGTACCTCCTTAAATCTGAATATTTCTGATTTTTTTATGGATTTCTAGATGTTTTTAAAGGGTTTCTAAGTGTTTTTTAAGCTAAAGTTGGAGTATGGATGTTAGGTAAGGAGTTGGAACTTCAAAATAAAGGTTTATAGGAGGCTAGGAAAGCTTTTTGACCTACTTTTCTTAGGGTTTATTTTTTGATACGAAAATAGGTTGTAGAGACCCCTATTTATAGATTTTTTAAGTACTTGTTTTGATAGAGTTAATGTTTAATTAGAATTATTTTAAATAGAGTTAGTGTTTAATTAAAATTGTTTTAAATAAAGTTATAATAGAATTAGAATTGTATTAGGTATAGTTATAGTTTAATTAGAATTATTTTAAATAGAGTTATAGTTTAATTAGAATTATTTTAAATAAAATTAATGTTTAATTAAAATTCTATTAGGATTTTGACTTTTAGTCTAACTTGATTAACTTTAAGATTTTGACTTTAATTTTAATTAGGATGTCACTTTATATTAATTAATATTTTAATTATGAATTTCAGAATTTTTAATTATTAAAATTATAAAATTACCGTTTTACTCTCGAAGAGGACTTTTTTGCATTTTAAGTCATTTTTCAATGTTTCAGGATGTTTTGGAATCGATTTTTCGTAAGGAATTTGATGGGATTATCGATTTGTGTCATTTATGAATCTTTTTGTGTGAAATGGTCCTGAACTTTATGCGGAGCATTTTCATAATTTTGTCGAATTTTGTGAAAATTGATGAAATGGTTTATTTGGTTTCGATTTATTATTTTATAAGTTTAAAAGGGTTTCCTAAGCATAATGTAGGCTCTAGGAATGTTTTAATGTTAGGGATATTTTGGTAATTTGATAATTTTTTAGTGATTTTTATCGTAAACCTTCTTTTTGTCTGAAAAATGATGATTTCTATGTTTTTGAGGTTATATTTTCCTAGTGTAACATGGTTTCTACAGTTTTATTAGTTTAAGATACCTCATCTGAATTTCTAAAAATTATCTATCAACAAAATATAGCAATGAAATAATCATCCATCATTAGAAACCGTTGCGATTGGGTTGACGAGTTGATTAATTAGGCGAATGCAAAAATGGGATGTCTATAGATGTCCCTCTTTGGTAGAGGGATGAAACAAACTAGATAACAAATCTATTTTGGTAGATAGTATGATATCTGAATGCCAAAGTTAGTGACAGTTCATTTTACAGCCTGATTTAGTAATTTGTCTAGATGTTCAAATCCCTGACGATAAAACCATCTTCAAACTAAAAGTTGTCAGGTCCTCGAGCGCGAGCTCTGATTGAAGGTGTCAGATCCTTGAATTTTAGAAAATTCTCCTTGACTAATGAAACAAATATACAAATGTGTATACTTAAAATCTGAGATAAATCTCAGAGGGTCTAAGTGAAAACTAAGTAGAATCTGCGAAAACCCTCTGCAGTAACTGACTGAGCAAAATCCAAACTAAACCTTGGCGGCAACTGAGCAAAATCATAGATAATCCTTGACGACAACTAAGCAAAATTCTAGATAGCCCTCAACGGCATCTGAGTAAAATCCAAGAAAACCTTTAGCGACAACTAAGCAAAATCCGAGATAACCCTCGACGGCAACTGAGCAAAATGAATAAATCTATGAGAGAATGGATAAATTTGAGAAAGAATGAATAAATCTAGGAAAGAATGGATATGGAAAAGAATGATTGAATCTGGGAATGAATAGATCTGGGAAAGAATGATTGAAAATAAATCTGGAAAAAAATGATTGAATCTAGGAATGAATAAATCTGGAAAATAATTAATGAATCTGGAAAGAATCAAGAAAATAATGAATGAATCTGGGAATAAATCTAGGAAATATTAAATTAGGGAAAGAATGAATGAATTTGAAAATTTTTTAAGTAGATTAAAACTTGAAGGTTGAAAAAACCTCTTGGAAAATATCTGAGTTATCAACAAGTTTGGTGATACTTTTATCCCCAAACAAAAAATTGAATAAACACTAATGAAAGTAAAATTTAAAAAGAAAAACCTTGAAAACTTTTGTTCAAAACATATTACGCATCTCATTCTCTTTGGGCACATGTTCCAAATCGATTTTTAAATCAGAATTTCTTTCTTTTTGATAAACCTGGTTTGACAATATCTGGATTTGTTGAGATGGTCAATTTTTATTAGGTCAAGATTGCTCAACGGACAACTTGAATACTTGAAACATAACAAGAACTTCTACAACTAAGATAAAAAAAAATGCCCTTATTTAGAGATGACAAAGAATAGACGAACATGCTTAACTCAAATGACTACATCCTTTGAAATTATGAGACTCTTAAGAGCATCATATGTGCAACTTTGAATAGATGAACATTGTTTGAAAAACTCAAAATTTGATGAATATTGAAATTTTAGATTTTTCTTTTGAAGTTTGAAATTAATCTGTTTTTCTCCCTTTCAAATCATTTAATCAGATGAACATTCCTTCCAAAATTAAAGATGATTTCGATGTCTTCTAAGTTTTATCAACTTTGACTTTGATATTGTCCTTCCTTTAATCTTTCTACTGTGGCACGAACCTTGAAGGAAGTTTCTTAGACTCTTATTTGATAGTGCCTTAACTTTTTGCTTAGATTGCCTTTCTGGATTTTCAATCTAGTAGGCTAGAAATTTTTTATTTTATTTTTTATATGCTCTTCTTTTTGCTTAGATCGCCCTTTCAGATTTTCAACCTAACGAACTTTGATTTTTTTCTTTTTGCCTTGACTTTTGCCTAAGTCGCCCTTACAGGTTTTTAACCTAGCAAGCTTTTACTTTTCTTCATTAAGAGATCTTTATTTGCGATAACACGAACTCCCCTTGACCAATTAACCAATAATCTAGTTTTGAGGAAATATTTCTATCCTAAACAAGAACATAATGGTCAGGCTCAACCTTTAATCGAAAAAAGCAAAGGTTATTGACCTCAAAATAGAAAACAATTCCTAGAGAAATTCAAATAAAAACCATCCTATCCTAGAAGGAACACAAGGGGATAATGAATTAACTCAGAAATTTCAAAAGACTTGTTCATGTGTTCTGATGAAGATATGTTTGGTATAAGCTTGGGTGTTGTTTAATACATGGAGTAGATACTCGCTTGATGGAATGGAAATATCAATGAGATCAAAGAAGAGGTTACAAAAAGTATCGATGTCGTCTTTACTGCATCTCAAGTTGCAAAGTTCATTAAAGTAGATGTCATAAATCGATACAGGGTACCTTCAGAATTAGTCTCTGATAATGGGTCATACTTCAAAGTCAAGGTTAGCATTCTGTGTTCAAAATTCAAAATCTCGCACCATAAATCATCCCCCTAACATCCTCAGATTAATGGAGGGTTGAAGTAGCTAGTGAGAGTCTCAAGATAATCATCGTGAAAATGTATCAATCACACCAAGATTGGTCAGAAAAGATATCATTCACACTATGGGGGTGTCGTACTTCAAATACAGTCTTCCACTAGAATTATTCCCTACTCTTTAGTATATGATATGGAAGCAATCTTACCAATTGAAATGAAAATCCGTATCTCAAGGTCTTGATGGAAAGTCAATTGTAAAAAATAGACAAGGCTCGTCATTGAGTACGAAGAGCTAAAGCAGATTGGAAAGATAAAACAACCTAAAAGCTATGTACCATGTGTAAACTTATTAGAAAAGAGTCACTTACAAGAAAGTCAAAGTTCACTACTTACAAGTTAAGGATTTAACCATCAAACTTCAAAGAAAATTGAGCACCCTCCTTGACTATAAAAGGAAGTCTGAACCCAATTAGAGATATTCATTCATTAAGAAAATACTGCCCAAAAAAATCATCAATTTCAAAATCATGATAATATTAAACTATCAGAGTCAACCAACCTTAACTAGATCAAGCGGTAGTGCATTTAAGGAGGCCATCTTTGGCCTAATCAATTTTCCTACTACCCAGTTCAATATCTACTTTCTCAACCCCTTGCAGTCTTTAAAAAATGATGCATTTTTCTTTCTCAGCTTGATCACTTAACCCAGGGGAGGGAAAATTCGAACTACATCTTGGTCTGATCCCAAAATTTTGGGGTATGTAGGTAACCTGAGAAGTTACTTCAGGCCAAACCACACCCTACCAAAGAAAAAATCTAAAAAGAAAAAATTCAAAAGAAAAAAGAAATATCATCTAAAATAGAAAAGAAAATTGAAGAAAAAAGAAAACTATTTAAAAGAAAATGCTACACAAAGGGCATTTGGGTTTTGAGCCTCAAAATTCCTTTCTTTTTATACTCAGTCCTGAGCATACCCATGAAAGTCTTCCTAAGTAAGGTGCAAAAAAGTCAAGGAAGGTAGGAAAGCTTGATCAGACAGTAACTCTCCAGAAGTGCAAAAGGGGAGAAAAAGAAAAAGAAAGAATGATGAAGCTTGCTAGGTTGAAAATTCGAAAGGACGGCCTTGATAAATAAAATGAAGCCTGCTAGGTCGAAAACCCGAAAATGTGACTTAGGCAAAAAGGACAACTTTGGCAACAATCAAAGCAAATAAAAAAAATTATAAGCTCGCTAGATCGAAAACCTGAAAAGACGATCTAGACAAAAGCTAGAGCATGTTCGCTAGATTGAAAACCTGAAAAAACAATCTAGGCAAAACTTAGAGCAACCAAAAAATAAAAGAAAATCTCCATTAAGTTGAAAAGCTGAAAAGGCGGTCCGAGCCAAAATATCATAAGTCCGAATGATCAAGTTTAAATACCTAGTTTGAACTAAATATAGACATAGTGGATACAAGTATCTCATCTATGATTGATCTGAAGAGTTTCATGTCCCTAAACGAACTGACAGGGAGAAAGAACAGATTCTATGATGAATTTCAGAAAGAAATATTTTTTTCTAATTTCTTTGAGCGTGACTCGAAATCTTCCATATAAAATGTAAAAGTTAAAACTTTATTGCGTTTGCGGTAATCAAAGATTTCAAACTTTCATAACAAGGGCATTTCCTTTTTCTAAAGATTATAGTTTCCTCCCTTATACTAGGGGCATTCATTTTCAAATTATGCTCAATTATCCCCATTACAATGTTCCCTATCAAACTAGGGGCATTTTGGTTCTGAAGACTAGTTAATTTCAACCCCAAAGGATAAGGTTAACTTTGAATTAAATGTTACCCTCTTGATAGTAATTTTGAAAACTCCTACAATTCAAAGAGTTAAAATGTTTACCAGACCTTCATAAAATCCAATTTTTTTATTTAAAAAAAAAATTAAATGCGAGGTTAATCCCTCGTTAGTTTCCTCAAAAAATTAGTTCATTATTCTTTCACTCCTACGTAGAGTAGAACTTTTCCAAAAAAATAGTTCATTACTCTTTCACCCTAGGAAGGTAGAGTAGGACTCCCAAAAAAAATAGTTCGTTACTCTTTCACTCCGAGTAGGTAAAGTAAAACTTCCCCAAGAAATTAGTTCATTACTTTTTCTCTCTGAGTAGGTAGAGTAGAACTTCCCAAAAAATTAGTTCATTACTCTTTCAACCTGGGCAGGTAAAGTAGGACTCCCAAAAAAATTAGTTCATTATTACTCTTTTACTTCGAGTAGGTGGAGTAAAACTTCCCAAAAAATTAGTTAATTACTCTTTCACCCCGAGTAGGTAGAGTAGGACTCTCAAAAAAACTTAGTTCATTACTCTTTCACTCCAAGTAAGTAGAGTAGATTTTCCCAAAAAAAATTAGTTCATTACTCTTTCACCTTTGGCAGGTAGAGTAGGACTCCCTAAAGACTTAGTTCATTACTTTTTCACTACGAGTAGGTAGAGTAGAACTTCCAAAAAAAAGAAAATTAGTTCATTACTCTTTCACCCCAAGCAGGTAGAGTAGAACTTCCCAAAAAAAATTAATTCATTACTCTTTCACTCCGAGTAGGTAGAGTAGAACTTCTCAAAAAAAAATTAGTTCATTACTCTTTCACCTCGAGTAGGTAGAGTAGAACTTCCAAAAAAAAAGTAGTTTATTACTCTTTCACCCTGGACAGGTAGAGTAGGACTCCCAAAAAAATTAGTTCATTACTCTTTAACTCCGAGTAAATAGAGTAGAACTTCCCAAAAAAATTAATTCATTACTCTTTCACCCTGAGCAGGTAGAGTAGAACTTCCCCAAAAAAATTAGTTATTTACTCTTTCACCCTAAGCAGGTAGAGTAGGACTCCCAAAAAAATTAGTTCATTACTCTTTCACTCTGAGTAGGTAGAGTAGAACTTCCCAAAAAAATTAGTTCATTACTCTTTCATCCTAGGCAGGTAGAGTATAACATTCAACTTTTTCTCAACTTTTGCTCAGATTTTTCTCAAATCTCAAATTTTTTACAAGTTTTATTTAAAGTAAAATTTTTCTCAAGTTGTCCTAGATTTTATGTTTTGCTTATATTTTATTCAGTTTTACTCGAATTACAATTTTAATAATTAAATTTTTTAAAATTAATAATTAAAATTTTAATTAATGTAATGTGAAATCCTAATTAAAATTAAAGTCAATTAAGTAAGACTAAAGTCAAAACCCTAATCAATCTAATAAAACCAAAGTCAAAATCTTAATAGAATTCTAATTAAACTCTAAAACTATCTAAAAGAATTCTAATTAAACTCTAAAACTATGTAATAGAATTCTAATTAAACTTTACAACTATCTAATGTAATTCTAATTAAACACTAACTCTATTTAAAATAATTCTAATTAAACACTAACTCTATCTAAAAAGTACTAAAAAAATCTATAAATTACAATTTATGTTCGTATCAAAGATAAAACCCTAAAAAGGTAGGTCAAGAAGCCTCCCTAACCTTCCCAAAACCTTGATTTTAAAATCCTAACTCCTTACTTAACATCCATACCCCAACTTTAGCTCAAAAAATACCTAGAAATCCTTCTATAACACCCAAAAATCCATCAAAAAATCAAAAAATATTCAAATCTAGGAATAAGATACTTCATCTTAGAAGATCAAAAGCGGATCCAGTGACGAAAATGAAGCAAGAAATCACACTCAAGGAATCTCTCCGCCAGTTCTGAGGGAACCATTGTTACGATCATCAAGGTAAACTTTTTTATTTTTTTATTATTATTTTATTTAGTTATTTTAGGTCTTTTAGCAATGTAATCTTCTTTGGAGAATAATAGAGACCGACGTTTGTTGGGCGGGGTTGGTGCCTAACACCTTCCAACCCCGTAACGTGATCCCCGGACCCGTATTTTCTTTTATAGATTAGTGTTATTTTCCTTTTAGAGTTAGTGTTCGATTCCTAGATCGTAATAACTAAGTGGAGACTCCCAAACCTTAAAAATCAAAAGCGGATCTATGCACCCCGTAGATCGAGGGCACTTTCAATTAGTACTTCGAAAAACTGATCTTTTTGACGAACCCAAAGTGGCATAGACATGGGGTTTAGAATGTCTAGGAGCAATTATGAAAGTAAACCAATAATAACCATTCATTTTGAAGGTTTGACTCTTAACCACATGATTAAAATTTTGATATAAGTTAGCCAAGTCCGATGGGAAATATCGAGGTCAAATACATTATAAGTCTATAGTGGCCACAAATGTGAGAAATATTAGTCACGAGTCTACCCCTGATTGGAATTGAATCTTTAATTAGAAAAATTAATTTGACCTGAAGATCAATTTTTTTAGTAAAAAATGATATGAATCTTTGAAAGTAAAACCAATTGCTCCAATCGATTTAGTATTGATCAATTTTATCCATTTGTCAATTGGGTCAATTGATTTATATTTCACACATTGAGTCAAACCGATAATCTGGGTTTAGTTTGAACGGTCTGGACCGGTTAGCCCACTTACCTGTTGATTGGATTGAATAAAGCAAGTCGGGAACACCCATAGCTAGTTCGGGTCTTGACCTATAAGAAGGCTCCTAGAATCTAAATTTACTACTTGCAATGCAATTTATTTGGCCACCCTTGCCCAAGTGCACCTATATATATACTTCTCGAGCGTACTTAATCAGATGGTACGTGGTGACTTGATTTTATATACCACAGGTGATAATTTAAGACTCCAACCCAAATGTCTGAAGTCAAAAATAGTCAGTTTAATCCCCAGTTGAGAGGTAGCACACGATGCTGAGTAAGGACATTCTTAAGTCACCTCTCTTTAGAATAGACATAGTCTATCCCCCTTATACCGTAGTACATTGGGGCAGAATCTCGAGCGTACTATGGTACGGGGTGACTTGGTTTGATATATAGTATAGGTACGAGTCTAGGCTTGACGATCGGAACATGTGACTTTGCGACTTACAATAGGACAAAGGCTTAGGTCTCTCCAGCATGGGTGCATCGATATACCTTTTAGAGTCACTTGATCAAACGGTACTGATTTCCCAATTTTATATACCCTAAGGTACGTGACTGGAGTTGGGATTTTCATGAATGATGTTGCATTTCCAAAGAGACCGGGCCACACACTAGTGCTACATTGGCTATAAGGGATATGCAAGCGTGCAATGCAAGAAAATAAACGTGCTAGTGGTGTATGCGAAATAGGGTGGGGTGTGCCCGGGGCATTTTTCGATGAATAAGCCCATGGGCCTAATCAAAACATCAACATATGAACATTAGAAAAATATGATCATACAACATAAATTTTCAAAGTATCAAGATCAAGATTAAGGCATGTACATCATAGAGATACATCAGTTAGATCATGGCATATTAGATAAGCAATCAATGAGGGTGAAATTGCTTCAACCCGTTTTCCACCAAATTGTGGATAGAGGTTCGATTGGTAAATTAAGGATTATTAGGAAATAAGGAGTCACCACCTAGTTTAGGTCTAGAAATCATAAATGACTTTGAAATGGATCAGGTCAGTCCATGGATCAGAGAAATGGGTAAGGGGTTAGATTACGAGTTTCGGAAGGTGTTAGGCACCGAACCCGCCCGATCGAGATGATCGGTCTTTACTACGATCCAAACTATCCTATGGTCAACGGGTAGAGACTAAAGTCAAGATTATGGTCCAATCATCATCACTATCATCATCAAATTATATCGAATGTGCTAAACGAAACTTAAGGCCAATATTCTCCAAATATCATATAATTTCTCGAATTTCGCATAAAAATGAAAATATTTGAAATAACCTTAATTCTGACTTATGCTCTAAAGTCCACATGGCAACATTTCAATTACAAATCCAAATATGTGAAGATTTTCCAAATCAACTAAAATAGGAATTTGTGAAAACTTTCAAAAATGAAAAACTAGGAATATGAAATTTCTAATTTGGAAATTCATGAAATTTCCTAAATTGAGAGTTTATAAAGATATAAGAAGCTTTCAAATTGGAAATTTAGAAATATAATCTTCTCGAAATAGAAATTTTCAAATATGAGAGTCCCAAATTAGAAATTTGCAAAAGAATTTTCCAAATTAAAGAATTATCATTATTGGATTTTCCAAATTAGAAATTTACAAACATTAATTTTCTAAAAATAGAAAAACACGATTTTAGGAAAATCACCAAATCAATGAAAAACCCATAAATCCCCAAAATTAGCTAGTTGTGAATTTTCAATAATCCATTTTTGTCACCTGAATACAAATCAACGAGTCGACTCGTTAACAATATTTTAAAAAGCAAAATAAGTTTTCACTCCTTAATATCCACCAAAATCAGTGAGTCAACTCACATGTCCATTTTATAGAAAAATTTATTTTAGGCTTCCAATGCACACAAATCAATGAGTTAACTCGATGTCCAATTTAGTTAAAAAAAATAACTTAAAATTCCCAATGTACACCAAAAATTAGTGAGTTAATCAAGTAGTTGAAGAAATCAGGGGCCAATATCTCAGTATGGGGTTTTCTCATGGCTTTCACTGCACATAGGGGAGGCTGTTCTCAAAGCATTACGTAGAGAATATCCTATCCTTCTCGGACTCAGATCTCCCAAAAGAGGAAGCAAGTCACACTATGCCGTTGCACATCATGGTTGACTGTAACGGGATGAGGTTACCTCTGATTTTGATTGATAATGGGAGTATACTGAATGTTTGTCCTTAAAGACTACTACCTGCCTCGGGTTTAAGGTTGAAGATCTCAAGCCCACTAATCTAAGTGTTAGGGCCTATGATAACCCCAAGAGGGATGTACTGGGAATTTTGCACCTTCAATTGTCCACAGGCATAGTTGAATTTCCTGTGGAATTTCAGGTTATTGACATCCAGTCCTCTTTCAATTTACTGTTAGGGAGACCTTGGTTACACCAGATCAAAGTCATACCTTCCACGCTGCACCAGAAAGTTAAATTTATCAAAGATGGACTAGTAATTACCTTTCATGGAGATGTCGAGATTGTGGGGATTGTAAATAGTACCGAAGCTAAAAATGACCCACTGCTTAAGATTCAGCCAGAACAACAAGGGATAGAGCTTAGTGGGTTTGAATTTGAAAAGATCTGCTCAGTTCAATGGGATCATTCCGTGAAAGAATATTTTCCTATTAAGAACACCTCTAACTGCTACATGGCCAATATGTTCAAAAAATGAGATTTTTCCCTGGTATGGGCCTAGGTCGCAAACAACAAGGTATTAAAGGGCACCGATGATTAAAGAAGTCATTGGCACATTCGGGTTAGGATATAAGCCTACTAAGGAAGATTGAGCCCAATACTGTAAGACAAAACGGGACAAGGCAATTGGAAAAAGGCAAAGGCACACCACGGATTTCATTAAAATAAAGTCCTATCGTAAGACCCTTAATGGCTATTTCATGAAAGAAGGAGAAGACTTCCGTTATTGTGGGTTCCTAGAGCCATTCATTGATCACATCACAAGTACTCGTCTGTCGGGATTTGAAATCTTCTTTGGCATGGATTGGCCTGAAAATGAAGTAAGCACAGAAGAAGAAGAAAAGGAAGTTGAAGACTGGCAGCTCAATTTGGATTCCCTCAATATTGAGTAGTTATTCATTGAAGATCACAGTGTCTTAGTGTTATCAGTTGAGAAGGGAATTCCAAATCCTCAATCTATAATCAAACCCATTGTTGGGTGTCTCTCTAACTATCATGTAATTAGTCCTATGTTGCACGACAAAACTGGGTATGTCAATCCTATTAGTCCTGTTCAGTCTGACATGCAAGATAAGTTGTTTATTTCTGTTGAGTCAAGTAAGTTAGTTGTTTCTGTTGAGTCTGTTATTTCTGCTGAGTCTGTTATTTCTAATGAGTTTGTTTTTCCTGCTGAGTCAAGTGAGTCTGTCAAGTCTGCAATGAGTCTTGTTACCCCATCTCTTTTTAATGAAATGAAAGAAATTTTTGATTACCCTGAGTGCAATAATAATTTAACTAATAATCTAGTTTCGGAGGGAGAGTCTTTTGACGAAGAACCTCCCCTTGAAATAATCAAGTTACTTGAACAAGAAGATGAACGTCGGGCTCAACCTCAGAAAAAAACAAAGTCCTCAAGAGATTCGGATTGGGATCACCTTATCTCCCAATGAATGCAAAGGGATAGTAGACTTGCTCAGAAAGTTCAAAGACGTGTTCGCGTGGTCTTATGAGGATATGCCAGGAGTAAGCACAGACATTATTCAACATCGGATTTCGTTGTATCCTGATGCTCGACCAATCAAATAGAAACTTCGACGTATGAAGTCGGAATGGACTCTGAAAATTAAAGAAGAAGTTACGAAGCAGATTAGCGCTAGATTTTTGAAAGTAGTAGAATATTCTGAGTAGATTGCCAGTGTCGTCTTGGTGCCCAAAAAGGATGGAAAAGTCAGAATGTGTGTGGATTTCAGAGACCTAAACAAAGCAAGTCCAAAAGAAAGTTTTCCTTTACCACACATAGATGTTCTAGTAGATAATACAACAGGGCACGCTTTGTTGTCCTTCATGAATGGTTTTTCGGGGTACAATCAGATAAAAATGGACACTCGAGATATACAAAAAACGTCGTTCATCACGTAGTGGGGAACCTTTTGCTACAAGGTTATGCCTTTTGGTTTGAAGAATGCCGGAGCCACCTATCAAAGAGCCGCCACGACCTTACTACATGACATGAAACATAAGGAAGTCGAAGTCTATGTAGATGATATGATAGTCAAATCTAAGGAACGACTTGGGCACGTCACTACGTTAGAAAAGTTTCTAACAAGGATTCAAAAGTACTAACTCCGCCTCAACCTGTAGAAATGCATATTTGGAGTAACTTCTGAAAAATTATTAGGATTTGTGGTCAGTCAAAGAGGGATTGAAGTAGACCCTGTGAAGATTAAAGCTATCCAAGAGATGCTACCGCCTTAGGCTGAAAAGTAAATTTGTGATTTTTTAGGCAGAATCCAGTATGTCAGTAGATTCATCGTTCAACTCACCAATGTCTACGAACCTATTTTCAAGCTCCTCAAAAAGTTTGAACCAACTGTTTGGAATGAGCAATGTCAAAAGACTTTCGACCAAGTCAAGGAGTATCTCTTGAACCCACCTATTTTGGTTCCACTTACACCAGGTGAACTACTTCTTCTTTATCTGTCAGTTACGGAAGAAGCTATGGGATGCATGCTTATACAGTATGACAAAGATACTCGCAAAGAAAGGACTATATATTACATCAGCAAAAAGATGTTAGACTATGAATGAAAGTATTCAGTCCTAGAAAGAACTTGTTTGGTACTGGTATGAGCTACTCAAAGACTCCGGCACTATATGCTATCTCATTCAATTATCTTATTATCTCGGATGGAGCCACTCAAGTATTTTTTCGAGAAATCAACGTTGACAGGGAGAACCGCGCAATGGTTATTGTTGTTATTAGAGTTTAACATCACGCATGTTACACAGAAATCTATCAAGGGGAGAGTTGTAGTAAAATACTTGACAGATCACCCTGAAGTAGAAGGAATAAGGCCTGCTGATCAATTCCCAGATGAAAACATCTTGCAAGTTGAAGAAGAACAGTAGAACCAAACATGACAGCTGTACTTCGATAGAATCGCCAATCAGAATGGGTATGGGATAGGAGTAGTCCTATTTTCTACAAAAGGATGTCACATTCCGATCGTCATTAAGTTAGCTTTTTCTAACACCAATAACACAGCGGAATATGAAGTATGTATCGCTAGACTCGAAGTTGCTTTGAATTTGGGCATTACAGAAATTGAAGTTTTTGACGATTCAACCTTGGTCATACATCAGTCATTGGAAGAATGGAAGACTAGGGATGAAAAGTTGAAGCCTTATCATGAGTATCTGTTAAACTTAGTGAGTAAGTTTAAAGCTATCGTGTTCCAACACTTGTCAAGGGTGGGTAACAGATTTGCTGACTCTTTAGCCACTCTATCTTCAATGATCCATTTGCCCCTAGCATGGAATTGAGGCCAATCACTGTCAATGTCAAAGACAAACCCGTATATTGCCATCAGATCAACATTGCTACTCGACTACCCAATGTGGTACACAGATATAAAAAGAGTCTTAGAAAAATAAGAATTCCTGGAAGAAGCATCGAGGATGGAACGAAAAATCCTACTAAGATTAGCGTCTCAATTCATCATTTGCATAGGAAGTTTATACAAAAGTCTTATGATGGGATTCATTTGTCATGTGTCGGTGAAGATCAAGCTGAACAGATAATGGTTGAATTACATTCAGGAGAATGTGGCCCCCACATGAGTGGAAAAATATTAGCTAAGAAAATCATGAGATAAGGATACTATTAGCCCACGATGGAAATAAATTGTGATCACATGGTCAAAACCTGCCACAAATGCCAAATACATGCAAATCTCATACATATGCCACCATCTCAATTAGTTGATTTGACTTCAACATGGTCATTCTCAGTTTGGGGAATTGACATTATTAGTAAAATAAAGCCTAAGGCATCAAATGGGCATGAATACATTCTAGTTGCTATCGATTATTTTACTAAGTGGGTCGAAACTACCTCTGATGCTGTCCTCACTGCGTCTTGAGTTGCAAAGTTTATCTAAATAAACATCATCAGTCGATACAGGATACCTTCGGAGTTAAATTCTAATAACGGGTCACACTTTAAAGCTGAGGTTATTACATTATGTTCAAAGCTCAAAATTTCACATCACAAATCATCTCCTTACCACCCTCAGACTAATGGAGCAGTCGAAGCAGCTAATAAGAATCTTGAGATTATCATCAGGAAAATGTGTCAATCATATCGAGATTGGTCAGAAAAACTACCATTTGCACTATGGCCATATCGAACTTCAATTCGATCCTCTACTAGAGCTACTCCCTACTCCTTAGTGTATGGTAAGGAAGCAGTCTTACCAATTGAAATAAAAATTTCGTCTCTCAGGGTCTTGTTGGAAAGTCAGTTGTCAGAAATAGATTGGGTTTGCCAACGGTATGAAAAATTGAATTTGATCGAAGAAAAATGACAAGGAGCTTTGTATCACGTGCTTATCAAAGAAGAGTCGCCCGTGCATTTGACAAAAAGATCAATGTTCGTCACTTACAAGTCAGGGATTTAGTACTCAAAGAGAATCAGACACCTATCTTTGACCCTAGAGGGAAGTTCAAACCAAATTAGGGAGGTCCGTTCATCATCAAGGAAATATAATCAGGAAAAGCTGTAGGGCTTCAAGATCATGATGGAATCGAATTACCAGAACCAACCAACCTTGACCAAATCAAACGGTACTTCATTTAAGGAGGCCATCTCTGGTCGAATAAATTCTCCTATTACCCAGTTCAATATATCATTTCTTAACACCTTTGCAGTCTTTTCAAAAAAAAATCGTGCCTTTTTATTTCTTAGCTTGATCACCTAACCTAGGGGAGGGAAGATTCAAATTACGTTTTGGTCTGATCCCAAAATTTTGGGGTACGTAGGCAACCTGAGAAGTTACTTCAGGCCCGACCATATCAAAATAAAAAAATCTATTTCCCTACACATCAAAATAAATCTAAAAAAAAATTCATAAGAAAAAAAATATATCTTCAAAATGGGGGAGAAACTTAAAGGCAAAATAAAATAAAAGCCACACAAGAAGCATTTGGGTATTTGAGCCTCATAATCCCCTTCTTTTTTATACCCAGTCCTAAGCTTACTTATAAAAATCCTCTTAAGTACCGTACAAAAAGTCAAGGAAGATAGCAAAGCATGATCAAACAGCCATTCCATAAAATAAAAAAAGAAAAAGGGCCTGCTAGATTGAAAACCCAAAAAGACGATTTAGGCAAAAATTAAGGCAAGCTCGTAAGGTTGAAAATCTGAAAGGACAACTTTGGCAACAATCAGAGTAAAAAAAAAACTCACTAGATTGAAAACCTGAAAAGGTGATCTAGGCAAAAGTTAGAGTAAGCTCGCTAAATTAAAAACCTGAAAAGGCGATCTAGGCAAAAGTTAGAGCAACAAAGCAAAACAGAAGAAAAACTAAGAGCAGTTCGAACTGAAACATCAAAAGTCCAAATAATCAAGTTCAATACTTAGCTTAAACTAGGCACAGACTCAAAAGTCACAAGTATCTTGTCTACGATCGATTTGAAAATTTTTACTTCCCCAAGTGAACCAAGGGAGAGAAGGGTGAATTTTATGATGTGTCTCAAAAGGAAAATATTTTGTTTTCTTGTGCCTAACTCAAAATCTTCTATAAAATTAATCAAAGTTGGATATTTATTGCGCTTGTGATGATCAAATATTTCAAACCTTCATACAAGGGGCATTTTCTTTTTCCTCTAAATATGTAGTTTCCCCCTTATATTAGGGGCATTTTTTTATGATCTCCAATGCCATATTTGTTATCAAACCAAAGGCATTTTTTTTAGCAATGTTAATCCTAAAAGACAATGGGAACCCCAAACTTAAGGTTACCCTCTTAATAACAGTTTTTCGAAAAACCCTTGAGGTTCAAAAGAAATAAAAACTCAGGTTTTAAATTCATAAAACTTTTGGATAAAACCTTGAGGTTCAAATAAAAGTATTTTGGATCTCACATTTAGTTGTGCTTAGATATTAACTCATAACCCTTTCACCTAGAATAGGAGACAGGACATTCATTCTTTCCAAGATCTATTCATTCCCAAATTCAATCACTCCTTTTCTGATTCATTTTCAATCGTTTTTTCCCAGATTTATTCATTCATTCTCGGTTTTACTCAGCTAGTTACTACCAAGGGTTTCTCGAAACTATGCTCAGATGCCACCGAGGGCCTTCTCGAAATTATGCTCAGATGCCATAAAGGGCTTTCTCGGAATTATGCTCAAATGTCATCGAGGGCTTTCTAGGAATTATGCTCAGATGCCGCCGAGGGCTTTCTAGGAATTATGCTCAGTTACCACTGAGGACTTTCTCGAAATTATGCTCAGATGCCGCCGAGGGCTTTCTCGGAACTATGCTCAGCTACCGTCGATGGCTTTCTCGAAATTATGCTCAGATGCCGTCAAGGGTTTTTTCAAAACTATGCTCAGATGCCGTCGAGGGCTTTTTCGGAATTATGCTCAGATGCCGCCAAGGGTTTTCTTGGAACTATGCTCAGAAGCCATCGAGGGCTTTCTCAGAATTATGCTCAGTTGCCGTCGAGGGTTTTCTCGGAATTATGCTCAAATTATGCTCAGTTTATGCTCAGTCTATGCTCAGTCTATGCTCAGATTATGCTTAGATTATGCTCAAATTATGCTCAGTTTATGCTCAATTTATATTCACTTTATGCTCAAATTTTACTCAGTTCCAACTTAAACTCTTCGAAATTTATCTCAGATTTTAAGTGCACACACTTGCACAGTTATTACATTAGTCAAAGTGATTTTTTTAAAATTCAAGGATCTGACACTGTCAGTGAGAGTTCTCGCTCAATGACTTAACAACATTTTAGTTTGGGGAGAGTTTTATGCTCAAGGATCTGAACATCCCGACGAATTGTTAAATCAGGCTGCAAAATGAACTGTCACTAGCTTTGACATTCGGATATTGCATTATCTACCAAAATAGATTTGCTATCTAGTTTGCTTCAACCCTCTGCCAAAGAAGGGCATCTGTAGACACCTAATTTTAAACTTGCCTGATTAATCAACTCGTCAACCTGATTACAATGGTTCCCAATGATGGATGTTTATTCTAATATTTTATTTTGTTACTAGATATGTTTTAGAAATCCGGATGAGGTATCTCGAACTGACAAAACTATAGAAACCGCACTACAATAGGAAAATATAATCCCGAAAGCTAAGAAATCATTATTTTTCAGATAAAAAGAAGCTTCACGATAAAAATCACTAAAAAATGACTAAATTACCAAAACACCCTTAATCTTAAAATATCCTTAAAGCCTACGTTACGCTTAGGAAAATCCATTCAAACAAATAAACAACAAATCGAAACCAAATAAATCATTTCGCCAATTTTCATAGAATTTGACAAAATTATGAAAATACCCCTCATAAAGTTCATGACTATTCCACACAAAAAATTTTCATAAATGACACAAACCAATATTTCCATTGAATTCCTTACGAAAAATCGATTCTAAAACATCCTAGAACATCAAAAATCGACTTGAAATACAAAAAGTCCTCTCCGATGGCAAAACGATAATTTTACAATTTTTATAATTAACAATTTCGAAATTAATAAATAAAACATTAAATAATTAAAGTGAAACATTAATAAAATTAATTTAAAATTTTGAACAAAAAAAAATCGATCAATCAGGCTCTTAGCCAAAATTGTTGATGGTTGCCAAGATATTTATCAAGGACCCCTCCATTTGGGGAAAGATATAATAGAGGGCGGTTCTCTAAAAAATTAAAGTCAATCAAGTAAGAATAAAGTCAAGATATTAAATTCAATCAAGTAAGTTTAAAGTCAAAATTAAAGTTAATCAAGTAAGACTAAAGTCAAGATATTAAATTCAATCAAGTAAGACTAAAGTCAAAATTTTAAAGATCAAAAGTCAAAACCCTAATACAGTTCTAATTAAAAAATAATTTTATTTAACAATCCTAATTAAATAATAACTTATTTAATAGAATTTTAACTAAAATATAACTCTACCTAAAATAATTCTAATTAAAATATAACTTAAATTAAAAGAATTATAATTAAACACTAATTTTATCTAAACAAACACTTAAAAAATCTATAAATAGTGGTCCTCACAACCTATTTTAGCATCAAATAATAAATTTTAAGAGAAGTAGGTCAAAAAACTTTCCTGGCCTCCCCAAAACACCTACAAGCCCTTCAAAAATACTCAGAAATCTATAAACAAATTCGAAGAATCCAGATCTAAGAAAGAGATACCTCGCCTCGGAGATTAGAAATCAGATCCGGAGATAGAACGAAGCGAGAAGTACTATACAAGGAGTTACTCTGTCGACTCTGAGGGAATGAGAACGTTGTCTTCGAAAAAGTATAAATTTCTTAATTTTTTTTATTACTTAGGTCTTTTAGCAATGTAATTTATTTGGGAATTAGTAGAGACCGGCGTTTGCCGGGCAAGGTTGGTGCCTAACACCTTCCAACCCCGTAACTTAATCCCCGAACTCAGTTATTTTTTTAAAGTAGATTAGTTATTTTTATCCGTTTAGAGTCCAAGTTTGGTTCCTAGACCGTAATAACTAGGTGGCGACTCTCAAACCTCAAAGGTCAAAAGCGAATCTGCTCACCCTACAGATCGAGGGCGCTTTCACCTCTGAGATTTATCTCAAATTTTAAGTGCACACACTTGCACATTTGTTTCATTAGTTAAAGAGAATTTTCTAAAATTCAAGGACTTGAAAAATTTTAGTTCGAGGAGAATTTTACGCTCAAGGATCCGAACGTCAAAACGAATTGCTAAATCAGGTTGTAAAATGAACTGTTACTAGCTTTGGCATTCAAATGTTGCACTATCTACCAAAATTTATTTGCTATCTAGTTTGCTTCAACCCTCTATTAAAGAGGGGCATCTGTAGACACTCCATTTCTACACTCGCCTGATTAATTAACTCGTCAACCCGATTGCAATAGTTTCCAATGATGGATGGTCATTCAAATACTTTATTTGTTACTAGATATGTTTCAGAAATTCAGATGAGGTATCTCAAACTAACAAAACTATAGAAACCGTGCTACGCTAGGAAAATATAATCCCAAAAACTCAAAAATCATCATTTTACAGACAAAAAGAAGTTTCACAATAAAATCTCTAAAAATGACTAAATTTTCAAAATACTCCTAATCTCAAAACATCCCTAGAGCTTACATTACGCTTAGGAAAATCCTTTCAAATACATAAAACAATAAATCGAAATCAAATAAATCATTTCACTAATTTTTACAAAATTTGACAAAATTACGAAATGCCCCTCATAAAGTTCATGACCATTTTGCACAAAAAATTTCATAAATGACACAAACCAATATCCCTATTGAATTCCTTACAAAAAATTGATTCCAAAACATCCTGAAACATTGAAAAATGACTTAAAACACAAAAAGTCCGTTCCGAGGGCAAAATGATAATTAAAAATTCTGAAATTAATAATTAAAACATTAATTAATGTACAGTAAAATTCAAGTCAATCAAGTAAGACTTAAGTCAAAATCCTAAATTCTAGTCAATCAAGTGAGACCAAAGTCAAACCCTAATAGAATTCTAATTAAACTCTAAAACTATCTAAAAGAATTCTAATTAAACATTAAAACTATCTAAAAAAGAAACATAATTAAACTCTAAAACTATCTAAAAGAATTTTACTTAAACTCTAATTCTATCCAAAAGAAAAATAATTAAACTCTAAAACTACCTAAAAGAAACATAATTAAACTCTAACTCTATCTAAAGAGCTCTTAAAAAAATCTATAAGTAGGGGTCCATACAACCTATTTTCGTATGAATAAATGAATCCTAGAAAAAATAGGTCAATAAGCCTCCCCAACCTTTCCAAAATCTTAATTTTGAAGTCCTAACCCCTTACTTATCATTCAACCCCCAAATTTTGCTCAAAAAACACCCAAAAACCTTTTAAAAACACCTAGAAATCCATATAAAAAAAAATTAGAAAACTCACAGACCTAAGAAAAAGATACATCAACTTGGAAATCAGAAGCAGATCCGGTGACAGGAGAATAACAAGGAAATACATACGAGGATACTCTTCGTTA
Source organism: Akebia trifoliata (assembly GCF_017979445.1). Taxonomy (NCBI): domain Eukaryota; kingdom Viridiplantae; phylum Streptophyta; class Magnoliopsida; order Ranunculales; family Lardizabalaceae; genus Akebia; species Akebia trifoliata. The sequence goes on along the minus strand of NC_141383.1, from coordinate 10,015,623 downwards.
GTGATGAGGGAATCGTTGTATATAGCAAGGTAACTTTTTTTTATTCGTTATTTAGCTCTTTTAACAATGTAGTTTTATTTGAGAAAAGTAGAGACCTGTGCTTGCCGGACGAGGTTGGTGCCTAACACCTTTCAACCTCGTAACTTGATCCCCAGATCCATATTTTCTTTCGTAGATTACTATTATTTACCTTTTAGAGTCAATGTTTGGTTCCTAGACCGAAATAACTAGGTGGAGACTCCCAAACCTCAAAAATAAAAAATGGATCCGCGTACCCCGTGGATTGTGAGCGCTTTTAGTGACCAAGTCTTTGATTTCTTTGGGTGGGTACTCTATTTCATTCTCAAACTCTTCTTCGATCTGCATGTGGTCAAAGTCGAGTTAAAGATCGAAATCAAACTCATTTTTTTCAAATTCTATTCAATTTGGGTACTCATTTGATCGAGTCAAATCTTTTGAAAGCTCTTTTTTTATTTTTAGAAAATATCTTCTTTTTTTTTTGCAATTTTGAAAGATTTTAGATTTTTTTTATCTTTTGAGATGTTTTTAATTTTTTTGATTTTTGAGGAATATTTATTTTTTGGTTGTTTTTTGGATATCTAAAATAAGAGGAACAATCATGCAAATTCATATATTTCCATTGTTTTACCCAACAAGTCTTTGAAAAGCTCTGTTACCAACCTTTGATAGGTAACTCTCACATTCTTTAGGCCAAAAGGCATCACTCTATAGCAGTAGAGCCCGTGCTTCTTAATGTGTGTTATCTTCTCTTGGTCTATTGGGTTGAACTGTATCTGATTGTACCTAGAGTAGCCATTTATGAAGGACAGCCTCTCGTAATCGAAAGTTGCATCCACCAGCTAGTCTATCCTTGACATTGGGGAAACTATCCTTGGACTAGGCCTTATTTAAGTTTGTGAAGTCAATGCAGACTCTAACTTTCCCATTCTTTTTTAGGTATTGTCACGATGTTCACTATCCATTCTGGGAACTACACCTTTCTTATGAACCCTGCTCACTTCTTCATTCTCCACCTCTCTGAACTGTGGTGTTAATCTCCTTGGATTTTTTTTGACAGGCTTGAAGGATGACTCTAAATTTAAGTGGTGGCAAATCACCTCCAGATTGATTCTTAACATCTCTTCGATGGACCAGGTGAAGACATCTCGATTCCTCCTTATGCAACCTGTTAACTACTTTAGCTCCTCTAGCTCCAACTCCGCCCCTATTTCAATCTGTTTTCCTTCTCCCACATCTACCATCGGAATGTCTTCTAGGTATGAGGACTCACCGAACTTGACCTTCACCACTATAATTGTTATTGTTGTCTTTCGGTCTCGAAGGACCCTTCCTTACCCAAGGTGCATACCTGAGCTGCCACTTGATCGCCCCGTATGTCCCACATCCTTTGCAATATGGGGAATTGAAGGACCTGGTAATACGTAGACGTGATCGCTCGCATCTCATCTATTTACCATCTCCCTAGAACAGTATTGTATGGTGAACTCGTCTCAACAACCACGAACCTAGTCATCAAGGTCAACTGTCCCGCCTGTACCGACAATACTATTTCCTCCCAAGACTAATTGGATCTCTCGTAAATCCCGATCAACGGTGCTCCCGTTGGGATGAGCACATTCCTGCTAAGGTCCATCTTCAAGAAGGTAGAAGCATACAAAATATCTACTGAGCTACCTCCGTCAATCAACACCCTCTTAAGCATAAAAGTTCCCACTAGCAGCGTTACCACCAGCGTGCTATATGAGGCCTCACTACCCTTTCCAAGTCTTTCTTAGAGAATGCCACTGTTTGTTACCCAAAGGACCTTATTTTCTCTGTAGACCCGCTATTTGTTGTAAAGATGTGTGCTAGGTGTTCAGCCCTTCTTCTTTTAACATTTTTCCCAACCCTACTATGCCTTATTTTTCTACTCTTCTCTCTAAAGACAACATGTATCACTACTGTCCATCCATCCTACCCTTCAACAGGTGGCTGGTCAGCCTTAAGGTTCCTGTCTCAAGGCGGGTCTTCTCTTTGTCTTCTTGGCAAATCTCTCAACCTACCCTACTCTACTAGCCTTTGTAAGAATCTTCATAAGGCTTGGCATCTATTAGTGGTGTGCGCCCGTACCATGTGATATTCACAGTATCTCTCATTTTGGTAAATATGATCTCAAGGAAGAGGCGCGGCCACTCGAAATACGGTTCATGCACGATGAGAAGCAAGATCTCGCTGGGAGGCATATCAAAATATGTTCCTCGTCTTCTTCTCTCCCCATCTTGCTCTAGCGACCTTTTCCTATCCTGTTGTTATGGCTAATGCTATTTACTAGGCTTTTTCACAGCATATATAACCTTGTTCTTCCCCGTAGAACTGCTGGGATCATTTTCTAAGCAAATATACTTTTTCGCTCTTTCGAACAACTCATTCAAAGTTTCAAGTCTCTTTTTCACTAGGGACCTATACAATCCCAAGCTAGATGGTAAGGAATTTCTGAACTCCACCACGACTATTCTCTCATTACAACTCTTTAGAGACATTGCCTCCTCTCTGAATCTCGTCGTGAACTCTCTCAGGCTTTCTCTAGACCCCAACCTCATGCTAAGCAATGTATTGACATCTTCTCCACTTTTCCTATTGCCAATGTATCATGCTACGAAGGCAGTGCAGAGTTCCTTGAATAAGGTAATGGATCTGCACAACTTGTGAAACCAAGTCAGTGTGTTCCCCTGCAAACTCGAGGGGAACAAGTTACACATCAATCCTTCTCTCTCCTTCCACAATACGAGCATCTATCAAAAGTAGAAAAATGCTTTATCGGGTCCTTTCTCCTGGAATAAGCGGTGAACGCGATGGCTCAAATTTCTTTGGGATCTCTTCGATTAAGATTTACGTCATGAAAGGAGACTTCTGAATGCCCCAAACGGCTTGCTCTGTTACCATGCCTACATCAGTACTCTTCATCATCTCCTTCTTCCTTCTAATCATTTCTCTAACTTTTTCTCGAGTTAAGCCTATTACGGACTCAGTCCACATGGCTGTAATAGCAACCTTTATTCAATCTTCCCCTGTGGGGATTAGTAATAGTGCGCTCCCTTCCGTACTTGAAGCATGGTCATCCTTGCTTGCCGGTTAGAAATCTCTCGATAAGTTATCTTGCCTCACCGACTACTAGTTATTGAGACGCTAACTTAAGTTTCGATTTTGTTCAATCAAGTCATCTATATTCTTCTGCATTTCCTCCTGTTATTTTCTCATGGTATCTAACATCGTCAAAAGTTATGCATCTGCAACTAGAACCGCTAGTGGGGGCATATTGACTTCATTTGTTCTTGTGGATCTCACCATTGTTTCAACTGAAATCAATCTACTTTTGGTGTTCCCACGGACGACGCCAATTCTGTATGATTGAAATCTGATGGGCGAGTATGATAGATCCAACCACACCGATCTAAAGTCATTCCTAGCTCATCCTTTCTCGGAGCGATGTGGTACCTGCCAAAATCATTTTGAGGCTCAACTTAGAGAAGTAGAGGAGCTGTCCCTAGTACTAGTTAGACTCTAATCTCCTCCAAAAAGATCATTTTCAATAGTGCTTACTATGCTATTTATCCTTCTTGGCCCCTTATGGGATTTACCTCTCTGTAGGCTATAATCATGGGATTTCCACTAACTATGTGGAGTTGTTTACCTAATCGGGATCTTCTGGATCGATCGTACTTATTTACAAAAATCTTTTTTAGGATCTCTGGGATTGGCTTGCACGTATCAGTTTTACGATTTTCTTATGACCTGGCCTACCCTACTTGGCAAGCTTGGTCTAGCTTATTACTTTGCTAACTTGCCAGCCAGACTAGGGTAGTCCCCACTTTGACATATACTACTTGTAGGGTTGCGCCCCGTATACTATTCCGTGCCTAGTACCACTTAGCCGATTTGGACACATGTACGGCTTGGATTAACACGTAATTATTTTTCTTTATAATTACCATCTAGTTTCTCTCCCTTATTTAAATCTACTACTACGTTTTTAGATGCCATTGCAATTTATTGTATAAATGCAAAAAAAATGTGCACTAATCAAAAATATATATACATCATATTATTTTTTTCTTTTTTTGATTCAATTATGCCACACAAAATATTTGCTCAATCCCTCAAATCAGCCAATCAAGATCAATGTTATGACATTAGATCAAAAAACTAAACATTGGTGATTATTAAAGTTAGCAATCATCTCTTTTGATCTTAATTGCTAAATCCGTAATTCGCAAATTTTAAAGAGGAACTCAAAAAGTTACCACTCTAAATGGTAATATTACAAACAATCAATTTTATTTATTTTAAAGTGCATCCATACAATTCCTTAAAGGGTGATGTACAATAAAATAATCTCATAATAAAAATATGCCCCAAGGGTACACCAAGTAATAGTCCAAATAAAATAAATAGAGAAACTCTTATATTCTTTAATTTAAAGAAGAAATGGAATGATCCAAAGTCAATTTGGAACATAGGCCAAAATTGAATAAGTTGCCCAATATGTTTAGAATAGAAGATTTCAACGTTTTTGAATTTTTTTTTCATCGGTATTTATTCAATTTCATGTTTGGGGATAAAAGTATCTTTAAACTCATTGATAATTTAGACTTTTTCCTAAAACATGCACAATATTTTTCTCAGAAGTTTTCTCAGCCTTCAAGTTTTGTTCAAAATATTTCCAAATTCTTTTTGAGAACTTAAAAAAAAAAATCAAAATTTTCTTAGATCTTTCTCAACATTTACTCAAAAAAAATTTAGGATTTTTCTCAAAAAATTTTCAAGTTTTTTGTAGACTTTTCTAAAATATTTCTCAGATTTTTATTAATTTTTCTCCTAATTTTTCTTAGATCTTTCTTAGATTTTACGTAGATTTTAAAACTTTTCTCAGATCTTTCTCAAATTTTTATTAAGTTTTTATCAGAAATTTTCTTAGATATTTATTAAATTTTTCTCAGATTTTGCTCAAACTTATTCAGACCTTACTAAGATTTTGTTGAGATTTTTCTCAGATTTTGCTCAGACTTACTCAGATTTTGCTCAAATTTTTCTTAGATTTTGCTCAAATTTTTCTCAAACTCACTTAGACCTTACTCAGATTTTGCTTAAACTTACTCAAACCTTACTCAAATATTGCTGAGATTTTTCTCAAATTTTGGTCAGACTTACTTAGACATTACTCAGATTTTATTAAGATTTTTCTCAGATTTTTGCTTAGACTTACTCAGACCTTTCTTAAATTTTGCTCAGACTTACTCAGACCTTACTCAAATTTTGCTTAGACTTACTTAGACCTTTCACAAATTTTTCACAGATTTTGCTCAGATCTACTCAGATTTATCATACTTCATTTTTCATTTTGAAGTTCATCATTCTCCCATAACGAATGCGCAAAATAGAGGCGGGCCTTTTTCAACATCATCATTACTTTATTGCACACACGTGCACATTCATTACATTTGCATCAATCAGTGAGACTTTTCTAAGATTCAAGGATCTGACACTGTTAGTAAGAGCTCATGCTCGAGGACTTGACAACTTTTAGTTTAGAGAGAGTTTTACCCTCAAAGATCCGAACGCTTCGACGAATTGTTGAATCAGGAACTATCACAAACTTTCGCATTCAGATATCGCACTATCTACCAAAGTAGATTTACTATCTATTTTGCTTCGACCCTCTGCAAAAGAATGACATCTGTAGACACCCCATTTTGGCACTCGCCTGATTAATCAACTCGTCAATCCGATTGTAACGGTTCCTAGTGATGGATGAATATTACAATATTTTTATTTGTTATTAGATGCATTTCCAAAGTTCGAATAAGATATTTCAAACAAGTAAACTTTAGAAACCACACTATGCTAGGAAAATATGACCAAAAAAATAGAAATCATCATTCTTGAAAAAAAATAAGTTTTACGAGAAATATCACTAAAAAATGATCAAATTATCAAAATATCCCTAACATCAAAACATTCATAGAACATACATTACACTTAGGAAAATTCTTTTAAACCCATAAAATACAAATTAAAATTAAATAAATTATTTCATCAATTTTCACAAAATTACGAAAACACCCTCATAGGGTCCACAATCATTTCACTCCAAAAACTCATAAGTAACACAAACCGATTTTCTCATTGAATTCTTTACAAAAAAAACTGGTTTTAAAACATTCCAAAACATCGAAAATCAACTTCTCAACTCAAAAGCTCTCTTTGAAGGCAAAATGGTAATTTTCCAACCCTAAAATTCAAAAATTTGAAACTAATAATTAAAACATTAATTAACGTAAAGTGAAATCTTAATAAATTAAATTAAAATTTTTGAACAAATAAAATCAATTAATCAAGCCCACGTGTCAGATTTTAAGTGGTGACCCATTTATTTAAATGGGGCCCACATGACATTTAATAAAAAACCCTCCACCGGGGGTCTCGAAGAATTATAAATATAAAAAAATAAAAAACCCTCTATTGGGGGGTTCATTCCAAAAACTAAAAAATTATCATTCTATGTAATTCAAAATTCAAAATTCAAAATCCTAATTGAAACAACTATACTTTATCTCTAAGAGACCTAATCAAAATCCTAATATCCCAAAAAGCTCTTTAAAAATGAGCCTCCACCACCTAAATTTGCAGGTCAAGAAAAATCTTAGGAAAGAAAGGTAAAAAACTCTCCCAAGACTTTCCAAAATCCTAAATCTGAAGTTCCAAGTCCATATCCAACACTCAAACCCTATTTTTAACCTAAAAAAATACCCATAAATTCTCAAAACACCTCGACAAGTCAAAAGATATTCAAATCTAGGATGAGAAAATTTTATTTCAGAGATCGGAAGCAGATCTAACAATGGAGACAAAAGCGAGAAGATTCACACGAGGAACGCTCTCTACCAGTTTTGAGTGAATCGACCGTCGCAATCACCTAGGTAAAGAAGGTAATTTTTTTATTTTAATTTTTTTGACCATTTTTTTTCAATGTAAAACTTTTGGGAAAAGTAAAGACTAGTGTTCACCAAGAGAGATTGGTACCTAACACCTTCCAATCCCGTAATGTGATCCCCAAACCAATTTTTTTGTAGTTCAGTGTTTTTTATCCGGTTAGAGTCATAATTCAATTCCTAGACCATAAAACTAGGTGACGACTCCCAAAAAATAAAGAGTGGATCCGCACCCCCAAATCTAGGACGTTTTTAGACACAATGTTAAAGAATCATGTGAAACTCTAGTATGTGTTGGTAAATAGATTCTCTTGGCAGGAATGCAAGCAAGTGTATAATAAGAGCACCATTAGAATTTTCAACTCTATAAGAGGATTCTCAAATCACCTATTGTGTGATTTTGGGTAGGCATATCTTCTCCAAATGAACTGATTTCTTTCAATTTGTGGTTTTTTATAAAATTATAATGGTTCTTAATTGCTCTCCAAGGCCAATTTATCTCTTTATATTGATGATTAAAATTTGAATATGTTGTATTTTGGCACATTCTAGATTTTTCATTTTTTGAACCATCTGAATTTTGATCGATTGATTGGTTTGAATGGAATCTTTCTTCTTTCTTACTTTGCAACAGTACGCTTCTTCCTGTTTTTCTTTTCTAATTAGTTTTAATTATGGTAGGATGTCATTTGCTTAAATGATGTGAAATGCATATGCTATATTTTAAATGTCCTCCATTTTAGGATAGCATAACACCGACGTCATTCTGATTTTCTTATAAGACAAAACTAAATAAGCTTTTTAACCTATCACGTTCACCATTTTATAGTTTGTGGATGCCAAGAATAGATAGGGTTTAAGCATTGTTAGTATGTCAATTGCTACACGCATCAAATATTAAAAATATAATTGGGAGTCGTGGAATGACCACAACAGGCCCAATCCAAAAACATCAAACCGGGAGCATAGTTAAGGGGCAATTATCAACTGCATAATCTCTATAAAAATTCATTATAATAGCGAGAAATACAAATACGATATTAATGTGAATTGAAAATTCGAAAGATGTGGATTTTCTTTTTTAATTATTTTTAAGCAACACACGGGCACTGGATGGAAGAATAGTATTTATTGAGATGATGGACCTTAGCTTCATATCAATTCATTAGATCTTGCATTTTCACCTGAGGACATAATAATTATATTACTCTCGAGGTTTCAATAACTTCTAAGTCCAAGTTGACAATATTTTGTGAGAAAATTGGAATTTAACAAAGCTAAAGAACTTCACAAATTCGATCATCTGTATTCATGATTTTTCTATTAATGGTTCCAATAGTGATAACTGGAGGGGAAGATCACATTTCAATTCTTCTTCTAAAAACACCATTGAAACCCTTAAAAAGAACTTGTTCAAAATTAACACCTGCTACCCAACAAAATAACCATGCACATGCTACAAATATTAATGCCAGTTTTCCTCATGACATAATTCATGGGTGATGTTTAAAGTGTTGAAGTATGGCTCAAAAAAAAATTAGGCCCAATATAAATGTGTGTATTTTTGGGTCGGTCCAAGGTAAGTTAGGTTAGACTTGTAACTTATGTAAGTCGTCCACTTATGTGGTGTTTCTATAAAGGATTTTGTTTTCTTTTGTTCTAATAAGTCTAACATCAAGTTTAAGTCTTTTCTAGAAAAAAGAGTAGAGAAAGAAAGAATCCCAAGAAAGAAGAGGTTGAGAGGTTTAGGAAGATTAAAATTTAGAAGAAGGTGAAGTAAAGTGATAAAGGGAGTCCTTGTATCGATTTACCCCATTTTCTTCATAGTGAAATTGAACTCTAACGTTCATACCTCCGTGGACGTAATCTTCGGATGAATCACATAAAATATCATGTTGTGAGTATTATGTTCTTACTCTTTTTTTTTTTTGTGGTTATTTATCTTCTTTGCATTTAGTACTATTTGTTGGATTATCCTTCATTGTCATTATCAAATAAGGTCTTCGAAGGTGTAGCATACAAGGTGTTTGATAAAATACCCAATAGGTGTTTGATCAAATTACTAAGTGAGCTTTACAAAGGTGTTCACATACCCAACATAAAATACCTAAATGAGAATTTATTCTTCCCTCCTTGCTCATTTAGATTATATAAAGAGGAAAGAGCTTGGGAAACAAATTGGTATTTATTTGGCCTCAAAACTCATGAAAAAGAAATTGATCAACAAACTTGTCAAAGTGAAAAAATTATTCTTGTTAATATTGCATTTTCTTTTTCTTTCTTTTTTTTCTTTGTTCTTTTTGTTGTGATTTTTACTATTATTCCCCCCCACAAAGAACAAAGAGATATCTACAGATCAAAAAGATGATCAAAGAATATCAGGTTTGACCTCAAAAATCATGAAAAAGAAATTGATCCAACACACTTGTCAAAGTGTGAAATTTTTTCTTGTAAATATTGCATTTTATTTTTCTTCTTTTTTTCCATCTCTGTACTTTTTGTTTTAATTTTTGCTATTTTGTTGTTGTGTTATGTGTGTGAATATATAGTAATCTTTTGTTAATCGGTGGGAAAAACACTTTAAGGTTTTTCCTAAATGACTTATCAGTTGATTTGATACATTGCAAAATAACTTTGAGGTCATGGGATCAAATATAGCTTACCCATCTAAAAAAAGGCAAAAAGAGGGACGTTGATCAAGAGGATATACTCTCTTTTTAGTTAGTTTCTATTTCTATAGTCTCCCTTTTGAATTGTCACAAAACCTTTCTTCATTTTTAAAGGATTTAGATTGAGATTTTGTAGGGTAGATTATTTGTTGATAAAATTTGCAACCATGAAGGCTTGACATGACAACAGAGAGTGAATTTCTATCAACTATTTTATTTTAGTTTTTTATTTATCTAGTATTATGATATACCATTCTCATAAATTTAATCTACCTTTTTATGCCTCCTAAATTCTTTGTGTCACTTCTGGAATGCTGATGATTTAATTATTCATCTGTAGAAGTATTGTGTCAACAAAAGGTAAATGACAAGGTAAATACATAAATGACTTATAATTAAACATAATTGTTATTATTATTATTTTTTTAAAATATACATTGTTTCAGATTGTCATTTAAGCTGCAAAACAAATTAATATTTGTACCGTTGTACTCCAGGGTAAGACTTGTCATTACTTTTTTGTACTCCATCAAGAAGATGAGAGGAAAATAGGAACATGTTCAAACTTTCCTCTTTGTCATCCTAACTCTTGTGTTTAAATTTAGATGTGTGCAACACATTGTAAGAAACTATTGAGATCTGTGTTTACAGTTTATGTTCTATTGGTTTTTTATTTTATGATCATTTTTCTAATTGCAAGAAAGTATAGTTGTTCCAACAATTAAGTTATCATGTATCTTTCATTGGGAGCCAAAGCTCTGAAACAACAATTAATTTGGATCGCAAAGGTTCTAATAAATGTTCCATGAATCTAGTATGGATGAATACTTGAAATGTGAATAACTGACATCAAATTCTAACTTATCTTTTATAAATGTTTTGAATTATAACTGACATCAAAAATCAGAAGTGACTTCGACTTTACTAGATTCTAAAGAGAGTTGTACTGTACTTTTTCCATTACGACAAGTTATCGATCTTGAGAGTGTGCCCTAGATCTCTTCAATATTTGACAGTCATTCCTGATTTAACATGTAAGTTGCTAATGTGTTGTTATGATTTCCACTTCTACACTTTCTTCTAGCAAAGACATTTTCCTAGGACATTCGTGAATAACTATAATCATTTTTGTGGTCATTGACTTTAGCCCATTCATATGGGGTAAGCATGATATCATTGTTAGCCTTGATAAGGAATATGTTATTGAATTATTTTCATGGACTGATTGAAAACAAGAGTCTGAATGTGTGGTTACTTCTGATTAATATGTTATCTATGCTACAACCCCTTCCACTCCCTCCCCTCAGCGATTTTATACGTATTCTTGGAAAAGTTTTCAACTGGTACAAATATATATCTTGTGCTCCAATTCAAAGTCCATATTACGATTGAATGTACTACTTGAATGCCTCAATTATTGAAGAAAGCTATGATCATAATACCATGTAACCGCTAAATGTGGGGATTTACATGGTCAAGTTATGATACCAAATAGAATATATTGAGTCAATTTTTATTTATTTCTTTTTATATTTTGGTGGGTTCGGGTTGGGGGATATTCGTCTCTTAAACCCAATCTTGTTCCTCCCATTGATGTCCTACTTGCAAATAAGAGGGACAAAAATATAGGAAATATGTGTATCTTCTATTTAATGTAAAATTTTAAAATAATAATTTTTAATTTATTATCAAACAATTATATATACACGTGCACTTTATTAGTCTGCAAATGTTGATTAAATACAATTTATGAAATAGGTGAATTCTATTACTGATCTTATTATTAGCCACATTAAAAGTTTTTCAATTATGTAATGATGGCCGCAAAGTAGCAAATAAGAGCGTAGGCATTTACAGATCATGAAGGAGGGTGTTATGAACAACGATGGAAATTGGACACCAAACATTAACAAAACAAAATTAGGAAATCCCCTCCCCCCCCCCCACAAAAAAAAAAAACAAAAAAACAAAAAACAAAAAAAAAAAAACAAAAAAACAAAAAACAAAACCATTGATGCACTAAAAGGGCAAAATCATAGCCTCTTTCTCCCCAAAGTCGTATGCAGTTTCCATGACCACATAAGCAGGAATGACAGAAGGCCCGCCACCATCGATGCCCAGAAGAGTACCAACCATAGAGGCATTGGATTGGGAAACAAACCTGGAAATCAAAGATGTCAATTGCCACAATGGTGCCAGTAAGAAGTATTTGTTAATATCAATCAGGAGCTTTTCTTCTTTTTTTGGCATGGTAAGCTGGACTTGAACCTTAAACCAATGATTAATATAGTCTCAAAGCAATGCTTGTCAGGAGAAAAAAAAGAGGTCCGGACTGAAACATTCCTTAAAACATCCAATATTTCGACATCAATCTTACATTCCAATCTTAGCAAAAACTGCATTGTTGTGCCGAAACATTCCCAATAAACATTTGACGCAGTGCCTATAACCTTGAATTTGCACTATAATATGCCAAGTAACTGAACTGCAGGTCCAAGCCCTACCCATTTGTTAAAAGTTTCATGCCATCTAAATATTGACCCCGAAATATTTGAATGTATTGGGAATGTCTTGGTCAAGACACTCTTTTTCATGACACGGACATAGCCTCAAAAACCTTGCTGGGATCCATTAATGCATCAGTGATTAACACATTGGTGAGTGAATGAAATACAATAATAACCCAAAGAACACTAATTAAGGTGATAAGAATGGGATGACTAACCATGGCCAAACTTGATACAAATAAGGAGTTCTACAATGCATATAGCAAGAGAAAGCCAGCAAAATGCACCCAACTTTTTCACTGGTTTTCTGAAATCAACAGAGTCGATAAGTAACTAAAAGAAAGATAAAAGTCATAACTTCAGTTAATTATATATACAAGAATGATTTGAAATAAAGAGATGCGGAGGTAGAGAGAGTACCTATCTTGAAGATACGAGTTGTATTCGCGGATGGTTGGTATAGCAATCAACCACCATAAAATCAACCTATACACGATAACAGGGTTTTGAGGAGGAATCCAAAGACAGAATTTGAGGAAGAATGTATTTAACTCCACTGTCAAGAACACAATGCAAAGGCTGAGAACTTGGATGAACCGCCATGGACCAAGCAAAGGGTTCCATTCATCTTTGTCCCATTGTGCTGGTGTGAATTGGCCTAATGTTCGTTTTACCTGAAAAAACAAACGAAAACAATGTCAGCTGGAGAACCACAGATATGACCAGACTAAAGCTCTTGATATTTCTCAAGACAATACTACATAAACTTGTGAGAAGCCTGTTACTTATACAATCATTTCGAAATCAAGTACATATCAATTTCCTCTCTAATGGCATGGTCAACGTCTCCATCCATCACAGTTGATTTACAGTAAAAGCTAAATACTGCCCACACATAGAAGTTTCTAGTTCAACCAGGCATATCCACCATTGCTGCACCACTACTCATAAATATCCCATCTTAAATATATGGTTATAACATCTCCTGCTGAACACACACACACACACACATCCCTTCTATATACAGTTTTTAACAATATTAGATCTACTAATTATCACGAAAATGATGGCATGCATAGATAGGGCACTGACCCATTGCTGACACATTATGAAAAGAAACAGTGATTAAAACTGATCTATATAACTTTGTTTAATTTGTTTCCTAGTTTCAAAAATTAAAAGTTGTTTATGTTATAGCAAAATTCGACATGTCAAATGAACTAAATATAACAAGTTAGTAGGCATGGTAACTTGCTGGCATTCAGATCCATATCATCATCTTCCTCGGAATCATAGTTCACGAAAGAACCTCAACCACTTCCTTCTCTTTAACTTCCACTACTGGATTCTTCCAAGTAACAGTCAGATTTTTATTAAAGATTATACCACCTTTGGACTTGGGATCCAAGTTTGTTTTATTTTGTTCTTTGGTACCAATCTCTCCTTAAGAGGTTTTTTTAAGCATCCATAGTTTGCAGCAATTAGCACAATATCCTGGCATTGATCCATAATCAATCAATTGCAAAAATTCCTCAGGTCCAACTCCAATCCAAACTCAATTTGGATATGGTTTCCTTAAATCCATTAGTACACTTACAAGAGCAACATTCAAATTGTTTGCCTTTCCAGTGTCTTGATCAAACACCAAAACCTCACCTACTACCAACGCCAAGTTATGCCAAGTTACGCCAAAATTCTTATTTTCATAACAGAAGTAGGGAAGATTTGGAAAAGGCCTAAAAAGAGGAGTTCACTTAAAGACTCTTGTAGAATAACCAGCCATTTCAATCCTCTCCTTAAACCAAATCGATTTCATATTCTTTGAGGAAGAGAAATTAAGCATGATATGCCAATAGTCGATCGTAAAATCCTGGCACAAACCAAAAAGCCTTCAAGAAAACTCTTGCAAAAGAGAACCAAGGAAAGAAAGGATACACACAGAAAGATGCAGACAATCCTTTTATTCTCCTCCCGAGGAAGAGACTGTGAATCACCCCCAAATCAATCCTTCAATATACCTTCCTCTAAGATGATTCTCTCTCTAGAAATTGGCTTTCTCCAGACCTTCTCCTAAATCAATTCTTCGATATACCTTGGTGCCATCATCAACCTATGAACATGCTGTTTAGAGATTTCTGAACAATCAACACTATACAGCATAACCAATTTTCATGTCATCTTATAAAATTTTCTTTTAATTTGATTGGGATATGTAAATCATGTAGCACTCCAAAAGCACATCTTCACTTTAACCATCTAGCTCTAATTGCTCGAATTTTATGAACATCCATTCCATCCCAATTCCTCCATGTGTGTACCTATATATATAGCGTAACCGTGTTAAAGAAAATGGTTGCGTTGGGGTATTTTTCTGGCCATCAATTTTTACTAGACCTTTATGTTTGCATTCACTAAAGAGCTGCACTCCATGTACATATTTTTTAAAGGTAAATGCGGGCCAGGGGGGTTGATCCCATGTCTGTAGTATTTATTACCAACTCAACAAGTTGGCACCTTCCATACTCTATATAATCTGACTTGGTCCTACTTATTCTAAAGCCCTTGGACTCCTAAGCACCTCTCAAGTGTTCTAGTCTTTTATTAACTCCCTTTCTAGTCTCATCAACTAGCACTACTTCAAACATGTCTCTCCTAACATAGGAAACGTAACATGCAGATGTGTCAGCACATCTGGTTTGCTGGGGTCAATGTCAAACACTTTGTAGCCATGTCATAGACCGATATGAGTCCGGTTACATGGTTAGTATAGATCTTCACCTCACAATATGTTCTTTTAAATTAAATAAAGAATTTTCAACAAAAGACAATGTATGGATACAATTTAAAGCCCTGTTTATTTAAATTTAAATTTTAAAAACCATATTTATTGTTTGTTTTTCGAAAAGAACATTCAATATACACTTATAACGCAGTTGAGCTTCCAATACAACTCGGTGAGTCTTCGAGTCGACTAAGTGAGCTTCAAAGTCAACTCAGTAAATCAACACATCGACTTTGTATATCGTCACTCAAAATTCCATCCAGTCAACTCAATCGATTTTTCTGGTACACCTTAAGTTTTAGAGCTATGCTTCCCCTTCTGAAAATTCTAAGTCAAAAATAGGAAGTTGCGTGCCGTCAAGATAGTTTAAACAAACAGTAGAAATGTACAAAGAGACTTTTCGGAAGCCAAAAAAGATTTATATCAAATATAATGAAAAGAAAATATGAAACACTCAGTTGCAGAACATACTTTACCAATGATATTTGGTTGACGACTTATACCAACCCATATATAGGTTTTGCCATCAAAATACCGGACAGTATGCATTCCTGCCCAGATACCTGCATAATGAACCAAGGGAAAGTCATTATAAGCAGTAGCAACAATAATCTATAAACTTCTTTTCACTAGAATTAATAGCTGAGAGACCAAACTTTTGGGATAAAGCTTTGATGATGATGATAATCTATGCCAATGTTTTAAGACATTGAGGGCGTGAGGCAAGGCACTTGACTGGCCAGTGCCTCGAGGTGTAAGCCTCAAGATAAGGCACAAGCCTCTCATGTATGCAATTTTTAAATAAATAATATAACGTATAGAAATAATTAATAACGAAAAAAATAGGTAGCCACCACATGTTCTTCAATTTTAAGTTTCAAATCCAAATAAATAATTCAAAGCTTAATCCCTTGCATCAATAATAATAGAAAATACTACTATTTATATTTTTACAAAAAGAATGTTATATCTGAATAATAAAAGTTTCCAAAGTAAATTACAATTTTATAGTTATGGGAAAATTTTAACAAAATATGGCTTTTTGACTAACTTAGCAGAATCCTAAGTACTACAACAACAAAAAAGAAATTATTAATGAATATACTAGTTCAACTTTAATTGCATATATTACAACAAGGTTTAAAATCTTGTTTTGCTCCATTGTTTCGGTTTTTCCAAAAACCGAAACATTGTTGAAACATTACACAAATATTCTGAAACATACGAAACATTCTAAGACATAAAATTAAACATTTATAGAGGTCTTTCAGAAGATACCTAAGTCAAGGTGCATGCCATTCATTTAAAAACACGGGGGTATCTTAAATATTTACAAAATGTGAAGGGAAGTTGTATTAATGAGTCAGTCTTCAAGAGAAGACCGAGGTTAAGGGCACTTATCACCTTGAGAACACAGGTTCATTCTCAATTCTCATAATCAAACCAAAGCAAAGAAAACCAGATGAAGAAGACAGCTCAGACAATCCAAGATTCTCTCTCTATCTCTTTCCCTGTAGATTTGTCACTCTCTTAGCAATCTTTCTCTTTCTCACAATTTTTTCCTTTTTTATTTGGGTTTTTAGGTTTGTATTGGACGAAACATTTCGATACAAACGAAACAAATCGAAACATTGACAGATTAATAGATTATTGCATGTTTCGCCTCTGTAAGCTAAAATTCTGAAATGTTTCATACGAAATAAGACAAACTTTTAAGCCATGATTACAACTTTATATTCAAATTTATTTCTACATGTTCAATCATGTTGGATTCCAACAATGATAAAGAAACATAAGAGAAAAAATTGAATATATACTAATATGCAGTTATAAAAAACAGAAAGATTAACATGAGGTGTACACCTCAAGGCATTTCCAATACGCCCCACATTGGGACACCTCAAGGCGTAAGCTTGTGCCTTTGAAAACACTGATCTATACCATTACTGAACAACAATTTAACATGCACAAAGGCCAGTACGTCAGTGTCAGATACATACATACTATAAACTTGTCATGTCATTTTATCTATGAAAATGTATAAATACATTCAAAAAGTATAGCATAAGAAGAAAATTGTGAATATAAATTTGTAAACAATACAATCCAATAAAACCTAAATGAATATTAGAAAAAATATATATTTAAAAAAAAAAAAAGACTTATCCTAATAAGGGTTTCATTTTGTGGTTGAAACCATGTGTGTTACATCAAATGCATGTGTCATGCACATAAGTTTTTTTTGAGAAGTTGACGTCTCCTTGCCTTATAAGTGAAAAGTGGAATGCCAACATTTGAGAAGACACAAATAGTTGGTTTGGCTTGGGAATGCATTAGGAGTGATTAATGCTGACGACTCAAGATGCAAGACATTCTAGAGAGGAGGCCAAACTTACTAGTTCGTCTCTCTCTCTCTCCCATTTTCTTCTCAACAACTTCTTCTCAATCCTTAGAACTAGACTTTCACAGGGTATCAGAGCACCTCTAAGATCTATGAAACCCTAGTTTTTTTTTTTTGTCTTCTCAATCTTTTTCCTTTCTACCCTTTTTTTTCTTTGTTGGGTATTCTCTAAACCCACGTTTTGAAAAAGGTTTCTTTGTTCTAAACCACTGTTTAGTTGGTTTGTTTGTTCCTAAATGTGGATGTAGGTTGGTTTGGTGGTTTTCTTCAATGATTGTGGTGAAGCAAACCAGGTTTGTCCTGTTCGTTTGAGCTTCTAGGCAGGTTTTTGGTTTCTTAGCTTTTTTAGGCTTCGTTGGATTTTTATTTTTGCAAAAATTGTAGAGATATAGCCCCCATACCCAAACCGCACCATTCAGAGGTGTTTTGGTGATACCTTTGCAGCAGTTTCGGAATTTTTTAGCGACTTTTTGGAAACTGAGTTTTTCGAGCTTGGATTTTTATCAGTTCTTCATCTCTCAATCTCTCTGGATTTCATCAAAGTGGAATCACACCACAACTGGAGTGTTTTTGGTCAGATTTTGCACCATTTTTTCGAGTTGTGGCTCTCTGGTGAAAGATTGATTTGTTTCTTTCTTCTCCATGGCTGCTTCTGGTGATGGAAAATCCCCTATTGTGAGATTATCTGATGGTGTTGGTGCCCAGATTACAAAAATAAGGTTGAATAGCACTAATTACTTTCCATGGGCACATGTGTGCCAAGAAGCAATGGTTTATTAAGGAGGATCCGTGTCAAGTGGATGATAAAAGTTATGAATATTGGCAAAGTGACAATTCGGCTACCATGACTTGGCTATGGAATAGTATGGAGCCATCAGTTTCTGTTAATGTGATGTATTTGACTACAGCTAAGCAAATCTGGGATGCTGCAAAGGAGATGTATACCCAAGAGCGGAATATTTCCCATGTTTATGATTTGTACAAGCTTATGTTCTCTACCAAATAAGGGGACAAGACTCTTAGTGAGTATTATAGTTTCCTGAGAGGCATGTGGGAAGAACTACAGATTTATCAGACCCTTACAACTGACTTGGAGACCCAAAAGAGACAGCACAAGGAGTTTAAGGCTGCTCTCTCTCTCCAGCCAAAATCCAGAATTTACTGATATCAAGGGGCGGATTTTGGCGAGTGCGTCTCTTCCTATTGCTTCCAATGCTTATTCTCATTTACAGTGCATTTCCCTTAGGTCTGCTACTCTCCCCAAGGAATCTTCGGCTCCTGTCCAATGTTCGATCTGATACTTCATGAGGCCATGGTGGTCACACTAGTGGTCATGGTGGTCGAGGTGGCCATGGTGGCGAAGGACTTTGGCTGGGATAAATGGGGCAAGCCAACTTGGGTTAATCATGAAACTGAAGAATCATCTGTATCTCTTATTGAGGCATCCTCCCAAGCATCTACTAGTGTCGTGCCTTCTCCCACTATGGCTCATGATAATCTCTATGCTCAGCTCAGCCAACTCCTCCAGAAGTTGAATTCTATGTTTCTTAGCTCCTCTTTTGCTACTGCAACTATGGCCAATACGGGTATGAATCCATGAAATCAAATTTTCTTAATTGTACATAAGACATAAGTAAGTACTTGGAAAGTCTGTTTTCAGTTGTCAAGTAGCAAATCTTTATTTACCAATAAAAGATTATGAGTCAATAAATATTGCATGTTTGGTTGCCTAGTCTCTGTCCTCCTGGCTCATAGACTCAGGAACCAGTGCTGCAATGTCTGGTATATCCTCTATCCTTTCTACCTTTCAGCCTTCTACTTCAAATATTATAGTAATCCATGGTTTCACCGGGCAAGTGCTTAATCCATCTATTCCTCTAAGTTCCACCTTAAATCTTCCTAGGTCCCTTTTAATCTCTTGTCTATCAACCATATTAAAAAATCTTTACAATGTTTTGTAACATTTACTCCATCTTCTTTTGTATTTCAGGATCTCAAGACAAAGAGAGTGATTGGTTTGAGGCATGAGAATAATGGAATGTACTATTTCAACTCTTCTGCACCAGCATCTTCTACTTTAGCTTTATCTGCAACTGTTTCTCCACTGCAATAGCATTATCGTTAGGAGCATCCTTTAGTGTCCAAATTGCATCAGCTTATTCCCAACTCCCAAATTGAGTCATGTGTCTATTTTAGAATGTGAAGCTTGTCAACTTAACAAGCATCGCTGTAATTCTTTTCCCTCTTGTCTCAACGATCGTCAATCGAGTTCTTTTGATGTAGTTCATACGGATATTTGGCATTCTTCTCAAATAAAAAGTTTATCTGGTTATTATTATTTCATTGTGTTTGTGGATGACTTCTCTAGAATAACATGGCCCATTTCTTTTAATAGATAGTTCTGAATTACCTACTGTATTGTTAACCTTTTACAAAGAAATATCAATTCAACTTGGCAAACCCATCAAGATATTGCATTCTGACAATGCCCTTGAATATATGCAATCCTCCATTCAAAATTTGTGTTCTATTAATGGCATTATTCACTAGAGTTCATGTTTACCTCTGAATAAAATGTGGCTGTCGAACGCAAATACAACCATCTACTTGATGCTGCTCGCACAATCATGTTCAACATGAATGTCCCTAACTCATATTGGGCCCACAACACTTAATGTATATATATATGGAGAGACGAGGCCGAAGCTACTAGTTCGACTCTCCCTCTTCTTCTCTTCTCACCATCTTTCTTCTCAAACCCTAGAACTAGATTTTCACAATGTCCACAAGATCATTTTGAAGATTAATGCCTTGCCATACATTTGTTTTTTTTTTATATACATGGGTACCCAAACTTAATCTGACTAATCCCATGGACATGCCCGTCACCACTTCCAGCATGTGCCTTGTGTACCTGGCCTTTTAAAGCACAAGGGTGGTGGCCAACAAGGGGTGAAGTGATTCGAACTCAGGACCTCTGCTTACTGAGGCATGGTCCTGGCCATCACACCAAACTCTCGTTGGTTAATTCCTTGTCATACATGTGGAACTCATAAGTTGAAGAACGTAAGCTCTCTTTGTCAAGGATCTTGTAAATGGGAATGATCATAAATGGGTTTGGTTGTTTTTTTTCTCTCCTATGACAACCGCGTTGTCCATCTATGCTGTATTTTAAGCTGACTAGATATGCACGACAATAACTTGTATACTCCATGTGCATAGTAATGGTTAGAAGAAGGGCAACTATATCTACGAATAAGTTTTACGAAAGGATATACAATCATGATCATATTTAATAGACTTGAATCTGTGGGCCAAAAAAGAAGAAATGAGCTAGACAACTCGGCATGAACATCTTGGTATGCTGTTTCAAGAATGAGAAACCAATTTGTTGCAAAGGATCATAAGTCAAAAAGGCATGCTATATTTCAATAAAGTACACACACGCACACACACAAAAAACAACTTCAAGGGTCTCACCAAACCAATTGCAGATTAAAATATCCAGAATAATACTGTCCCACCAGCATTCATTGAAATTTGGTAACATGTGGCGAAATGTGAGCTGCAAATGTTAAGTATAAGAATGAATATTTCTTACAGACATCATTTAAAAATATAAATATGAAATTGAAGAAAAATTATTACAGTTAACAAGCAAATAGACTTTCACAGACATTTGCATGCACAGATACCACAATACTTTCTTTTTTTATAGGAGTGCAGAGGAACCATGAATCAATTGCACAAATAACAGAGAACCTCATAACTAATTTAAGAACAAACCTCCATTAACTCAAATCCAATCGACAATACCCAAAGAAGGGGCTGATTACGAATCATTATAGCTTTGCCCCACCATCCAAAAATATGAGCAAGAACAAATTCATCAAACAACGTCTCCTAGAAGAATTAAAAATCAGATCAATCATCGATGGCATCCCAAGTATTGTGGTGATGTAAGTGATAAACATAGGAATGTCCAAATGAAATTAAAACAGATGGATAGCGAATGAAGGAATAATACATGAACATTCTTAAACCTGCTTTCAGGATTCTCTGGTAGGTAAATACGGCAATCTGTTCCATACGATCTTTCAGGAAGCTCTGCACAAAGTAAAGAAAAGATTAGTTGAAAATTCATATTTCAAAGAATATGCGTCCAATGAGCACTTCCATATCAGGAAAGTAGAGGCAACAGTTATGCAATACCAATAATTTTCAAAAAGAAATAGAAAAGAAAAGGTTAAAAAAAAAAAAAAGAAAGAAAGATGCAATACCAACACCAAGATCTGGGTGGAGAAATTTCATGAACTGCCGAGCATCATCACGCTTCTGAAAAAAGAAAAGATGGTTTGGTCAGTCACTCAAAGCAATATACATACAAAGGTTAAAAACAAAAGTTCCAAGAAGAAAGAAAAATAAAGCAAAAAAACAGATACTTAGCTCCATAGTATTAAATTTTGACTATTTCCATGAAATACATCATTTTCATTCAATATTAGAAATAAATTATGATTAGTTCCATCAAACTCTCTCATTTGAGAGTATCATTCATATACCACTTATTTTGATGCAATATGTCTATGTCAAGTAATAAGCATACGCATACAATCACCTATGTCCCAATCAGTTTGGATAACATAAGTAATTTCTTCATACATGTTTAAAACAAAAAATTATAATAGTAATGTGTGCATGTGGTATTTAACGGTCTGTTCATTTAAGCACATATTTTATTTACTAAGGTGTATGTAGTTATTTTCCTTTCCATGTAGAATATTATTTCTTTGGGCAATCGGGCATTCATATACCCGCATCAATAGATAACAGAACGCTAACGATCTTCCTTTTTGCATTCCATATGGTTATTTATTGTAGTTTGATGACTTGTAAAAGTACTAATGACCCCATGCAGTTAGTATTAATTTTAACACGGATCAAAATATTTCCATATCAAGTGTTATCGAAACCAAAATTTAATACTTTACAATTAATGCCCCCATGCAGTTTAAAGAGTATAGAAGAGAATAATGCTCAGAAATTGAATAAGAACTTCAAATTCAAAGCCATCAGTAAGGTATACATATCTATTATTACATGAAAAGAAAATAACATTAGTGTACACCATCAGAAGCAATCAACATCAAAGACATTCAAAACCAATACGCTGGAAAATTGTAAGTTATATTAGGGGTTCCACAGTCATTTTAACCAAAAAAAAAATATCAGAGGCAGTATCCATGTTGAGACATAAGCTAAAGAAATTCTTTTTGTGCTTCTAGTATTATCATCCCTAGTTGACAATTATTTAGCTTGACATCTATATCTTGATAGGATAGTAATTGAGCTACAGGAGTGAGAAAGTAACAAGCATAAACACTCAACTTATTTTACTCAAAGGAAACATAAGATACAATCAGGAGATTAATATTAATAATAGTATGTAGGAATTTGGGCCTTACAAGTAGTGGCTTAGAAGAAACCAACCTGGAAAAGTAAAAATGTAAGAGCAACAAGGTAAATAACTGCCATTCCATGAACTAAGCGCCAAATTGCAGGATGTGGCCTTATAAGTACCCTGAAAAGAAAAGATTCAAACAAAAAATGGAATTCAATTAGAACTCCTTCCCTTAATGATGCATAAGCAACAATTACAATACAAACTGATATGAGTATTTTACAACGCAAGAGATAAATGTTTCTTCGTTTGGTAGCATAAAAAAGCATCATTCTTGCTTTTTTTTATACTTTTATTGTAAAAGGTTAGTAAGGCATGTTTACATAGCCCAGAAGACCGAGGCCCATAGACCAAAACCCAAATCCAGGAGCACATTTGTGGAGGCAAATATCGACGACGCTATACAAGTTTGGACTTTTTAGTATTTATACATATTATAATAGCATAGAATTGTGCAAGTTTGTTCAGATTCTCTATACTCAATAAACATCTTCACGGGGATACTTGAACCAGCTTGGAAATACAAAGAACTGGTGAAAGAAAATCAGCAATTAGCATTGAAGTTTACAAGATGCTTGTCCGAATTTTTTTGGAGAGACTTGGGGCGTATGAAAGAAGCCTTTTTTCTAATAGAGGATGTTTCTAACATACCTCAAGAACTATCTAGTATTCTTGTTGATGATTTAATTTGTAATTATTCTCGGTAGAAGATTAATAAAAAGGGTAGGGTTCCTCTAACCCCAGCTTACCAATCGAAAAAAAAAAATAGAATTAATATGAGGGTAAAGTAGCTGGTTACAATTAAGGGTCTCAATGGGTACCCAATTTCCCAACGTACCTGAAACCAATTAGTTGGTTTTGGATCTACCACTTATGAGAATAGGTCTCCTTCGGGTACTCGACTAATAAATTCATTTTATCAGTAACATTTACAAAAAAGTAAGTCTAATAAAATAGTAACCAAGAAATATCTTGAAGTAAATGTAATTTACCTAAATCTAAAATATAAACAAAATGTGAAGTCTTTCTTTTTTTAGAGCAATCAAAAAAAAAAAAAATTTACCTACCCTCTATACAAACATCCATTCATTTTCCACATGTTTATTCAATTTCAACAACAAATAAATGCTCCATACAATAATTTTCCAAGATTCTATTCCCAAAAGTTTGATTTGCTTGAAGAATTCATTTTCTATCTTAATTCTCAATTGAGGAATTACAAGCAACTTCCTGCCTGCTCCTGATAAGGCTGAAAGGAGAACCCACTTCCCCTCTATAATTGAATTGACCATCTCATTCACAAAAAAATGTTTTATCTTAATGGGTACCCGACATGTACAAATGAGTATAGGGGATTTGCTTCTCGTTCCAAGGATCACATACCCGAGGTTCCAAGGATCTCATGCCTGGAACCAGTATTTGAACAAAGGTTTCATTTAGGTTTCAGTTCTAGGCATATGGGAAATCAACCTGTTGACACCCCTAGTTACATTAAACTTCCAATGCAATTAAAAAAAAAGCACTTGTCGCTTAAAAGTAAGGCTTATATTTTCATTGCAATGATAATTTTAGCATTGAAAGGAAGTAGAAAAATTCTCTCATGGATATGTTTTGATGAAAATTTTATATTTTCCTATATTTTACTAAACTGGAATGTAATGACTTGAAATTTTGATGCGTATCCCGATGAAATTTTGAGTTATTATCTCTGGAAATCTAAATTTAAACTAGGGATTAAAAACACAAAATTTTAAGGAAATCTGATATCACCATTAGGTCCAAAACAAGAGGAAAACATACTTTAACCTGTAAGCACACGTCAATTCGAGTCTGGAGGAGGAAGTATTGAAATCCTCGATTTGCGTGTCAAATATCTACCCAAAAGGAGGATAACTCAATGGGATCAAAATTTTGTAAATCCGATGACACCATTGGATTCGTATCCCAAAATCACCCAAAATAGACTAAGCTCGTTAAAAAAGAAGCTCGGGACATAGACTTTTTAAATTATTTGACAAATGACCTTTACGTACTTTTAGCTCTATAAATACCAAACTTAAGCCAATTTACAGATTTTTATTTTCTCCAACGTCCTTTTCTTTTCTAAAAAGAAACCCTAGAGAAAACTCTAGTCTCCTTTCATCTTCTACCTCAACTTCCACCTACTTAGAAGTTCCTTTAAGATTCGGCGTAGAAGAGATAAGTGATTAACTTGTCACAAGCTTCGAGGTGAAATGAAAAAATAGAGTCTTCGACGATTTTCGAATGACAACCTTCGACCTATTTCGATCCATAACGGATTTTTTCGACTCCTTTTTAAGGTAGGGAATTTTTGGATATTACTAGTAGTCGTAGTTTTCGAGCATCGTAGTTTTCAATCCAAAATTTTAGTATGTTGTTAAAAACTAAGAAAAATATGTTATTTTTACAAAAATCATGTTCGATTTTATTGTTTGGTGCTTTTAGGCATGAAGCCATGTTTTAAAAATTGCCTTTTCGTTTTGGTTGGAAAAAAATCAAAAAAATCGCAACTTTGAAAACCTTCGTTCTGGAAAAGGTTTTGTCGGTGCCACCAACAAACCCATCGATGCCACCGACAGGTTCCATCGGTGCCACAAGCAGAAGCATTTTTCGGTCACAAAAAATTATGTTTTGTTTTCAATCATTTTTTGTCATTCTTCGAATTAGTTTTAAAAGATGATTCTTGGCATTTAAACTTGTTTAAAACTTTGATTTTAACCATTCAAGGTATATAGAGGATATTGATCGATATTTTTAAAAATAAAGTGGTTTGAATTACTAAAGAGTACATGGGATCACATATTAGGTGCGATGCCCTATGATTGAGGGTGTGGACTCTCATGTATTTGTCTGTGTTGGTAAGTGGATTAACTTTTTTGTTATCGCAAGGCGATATTGCATGTTTATTTGATTTTTATTATCACGAGACAATGAGTACTATTGTTTATTTTTACGGGTTGAGCCGTTGGATGGTAGGAAACTAGATATCCAGTCCACACACTTGTAATGTTAATTTATGTTTTGTTTTCAAAGAAAAAAAGAAAAGTATATATGTAGCTATTTTGGGATTTTTTAAAAAGTCTAGGAATGCTTGAAAGGATAGTCTGTCATGTTATTTCCAGAGTGACATACTATCCTAAGATGAACGATTGGGAAGGTAAACTCCTATTTAGTAAGGGATGCATAGGAGAGTAACATCACAATTAAGATCCAAGATAATTATGTTTTATCTTACCAATGAACTATGTGATGTAACGGTAATTTGTGAATGTGAAGAGATATATATCGAGAATCATATGTTTGCCCAATAAGCTTAGATGAAGATGGCTAGTCAATGATTATTAATAGTCTAGAGTAGTCAAACGTATTGACACTTCGTGAAAGAACCTATACCTTATAGCCACAATCAACGGCCAACCTGAGCCGGATAAATGATCACCCAATTGTGGTAACTGCAGCGACCGGCCACAAAATCAAGAATTAATGGTGGGATTCCAATGAAGTCTGGAACATTTTGAATCCTGATTGAGAGGATCCAGTCGTGATTCTCAATGCTCTTATCAACTATACTACCATTGTTTGTATTCAAATCTGGTGTACATGTTTTCTTTTATTGAATCAAGATTAATTGCAAATTGTTTAAATGGTATTACTTCTATATTTAATGGTGTCGCTTTTATTATTCCAACATGATTGTACACTACTGCTATTGTTTACACTGAAAACTTGCATATGTTTCAATATTTTAGAATGATTTTTAACCCTCATGTTTAGGAGACTATTAGTTTGAGATAGTTATTTCCTACTGGATAACTCCCCCTTACTCACCCTACCATTTCAGTTGCAGATTGATGTAGGATAGTAAGGGAAGAAAAGAAAATCAGGCGGTTTAGGGAATTTGGTTTAGAATTGGGTAAACCCAAAAAGGTAAAATGAAAATTTTATTTCAATAATTGCAGGTATGACCATAATCCCAAATGAAAATGGTTAAAGATTTATAGGGTAAGGAAAGAATTATTAAAGGTTAAAGATTTGGGAAAGAGATTAATGAAATAAGGGTTAAAGAAAATAGGAAAAGGATTAAAGGTTGAGGTTACCTTTGTCCGTACAAGAATCAAGAAAGATGTTTTAACAATCAAGAATCAAGAAAATCAAGAACAAGGAACTAAAAAAACATTTAAGAAAAACAAAAGAATATAAAAGAAAAATAAAGATTAGAAAAAAAGAATAGAAAGGTAGAACCTTGAAATCACACTAAAAATAGTGGAGAATCACTTCACTACATGAAAGAAACTCAACCTTTATTCATCAAAATCTTCATTATTGAAAATTACAACAATAAGCAAGTATTTATAATGTTCTTTAAACCCTAAATCTAATCTCAACTATCCAATAAAATATTGAGATCCAATAGTTGTAAATAAAACTTAAAACAAAAGTAGAAATACCATCTATGTCTCAATCCTATAACTTTATTTCCCAAGAATTTTCAGCCAATTTAAAACTCATTATAAAGTTACCAAATTGCCCCCTAACACCTATACTAAAATTATAGACTAATAAAACATCAAAATAAGCCCAAAAACATAAAATTAAAGTCCTAAAATAGAAAACTAAATCAAAACTAAAATCTACTCTTCAATATTAAATGTGCCAATCACAGATCCCCCCCCCCCCCCCAGTAGAGGAGTTCCAACTAGTAGGACACACGGACGACCAGAGTCCACTTCCAGGTGAGAAATGGAATTATTTCTACTAGTTCCATTACAGTTTAGGAATTAGGATCTTTGTTAAATTTTCTTTTGTTTGAGTACGAGAGTAGGAGTTTGATGTTAGAGTGAGGAATTTTGTGTATCGGCAATGTTATGCCAATATTTATTTTTCCATATATTTTGAGTTTCAGTATTCAAGTACCCGTACACACCGAGATTTTGTGAACTGATATTACATTTATAATTCAGATTCTTTGTTTTTCCGCTACTATATTATAATCCATCACTGCTTTATTTATTTATGTTATTATCATCTTTGGGAACGTTGTATTAGTGCTTAGGATTCTAGCATGGGATCATGGGGGATCCGTGTTAGAATTTGAGGGGATCTATAAGGAATTTTTTATCTTATTTCTTCATCTTTCCTGCAGTTACAAGTATAATTTTTTATTTGGACTCTTTGTTAGTAAACCTATAAATGAGATGCTTGGCCCAATGGGGAACCAAGACCCAAACTGATTAATTAAGTTATGGGTGACAAATGTAGGTCCAAAGACTGGATCATTTATTAAATAGATCTGGTTCTAATCAACCCAACCAGACCAAGTAGATTTCTAGAGTTAGGATTTTGGAGAGAAAGAAGGCAAAGAAAAAAAAGAATAAAACTTCCAAGGGAAAAAGTGTTGAGTGTCTATTGAACACTCATGCACATGATGTATTTCACATATCTTAGAAAATAAACAAGGAAGATAGACTTATTATAATATAGCCATTAGATAACTATTAATTACACAAAACACCCCTACATGAGTTTTCCTACATTCCTATAACCCCCCTCAAGATGATGCATAGATATTACACATACACAGCTTACTAAAAACACCACAAAACTGAGGACTACTCAATCCCTTAGCCAGGATGTCAAATAACTAGTCTCTAGTCTTCATGAATAGAGTGCAAATGTGTCAAGATTTTAACTTCTCTATGATGAAATGTCGGTCTACCTCAAAGTGTTTGGTTTCATTATGTTGTACTAGATTATTATAAATATTGATCACCATTTTGTTATCACAATCCAAAAGCATAAGACAATAAATAGTAAGGCCCAACTCTATTAGAAAGATTTTAAGCCAAAGTAGTTCACACACTCCATAAGCCATATACCTAAATTGAGCTTCTGTATTCGATCATGCAACCACAATATGTTGTTTGATGCAGGACAATAAGGGAAAAAGATGAAATATGGGGTAGGGAATCTGATTCAGAAGTGGGTTAATGATTAAGGTTTTAGGAAAAAGAGATTTAAAAAAATAAAAAACTAAAAAATTGTTTGAGACCCAGAAGGTTTTATTGGCCATTGTGAAAGGTTTCCACAATCTCAATGGCTATATGTTGAAAGGTAAAAATTTTTGGTAGGTTTGATGGAGGGATGGTTTAGCAATAGATAGTGTCTCGTATCAGTGCTCTCACCATTGAGTACAGTTCTTGATCATACGTGGAGTCATTTTGCTTGGCGTCGTCCAACTTCTCACTGTAAAACGCCACTGGTCTGCCCCCCACCGCTCCTATTGCCTTCCCCTTTACCTACGAAATATTCTATTCATTTCCCACCCACCGCCCATCATAGGAATATTTGATGGAGGGATCGTTTGAGGGTTGTAGATTGAGGAGTATGGGTTAAGAGAGAGAGGGGAAAGGATTAAGGGTTGAAGGAAAGGGGTTTCAAGAATTTAAGAGTTCTTTAATTCAAAAAAAACCAAGAACAAAAAAATTTAAAGAAAACCAAGAAAAGGGAAATCAGATTAGAAGAGAAAGGAAGGGAAAGAAGCGTAAGGGCATTGCAATCACACCAAGGATTCTTGAAATCACACCAAAAACAATGAAGAAATCACACCAAGAAACTCCATTAAAAGAAACTAATTCTTTATTCAAACTCTCTGTAATAAATTCTAGTACAATCTATGTTTAAAGAAAACCAATCTAAGAATCTGAATAAAACTAAAATATCAAAGAAGAAATATAATCCTAGAGTCCTAACTAGATTAGACTATCAATATAAAAAACCAAATCATACAAGGATTTGATCTCCACATATAGGGGCGGATTTACATTGGGGATAGTGGGGGCACTTGCCCCTATAGGAATTTTTGAAGTCTATGAGTACAAATGAGTTGTTGTGACGGATAACAGTAGTCAATAAGAAAATTCGCCCCTATTGCCCCCACAAAAAAATTTCCTTTATTAGTTGCCCCCATGAGATCAAAATCTTGGCTCCGCCCCTGTCCACGTACTAACCAAAAGAATTTAAACTAAAACTTTATTATTACCCCCTACAACTAATAGGAATT
Source organism: Akebia trifoliata (assembly GCF_017979445.1). Taxonomy (NCBI): domain Eukaryota; kingdom Viridiplantae; phylum Streptophyta; class Magnoliopsida; order Ranunculales; family Lardizabalaceae; genus Akebia; species Akebia trifoliata. Next base: position 9,985,733 of record NC_141383.1, on the reverse strand, counting down.
AGTCATAGGCTCCTATAAAGTACTTAGCTGAAAATAAAATCCTAAAAAAATTCTACTCTTGACGCTTTCGTAGCCCTTTAGCAAGTTTTCCCCTCCTAAATGTGCAATACCTTGAAGTAGGGCATTTATAACACTAGTATTTCCCAATCTACATCATTTTAAACTTCGACTCCCAAGCTATCATGACAACTATACAACCACCCTTGTTCTAGGGGGTGGACTTTAAGTACTTGAGTGTTATGTATACGGGGTCCAAATGTGTTGTAGTTGGCACATGCATAAACTAACTTACCACACTAAGTGCATATGCAGTGTCTGGTCAAATCAGGGAGATAAGGTGACGAACAAGTCTCTGGTATATGTCAACATCCATGAGGTGCTAACCACTAGTTTCACTAAGCTTATGAGTAAGTTCCAACGGTATTATCATAGGGTTTGCATTCCATCATACATGTGTCTTAGAGAAGGCCAAGAACATAATTTCATTGAAAAATGAAAATGCCCTACATGGACCGAGCAACTTCAATCCCAAGAAAGTACCTCAGTTGACCAAGATCCTTAATGTCAAACTCTTTCACTAGTTAGTCTTTAAATTTCCTCATCTCATCATGGTCGTTCTCAGTTACTACAATATCATCATCACTTAGACAATAAGTGATGTAACTTTCTCGATGGAGTACTTGATGAAAAGTATGGTCAGTTTGACTCTACTAGTTGACAGTCTTTACCATGGTACCATGAAATCTCTCAACCTTTAACCATTTCCTTTACCATACAAGCCTAAACCCCTATTTGTAATTGCAAACCATTATAATTAAACCCCACAACCAAACCCTTAGGGTTTTAACCTAAACTTTTAAGATAACCCTATTGTAAGTTGTAACCCAAATCCTTACCCAAAATCCCAAACCAGATTCCCATCTCCCCATATTTTATCTTCTTCCCTCATCTTCCTGTATCACAAAGTCGCTTATCCTCAAAGTCCCAATTAAGATGAAACTCTTCTAAACATCTCAATAAACTCCCCAACTCCTTCACTTCACAACATTAAAACCCCTCTTGAAGCCAAGGTCCCAAGTGACTGAATTCTCTTCTCCCGATCTGAAGCAAATATCGCCTTTTATCTAGGATGACTCATATAGGAGAGGAAACTTCTCCATGAACAACGTGTCACCACACCAACAATCTTCCCAAAAACGAACTTGGTTCCCCTGCCCAACCTTAAATCTAACATTCTTGTAAACATGGGCAAACCTTTCTACACCCTGCACCCATTTATCTCTTTTGTAGCTTCACTTTCCCACCCAAAACCCTTCACCCCAAACTTGCATCCATCTTTTTTGTTTCTTAGATGTATGTTTCCTCAATTGTTTCTTTCTATTTTTGTTTCAAACCTTCAATGTGAAGTGTGTGAATTTGCCAAATATTGTAGACCTCCCTATTCTTCAAGTGTTCACAAAAACAATTTACATGTTTTTATTGTTTATCCTGAAGTGTGAGTAGGCATATGATCATGCTCCAAGGTCTTAGTGAAGGTAACAAAAAGAATACTCAAGACACCTCTTCCATTATAATGATTACCTCCTCAACCTCCACCTCTCTATTGTGGACAGCCATAGAGTTCCCAGCTTGTCTTCTTGGTGTGATGAGTTCAACCACATTGTTCACACTTCCAAGTTATCACGATCATCATTGGCATGCTTGAACGACCTCTTCCCCTACCACGACAACTATCTTAGCCACCCCTCAGTGACAAAGAGGCTTGGGCTGGTCTTTCTAGTGTGGTAGGTAAGTGTATAGCTGTAATGTTTAATATATATATATATATGTTGACTAAGTCAACTAAGGTTGACTCAAGTCAAGTCAAGTCAACTATTGTTGACTCAAGTCAAGTCAAGTCAATTATTGTTGACTAGTCAAACAACTTTGACTAAGTCAAATTGACTAAGATATTTTTAAGAAATTCTAAAAGAATTAGAATTTTTGTAATATCTAGATATTTAAAATATCTAGATATTTAAAATATCTAGATATTTTTTTTGAAAATATCAAATAAAGATATTAGCTGATTTTTTTAGTTTGTTGTTTCATTTTCTTTACACAAAGAAAGAAGAGAAAAGTAAGAAGAAAAGAAGGAAGAGAAAGAAAAGAAGGAAAGGAAAAGAAAGAAGGTAGGCCCTTGCAACTATTTATAATAGTTTTAGTAAATATATATAATGCTGATTTTATAGTTGTAAAAATTGGATTTGTTTTGTTTTTAAAAACAATTTTGATTTAGAAATTTTAAAGTTAAAATTGTTTTGTAAATTTTTAACATGCATATTCTTTATACATATTTATATTATTGTTGTTATGATTTTAAAGCATGCTAGTATTTGTTATTTTGTTTAAAAGGAATTATTACATGCTTGTAATTGATTTATACATGTTTTATACGTAAATATACATGCTAAAAACAAAATACAGCAACTATGAAAGTTGCTGTTTTTTTTTGTATTAAATTGACAATATATATGCTAGATAGGATATTTTAAAAAAATGGTTGCTTTATACATACGTTATACGTGTTTTATACGTACGTTATACGTATTTATACGTGTTAAATATAAAATACAGCAACTATGAAAGTTGCTGTTTTTATATAATATTTTACTATATATACTTTAAATGAATGCTCAAAATATTGGTTACTTTATACGTATTTTATAAGTACTTTATACGTATTTTGTACTTATCAAAAAGAAAATACAACAACTATATAAGTTGTTGTTTTTACATACAATATATATATTTTGCTCACATTTTTATAAACATACATGATTTTTTTAATAAGTTAAACTGGTGGACAGTTTACTTTAATCATTTTAGTGATGGATTTCCAAGAAATGTTTCTAATTAAAAGTTGGGTAGAAAAGTAATTTATTAAAATAAATATAAGAACGAGTTCTCAATTGAATGTCGTACTTTTAAAATACCCAGTTAGTGAGATGCTTCGGCGTATGCCGTATAAGACATGAAAAGGAGAGAAAAGATGAAGTGATGCTTCAGTCATAGACTGTGTAAGACACGAATGAGTGAAATGCTTCGACTAAGGGTCATGTAAGACACGAAAGAAAGAAAAAGAAAAGAGATATGAGACTGTACATTTAAGAATGGACTGGGTATTTAAAACACGTGTATGTTTTATTTTCATTACGTTTTGAAAAGAAAATAAATACTTATATGTAGTATTTTAGTGATTTATTAAAGAGATTGTGAAAACCTATAAAGAATAACATGTTGTGACATTTCCGGAATGATATGTTATTCTAGGATAACAGTTGCGTTGTTTGAGTTCTTATGTATTATTGGATGCATAAGAACACAACATCACAACAGGAATCCGGGAGTTTCTTTTCTATCTTTAATAGAGAACAAGATGTAGATAGTTGTATGATTGATAGAGAATATCGAGGATCACATGCACGCCAGATTGGCATAGATGAAGATGGCTAGTTAATGATCATTAATAGTCTAGAGTAGTCAAGAAAGAATGACCTCCTTGATTTGGCCCGTTTCTTAAGGCCTTGATCAACGGCCAACCTGAGCCGGAAAAAAGTTACCCAAATTGTGGCAGAGGCTGGCCATAGAATCAGGAACTAACGGTGGGGTTCCACACTGGTAAAGTATTGGAATAATCGTATTTTGACTGAGATGTTCACATCAGTCGTGACCCTCAACTCTCTATTATAGTACTCTATTATTTGATGATTATATTACGAACAATTGTTTCTTCAGATTTTTAAGTGTTTTAATTTCCTACTAAATTTTATGATATCGGTGTTCAATTATTTTTAACTATGTGTTGAATATCAAATATGCATGATTTATGAATTCTTAGAATGTTTAAACTGCATATAGGATGCTGTTATTTAGAATTGTAAGATTCCCCTATTGGGTAACTCCCCTGTTACTCAACCCTACGACATCACAAATTTCAGGCGCACCTGGTTTAGATGATCCTTCCGAGGAGGCTCAGTGCCAGGGCCTTATAGATGATCAGTCCAAGCTTTCAGGAGTGGAGTATGGGTATTACTGGTAATAAGTCTTAAACTAGAGTTAGGTTTAAGTCTTTAGCTATCGTTTTTTGTTATGTAATTATGAACACTATAGTATGTCATTACTGTTTTATGTATATATGTCAAGTGTTTTTTATGTTTGAGGATACGTGTGTTCTGTTGAGCAATGATCAGGGATGACATATAGTTATATTATTTGTCGTTCAAGTTTATGTATTGATTATCATGACATGGGTTTTATATCATGCCTCGGAATTTAACTTGGGAATCATGGGGATTCGGGTTGAATTTTTGGGGCGTGACAATAGCACTCTAATGATGCTCCTCACAACATGAATAAGCATACATCTCTGTCAAAGAAGGAAGTTGCTCATTTCCTATATTTTGACACGGGCTTGCTCATGCTCAAGATTTAGCCCTATAAGTAACTCAAACACTCGATTCTCCTCTACCAACTTCTTATAAGTGGCTGCATCAACCAAACACTAAGCCTAGAATTCTGATAATGATCTGACTCCTCATATAAAAGACGAAAGTTGTATAGTATGTGGATATGGGTTTTTCGACTTTCTCCATTTCCAAATAGTTTGTTGTAGCTTATACACTCACGCCATGTTGCCTACCTCAAAAACATTTTTCTGGTAGCATCCTAATTCCGATATGTGGTTGATAGAAACAAGTAATTACTACTAATGATTGGCTACATAGAACGGAGTAGCCAAAACCTAACAATAGCCTTTTCTGCATCCCATCTCCCAAAGATGGATCATTTGGGTAGGGAGAACATTTGTCACCTGTCAAATACCCCTTCTTTCTTTTACCCTTGAGATATAATATGGCCAATTGAGATCATACAAGGAAATCGTGACCATTAAGCTTCATAATTGCAATCTGAAAATTCAGAGCCTCCTTATGAGACAAATCCATGCTCTCACCACCCATCAGGTATGCATTAAAAGATTGACTAACTTCCGACATGGAAAAATACACTAAGGACAATCACGAAAACACTTGTTGAGAACTAATATAAGCCATGTGAGAGCTACGAACTTTCCCAGATGATACACAAACAACATACCCTTGACTTCAACACACCACCCCACTAAAACTAATGATCTTGCTCTATGGGGACACAAGACTTTTCACCAATAAAAAACCATAATTGATTATTTAAAAAAATAACAAATGGAGGCAGAAAATGGATCATCGACACTTCAATAGAGATTCAAATAGTAGATTTTATAGGGTTACGGTTTTGGAGATAATGAAAGAGGAGAAAATAATGAAAGTTTGAGGAAAAGGTGTTGTGTCACTTACCACTCACATAAAAATTAACTTCAATGATGCAGATTTTTCAAGTCAGAGGATGTTTTGTTAGAGGTACTTGGGCTTCTTTTTTATTGGTGAAAGTGTAAGCTTTGTACAGAATTTAGAGGGGTCTTTTTAAGGATTTTTCTTCCGTTGGGAGTTTTTGTGCGAGGGCCAGGGGTAGTCTTTTGTCTTTTTTGGTCGGACACCTCGGCCTGCTTTTGTACAGTCTTTCCTTCTCTTTCTTAAAACTTTGTACTTATCAAAAAAATATATATATCATAATAAAATGTTTCAAAAATAAAAGAAAAGACATGTATCTTAAAATCTTCTCAATTATTTTATTCACGTGCTAGAAGGAAAACAACAATCACTACATCCAAAATAAAAGAAATGACTTGTATCTTTGAATCTTCTATTCACGTGCTAAAAGTAAAACACGAATCATTACATCCTTGTAATTGGACTCTTAACTTACGTAGAAGGTGCTTGAAGCAAGCAATAAGTGAGGAAAACAGCAATCATCGCCCACACCCCCCTATCGAAAACAATGAATAGGAATCAGCAACAATTTAACAAAGTCTATAAAAAACAGAAACTTTCAACAATGTCCATCATGTCATTAAAATAATATTCAAACAGCAACGTACCTCTTCACAGATATAACAACAATTTCTCCAGATGAACTATTTTCTGGATCAAGTGCCCCACTTGCCCAACTGATAAGGACATGCAACAAAAATTTAAAAAAAAATTATTTGAGTAGTTAGTCAAAGAAACTCCTGCATTACAATCATTTACATAATCTATAAGGAAAATTTGGGATGCCCTCGAAATTTCCAGTGATAAATATGATCTTTCTGGATCCCATATCATCAATCAAATCCATATTTTATCAAGCATTATACATTTATGACCCTTAATTCTTAGAGAAGTAGATATCAAAGTTCTCCCACCTCCCCTACCAAAAGAAGGCCAATATGCATTTCTCTTCCTCTTGATCGGTAAGATCAGTATGTGTTTGGAAGCAGGGCCGGTGGTTGGTTGTTCAATGGAGAATTATGTTTCTACCTATAATCCAGCTAGGTGAACATGTAGTACCAGTTTTTTTTTTTTTTTTTTGATAGGCAAACAAATATGTTCATAATACTAAAAGGAGGCCGAGGAGACCAACCACAAATACAAAGAAGAGAAAAAGCAACAAAAAGAAAGGCATGTGGGACCAGTTTTTTCCACCATCAATGATCCTTATTTGCTTTGAAGTTTTTCAAATCATTTTCCTAAAATAAAATTTTGACATCACCCTGTCCTTAATCTCCACATAAACAGAACTAGGGACATAGGCCATGAAAAACACGAGTCTTGCGGTCAGTAGATTTGAACATGAGTCAATATTAACCACATCCCTTCTGATGAACTACACAGCTATACTACCTTTTGAAAAGAAGTGCTTGCAGGCATGAAAGAAGCAACTTTTGAGGCTTAAGCTTTAACAGGATTCATTGAGGCCTTAGACAGAATTGAATTGAAGAACAAAATTCATTCAACTGACCTCGAACGCTTATTTTTTCCGTTGGGAGATGACCAGATGATGAATGAGGCTTGTACCTCATCCTATCAAGGCAAAAACACAACTAAGTAAACAAGGTTTTCCTTTGTTCCTTCACCATAACATCGCCTAATGCAATAAGGTCAAAAATCACCAAAACAGAAATGGTTTCCTCCGTCTTCATTTTATTTGAGAGAATCCTAAGCTCCTTTGCCCTAGTTTTCTAATTTGAGAGATTGTGTTATTATTCCTTTTCTTTGACAAGTAAAAAGATTTCACTAAGAAAGAAAAGGCAAGTATGCAAAAAATAATATATATAATTAAAAATTAAAAATAAATAAATAAAAAATAAAACAACAAAGGTAAAACAAGGCCCCATGAGATCTGAACAAACACCCACCCTTAAGGATACTCACTATTCAAAGAATGCCACCTAAACATGAAATCCTCGGAAAAGAAATCCCTAAATTCCTTAAATACCTTACACCACAAACACATTAACCCCAAAATGTTGACGTTGACTTCATTAACAGCAAGCTCCTTTCCCTCGATGAAGCTCTTTGTAAAATAATGAGAATTCTATGGAAACATTAAAAAAAAAAACATGTCAATGAACAAAATCCAGTTATCTTTCTTCCTAAATGAGTGATAAACATGATTCTAATTGCTAGAGGTTCACCATGGGTCAAAACATGAAGATGCAAATTTACAGCAAAAGTTGGTCAAGGCACTGGATTTGACAGCACTAAGTGAAATTAATGTATGGTGGTATTTGCTGGTATCCAACCAACGCCAACAAAAGCAACAAGATTTAATAGATCATTAAAAGAAAAAGGACAAAAACAATCAAAGAAAAAAAATTCCAACCAGACACAATCAAAAAGTTATTACATGATATTTTCGGGCACATAGGAATTCCTTCGAGAGAAAAAAAACAAACAAGCAAATATTACAATGGAAAGGAAAATTTTTAAATTCTTTATCCCATAAGACAATGAAACACTATGTTTCACCAAAACAAAAAACAAAAAAAACAAAAAAAGGGAAAAGTTAAAAAAAGAAAAGCATCCTAAAATCGCTTAACTCTTCATGAGCATTGGTACTCACATAAGTAGGCATGCACCAATAAGTAGCAAGGAAACAGTACGAGGCTTGTACGCCCATGCTGTCCATGGATCGAGTTCATCGCCACCATTCAGCAAGTTCACCTCGTTGTTTTCTCGAACAATAAGATCCCTTCTTGTTTTTTTGTGACCATTGGGTTCCATAGGCCTGGTTCTCTAGTGGTGTAACTTACTCCCTGCAAATCATAGAAGAACATTTTGATTTGTGGGACAGATAATATTTGGTTATATTTACAAAAGCAATACCAAAAATTGGCAATCTTGTTTCAGGATATGTGAATCCTCACTAGCATTAGTGCATGGCTGATAGGCAAGTACTAGAGAAACTAAACAGGACGTCGGATTCAATAGGCTCATGAAATATTAGTGAAAGAAGAAACCATTATCTCACATAACATCTGAGCCACTGTATCCGTTTCCAAAGAGAAGTGTTTGTGATGGTTTAAATTTTTTTTTTTTTTTTGGATAAGTAGTTTGAATGTTTTTTAAACATTTAATGACTCCCCCAAATTACAGACAAGGTCTATGAAACTGTACTGAAACAACCAATGGAATATTTAATCAAGATGAGCACATCAAAATCATATTACTTCAAGAAAATGTAACAGAGACACAGAAATTTATGTCGGTGTCAGTCACACTTTCACAACCCTATACACCAAGACATCCATTACATTTTATCCCATATGTTTGAGAGGTATATTGAAACTATGTTAATTCATAACTTCATGCTAAGTGTACAATATAGAACATGTTCAAATAAATTGACATACTTTAATATCATAGAACCAATAAACAGAACATGGATGCAAAAAAAATTGGCACATTGAAATGTCCAAAAAAATCATGTGTGCAACACGAGTCCGAAGGTGTCCGACCTGGTGAGTTCATAGAAAAATGGAGTGTTCTTTTTATATAGCTTCCAGAAAATGGGGAAAAAATCATCTAACCATATCGGTAGGCAAATAAGTTTTCAAGTGTATACTAAAACTTATTGAGTGCCATGTGAAAGGCAGATTAGTAAAAGTCAGTTAAAGTGAAAAAAATTGGGAGCCACGTATTCTAATCAACCACATTATCAATGTGAACTCCAAACATTAAAACACACTAACTGGGTCTACCAAAAAATTGAAGTCATGAAAGAATAAACTAGGGAAAACAAGAACAGTCCCAAAGCTATGAAGGCACTTCGCTCATGTGGAAATCCTCTGCATAAATTCTCCACACGGTTTCAAGAGAAAAATATGTCAAATTCCATGCACAGAAAGAAATTGCCCTCAGATTATTATTATTTTTTTCTTTATTTTCTTTTTTGATAGGTAAAGTCACCCTCAGATATTCAAATAGCATTGGCTAAGGCTTGCGGAAAAGCCTAGGTGTGCTACAAAAAACAAATTGCCAAAGAAAGGGGAAAATGGTTAATAATTATCCAACCCCAGCTTCTCCTTATATCTACATTAAGATATTTAGCATGAAAGGGTTTCCAGCTGAAGCAAGCAAGCACACACAAGTAGACTTACTGATTTATATAAACAAACCCTCGTAGAACCTTTCACTTAATCATTAAACTTTTAACTAGTAGCAGAAGTCATATCTGCATTACAATGTACTTCTCACAAGAAAGCTTATGCTAGCAAGTGAAAGACAGGTTTAGTAATTGCTATTTAAAGAGAAAAGGTATTATTAATAAGCATTTAAGTATTGATTTTGGTTACCATAACATCTAAAATTAATACAATATGATATGCATGCATATCAGTGTTTATTAATTACTACTCAATAGAAATGACAAACAACTAAAATAGAAACTAACAAAATGTAGCTTGGTGCACGACATGAATGACTTGATCAGTATATATTAGAATGATTAAAACATATGAAAAGCAATCGAATAAAATATGGCCCGTACAGTAAACCCAGAATGATTATATAACCCAATAAACAGAGAATGACCAAAGCCTTAAAAAAAAAATAGAATCAATAAAATAAGGTTTTAGAGGCATGCACACATTAGGGTATCAGAATTTCATCTCTTTCAGAATTCAGAGGGAACAAAATCAATGTAGTTTCCCCTCCTGAACAACTTTTAGAAGTCAAAGTCCGTTTATAACCCAATAGCATTCCAAATCATATATAATAGCTGTCCCAGTCGACTTGTTATTATGTCAAACTATTAGTATGGTTTTAAAATAGTTGCAATTGTAAATGAACCATGAAAGAAATCAACCAAGGATGTATTAACTCAAAATGTTTGAAAGGAATTCAATCTTAGTTCTGACATGATGTAGGACAACCCAAGATCTCTGAGTGATGTCCCCATCAGCATATTTAAGAAATTATTCTCCACACAACATATCCTCCAAAAAATGAACCCCATCTCCATGTCAACCCTATACTCTCTATGTCTATAGCTAAATCATGAACAACATCCCCATTGATGCATTTTCTCAAACAATTCAGCTTGGTTTTCACTTGTGAATCCCACCTCACTACCAGGGGTCCAACAACAGTAAAACATTTTACATAGCATAACTGATCGTGTTCATGTGTGTTTTAAATTTGTGAAATTTCTTTTTTTTTTTTTAAATCAATTACTTAATATTAATAATTCGATGAATTCTCAATACCCACCAAAAATCGAAATTCCATACACGCAATTATTCATACAAACATAACAGATTATGTCGACCTGCAGATTTAACATCTAAAATAAAGAATTAAACCAGCTTAAGTACTATTTTCAAATTATTTAACCAATAATCAATCAAACAAATACGAAAATCAACACTTTTTTCTTTTTTTCTTTTTGATAAACTTATCTTTTTTTCAAACATTAACACCTGAATCAACAAAAATTAAATAAACAGATTGCATTTTCCATCCAATAAGGAAAACATTCAAAAAATAAAAATCGGAAAACACCATAAATGAAAAAGTTTCCTAACCTAAGAAGCATATTGCATGTAATTAAAAAATCAAATTTGTCATCAACAAACACTACCGAAAAAATCAAACTAACAATAAATAATAAATAAAATTAAGAAAAAAAATTATTACATGGGCTTACCAATTGATTACATGAGCTTTAGATGAGGAAAACGAGATTAAAAAAAGTGGACGGAGAGACAAAGATCAATCCAAATTATTATAATTAAAAAAATGATGAGAAGAAAGAAAGATAGATTTTTAAAAAATATGGTTTTTTTAATGAGTTTAGTAACTACGTAGAAAACGCTGACAAGGAAGTATTAACCGTACGATGAGATGGCGAGAAGAACGTGGCCCTTCAAGATGTGAGGATCTTTTATGTAGAAATATATATAGAGAGAGAGAGTTGGATCCCTGGCTCTCGCTTTGGTGCTCGTGCGTGCTAGATAGAGAGAGGGAAACGAAGGAGGTAGATAAAGTTTGCAACAGCGGCGAAAAGGCAGAGAGAGAGAGAGAGAGAAAAGCTTGAAGATGCAATTAGAGTCGGACATACGCTGGGACCTCTTTAAATCCCAAGACACGGATCACTTTTTTTATTTATCATTTATTCTTTTAGAAGAAAATTATTGAGGCGGTAATTATTTGTGTTATTATTCAGTGTTTATTGGTGAAAAAAAATTCTGCACTACTTTGATGTTGAAAATTTTGATGTTAAAAAAAAATGTTGAAGCGATAAGTACTTAACTTTTTTGGGCATGGACAAATATACTTTCATTTTTTTGGGCATAGACAAGTATGTCTTTATACTTAAGGGAAGGGATCAGTAGACAAAATCTCAGATCAACATCCATACAAAATATCATGATCGTTGGATCACGATAGATCTAACGAAATCCGACCGTAGAATTTGACAAAAACAACATGTGCTGTTTATTCACTTAAAACTTTCATTATTTAGAAATACCTCCCCGTATTTATAGCTACTCAAATCAAATTTTTCTCTTCCCCATCGTCTTCTCTTCTCTTCTGCGACTCAAACCCTAACCATCTCCATTCATTGAAGAAGGCACAGATCAGGTGAAGACACCAGGTGAGAAAATTTTGTGGCCCAAGGGGCATATGATATGCGCAACATCTTCCAGTCGCTTGATTTGGCATGGACACTACTTCGTATTTTCCCCCGATGTGCTCCTCCATCGCATACCAGCAAAGACTTTAGATGAGTTCTACAGTCAAGACACAGCTAACTGACCAACTCTTGATCCTAGTCTTTGCTTAAAATTTGTAGCCTTAGTCTATTTTTCTGCTTCCTTCATCCCCAATAGGCCACATAGTTTGTCAGATTCAGCATAAATAAATGTGGGTTTTTCTGTTTTTCTGCTTAGAATCGTTGAGTTTTCTATAATCTGTACTTAATTTTCTTTGAGTCAACCAGGAATGGCATGGGTAAGAAACAATTAGGGCTTTTGTGATATTCTGAGTATAATGCACTTTTGTGTGTCTTGCCTGTTGTTGGTTTGCCTTTCTTGAATGTATTGAGATCTTTGGAAATTTTTTTTTTTTTTAAATCAAAGATTTATTTGAATGCAATAGATCCTTTACTTGTACATTAAAGGTGGTTGCTGCTATTTTACAATTTATTTGCACAAACTCTGTTTCTTTGAGATAATTTTTTTTTTTTTTTTGTAATTGTATACATGTACATCTTTATAAAAAAAATAATAAAGTAATAATCAACGCGTTTCAAGTTAGGTTCTCAATGTTTATGTGCGTGTTTTAATTTGTTTTTTGTTAGACCCCTCTGAATAAGGTTTAAGCCTTTCAAAGTATTTAGATCCTTTTCTCATGCTGGAAAGATTTGATAAAATAGAGTGTTTTCTAATTTTGTCTTGATTTATTAATTTATCTATGATGTCAAATTTAGTTTCATTTTTTTTCCTAGGTTTTATGACCGTTTTGTGTTCTATCAATGTGATGCACAAAATAAAAAGGGATCGGTAGCAGCTCTATGGTATGGCATGCATGTGCATTGCACGTGTAGGGCCCACTAGTAACTATTGATAAGATCTCACTTAAACGAGAAATTTAAAGCACATAGGTGAGGTAGCATCATATTTCTTTGTGGGTTTTTAATTGATGAGTTGTGTTGGAGTGACCTCAAGATTGTACCTCGTATCTGACGGGGAAGTGTGCAGAGATGCTTTTTCACTCGTTAAGCATCTACAATTTATGCACACTTCCCCGTTAGGGATGTGCGATATGAGGTACAGTCTTAAGAGTTGTGACTTTTTTACTCCCCATATTATATATTTTATATTGATATTTTTATCAGTTCATATTGGTACTACAGAACCCATATTTTCTTTCTTTTTTCTTGTTGCCTTGCAGATTAGATTCAATGGTTTCCTTACTGGAGTATCTAGCATTTCTGAGTTTACATCCAATTGGCCTCGAAATGAAGTCGGATCCCATAACATGCAGTATCATTGCCACAAGTCTTTTGCGATTACAAGTGAGAATAGTCTCTCTCCCAAAGCCATAAATAAGGAGGTCGAGGGTTTGCTCCTCAATGCCATAAATATGAGTTTCTTCGAGAATTTAAACTTGGCGTGGAAGATTCTATTCCCACCACTAGCAACGAAAAGAAGCTCAAATGTGAATATCGCCAAGCAATGCATGTAGATGATCCTCTACTCTGATCGATGTGCTGTTAGTGACGAGGCAAAGCAAAAGATTGTAAGCAACATAGTGAGTGCTTTATCAGATTTTGTGGAGATAGAGTCACAAGATAAGGTCCAACTCAGTGTCTCGACAAATCCGAGTCTTGGGACCATGTACTCTGTCACAGTTTCTGTTTGGTGGGTGAAACCTGAATATCAAGACCAAGATGAATTTGGGGGGATAACAAATATCGAGTACAAAGATATTGGTGAAAGGTCTGGCTCTGTTGATGTTATCTTTGATTTCTTCATACCCAATGAATGAGATAAACAGAGTAATTTCTATGTTTTAATTCTTCTTGGCGTGGAAATAGAGTTGTCGTATCTAAGGTTAAGATGAAAAACATAATTCCATTCCTCTGTCACAAAAGTTTGCTTCCCATTGTAGCTATTGTTTCTTGGATAAGCCTTTGTATTGCAAACAATTTGCATGGATCACCTAAATTCTTAAGAAATTTCAGCAAATAATTTGCAGTAGATGAAGTTGTGAAGAAGAATCTGATAGATATTTTTGATTCAGCTGCGAGGAAGATCGTGCTAGGAAATCATTACCAATATAAATGAATTGAATTTGTGATTGTATCATTCATCTTGTAGTTGGATATTGTACTAGACTGAAATTTACCTATTCTAATGAAATCAATTGTATGTCTGATTTAACTTTCTCAGCATTTCTTTTGGTGATTTTTATTTATTTATTTTTTATTTTTGGTGATTTCTTTTGGTAATATGTACATTTGAAAGGTTGAAGTCCATGACAGGGAAGATATGGGATGTTCCATCTCCAGTTTACCACTGTTGCCTAATCTGTGCGGTACTCGAGAATTGTGCTGATCCAAAAATGGAAAATCTTCTTTCTTGATATGTAACAACAGTGTGAAACACATTCATAGAGCACAACCAATCAGTGACTGTGTAAATACTAAATCGTTGGACAAAGTTAGAGACTGAACATATGGTGGTACGAACGAGAGTTGCCAACTTACACTACTACGGCAAAGCATGCTTGATGTTTACCAAAAAGGGAAGAAAAAATAAATCCAAAGTGGATTTATTTTATTTTATGGCAATCTGGAATTCTGGGACTTTGGAGGATGGTCAGAGACTTATTTCCCTGTCAAGCCAGTTAACGTTTGGTTTGCGGGTGCAAGTACACTCTCAACGGACTTACAGAGAGTGATTAAACTGGAACTAAAGCAACTTGGTGATTAAGAACGTTCATTCATACTATCTGGTGGGGACATTAAATTGAATGCTTTTCACGGCACGACAAATAAAGTATGCATACAAACATGAGGAAAATTGTATAATTTCAGTGCCAAACTCATTTATCCTTATGATCACTATTTTTCGACTGCTAACATAAGTCAGAATTTTGATTATTCCCCATCCCTGGCATGAAGAATTCAATTGAAGCTCCTCCAAGATTCCATAAACATGAACAACAATAATAAATGATCAAAAGAATCCTTTAGGTTGACAAAAACTTGAATACAAAGGTTTTAAAAAAAAATAGATACAGAAAAAAAGGGGCGCAAAACACAAGACTACAAAATAAATAAAAAATACTATACACCTTCAGCTTCAGCTATTCTTCTTGGCCTCTCAGGCTGTGACATTTTTAAAAGTCTCTTGGGCATCAATTTCCCTCCCGAGGCTAAAAAGGGCAGAAGCATGCATATAGGAGGCTATGGGCCACTCAGGGGATATGACTTGGGCTTCCATTACATCCCCAAGGGCTTCTCGTAGCATATCACTCATCAAATAAGACAAGCAGTGCCAAGCAAATGCCGTCGGGATACCATGGCTCCACCATCAATGAACTGTACAAAAGACATGCAAAAAATAGTTTGTATCATTACATGATGAATGAATAGATCAAACTCTAGGGGGGGCTGCTTAAGCTGTTGCAACTTGAAACTTAGCCAAGGATTCTAAGCTAGAAAACCATGACTTGCTAGTTCGAACTAATGGGAGTCTTATTATATTAAAAGAAATAAGTCTTGTGGTTTTTAATGTTATAAGGGCTGAGGTACCCCTTCAACTCAACCTTAATCGTGATTAAGTGGCACCTATTGGAGAATTCCTCAAGTAGTCAATCTAATTCAGTTCTAGACAACTATGTGACACAGAAAGTATTTCCTGAAAATGTTTCATTGTCAAGAACATAAAGGATGTAAATAAAGCTACAGACAAGATTTCATTTTATCGTTTGATGTCCTTTAGCATTAAGTATATGGTACATATTTACAAATGCATTTCTATTGGTCTAGGCTAAAAGGCATATTTAAATAATATCCACACAAGATGTTACTATCTAAATTTTCATGTAAATATATAGAAATGTCACATTTCAACCAAGATCACTATGTCCAACAGCTCATCTCTTATCTACATTTCTAAAATGTAAAGCCAAACACTAACTATGGCTAATAATCATTTATACAGCTTGGTGGGTTCTCCTTCTAAGGACTTACATGAGTGTAGCAATCGATGGCAGTCGCAAAATCTTTTGTTCGAAAACCAGTGTCTCCATGTTTCTTAGAATTCAAGGTCTCCTGCATTTGGTCTATCCACATTTGAAAAGAAAGCTACAGAGCAAGCAATAATGAGTAACATCAGGAGTTGAGCAACATTGAACTTGAGGAAACCAAAAAAAATTGAAGAATCAAGGAATACATGCCCTATTAAGATGAGGTTCTACAGTACCAATATGAATTGGTAAAAATATCAATATAAAATATGTAATATAGGGAGTCAGAAAGTCACAACTCTTAAGATTGTACCTCATATCGCACATCCCTAACGGGGAAGTGTGCATAAATTATAGATGCTTAACAAGTGAAAAAGCATCTCTGCACACTTCCCCGTCAGATACGAGGTACAATCCTGAGGTCACTTCAGCACGAATCATCAATTAAAGACCCACAAAGAAATATGATGCTACCTCACCTACGTGGTCTAAATTTCTCGTTTAAGTGAGATCTTATCAATTGTTACTAGTGCGTCCTACATGTGCAATGCACATGCATGCCATACCATAGAGCTGCTACCGATCCCTTTTTATTTTGTGCATCACACTAATAGAACACAAAACTGTCATAAAACCTAGGAAAAAAAAATGAAATTAAATTTGACATCATAGATAAATTAATAAATCAAGACAAAATTAGAAAACACTCTATTTTATCAATCTTTCCAGCATGAGAAAAGGATCTAAATACTTTGAAAGGCTTAAACCTAATTCAGAGGGGTCTAACAAAAAACAAATTTTAACACCCCCACATAAACATTGAGAACCTAACTTGAAACGCATTGATTATTACTTTATTATTATTTTTTTAAAGATGTACATGTATACAATTACAAAAAAAAAAAAAAAAATTATCTCAAAGAAATAGAGGTATTGCAAATAAATTGTAAAATAGCAGCAACTACCTTTAATGTACAAGTACAGGATCTATTGCATCCAAATAAATCTTTGATTTTTTAAACAAAAATAATTTCCAAAGATCTCAATACGTTCAAGAAAGGCAAACCAGCAACAAGCAAGACACACAAAAGTGCATTATACCCAGAATATCACAAAAGCCCTAATTGTTTCTTACCCATGCCATTCCTAGTTAACTCAAAGAAATATTAAGTATAGATTCTAGAAAACTCAACGATTCTAAGCAGAAAAACAGAAAAACCCACATTCATTTATGCTGAATCTGACAAACTATGTGGCCTATTGGGGATGAAGAAAGCAAAAAAAAAAAAAAACAGACTAAGGTTACAGATTTTAAGCAAAGACTAGGATCAAGAGTTGGTCAGTTAACTATGTCTCGACTGTAGAACTCATCTAAGGTCTTTGCTGATATGCGGTGGAAGAGCTTACCGGGGAAAATACGAAGTAGTGTCCATGCCAAATCAAGCGACTGGAAGATGTTGTGCATATCATATGCCCCTTGGGCCACAAATTTTTCTCATCTGGTGTCTTCACCTGATCTATGTCGTCTTCAATGAATGGAAATGGTTAGGGTTTGAGTCGCAGAAGAGAAGAGAAGACGATGGGGAAGAGAAAATTTTGATTTGAGTAGCTATAAATACGGGGAGGTATTTCTAAATAATGAAAGTTTTAAGTGAATAAACGCACATGCTGTTTTTGTCAAATTCTACGGCGAGATTTCGTTAGATCTATCGTGATCCAATGATCACGATATTTTGTATAGATGTTGGTCTAAGATTTTGTCTACCGATCCCTTCCCTATACTTAAAGGGTCAGGTTCAAAGGACAACCATTTCTACACACATATAGACAACGTGTTTTGTCTTATATGGGCAAAAATGTTTGGAATGGACTGATTTTTTGTGAGGATGATCTCTGTGATGAGGGGATCATCCTGGCAAAAAATCATCCCATTCCAAAACTTGTAACCCCATCAAAATTGATTTACAAAAATTGGACGGTCTATAATTTTTCAACAAAAATTGGACGGTCTAGAAGTTTCATAATGAGCTGATTTTTGGCAAGGATGATCTCCTCATCACATAGATCATCCTCATAAAAAATCAGTTCATTCCAAACATTTTTGCCCATATAAGACAAAACACGTTGTCTATATGTGTGTAGAAATGGTTGTCCTTTGAACCTGACCCATACTTAAAAGGATATTATTTCTTATATCTCCTAGATAAGTATATGAGCACCCCACAAATTAATAAATTCACACCATGATCAAATTGTTTTGTCTTATATGAGTTAAAAGTTTTGGAATGAATTGATTTTTCGTGAGAGTATTCTCTACAATGAGGAAATCATCCTCACCAAAAATCAGCCCATCCTGAAATTTCTAACCCAATCAAAATAAGTTCAAGAATCGTAAATCGTCATCTTTTTTTTTAAATTAATTTTGACGTGGTTAGAAGTTTCGGAATGGACTAATTTTTAGTGAGTATGATCTCTAGACCATATATATCATCATCACCAAAAATTAGTTCATTTCAAAAACTTTAACTCATATAAGACAAAAAAAAATTAGTTGTGGTGTAAGTTGCCCTTGTTAATTCGTAGGGTGCTTTTACAATTACACATCCTTCATTTCCATCGAAAATTATTCAACCCAAATTAAATTATTTCAATGTTGATTTCAAATTTTTGTGACTTGTATGACATTATTATTTTTAATTTGAAATTTATGGGCTTTTTGAAATAAAAATTATTATTTATAAATTGAAAATGTGAATATTACTTATTATTTAGAAATGAATTGTATTTTAATTTTATAAAAAAAATATTTTTTATTCAATTTATTAATAATAAATAGGCATTTAAAATATACAAAACAATGTATAATATGATTATAAGGGTAAAAAAGATAATTTATCAATTTCAACAATGTGTAACAAACATGATTCTGCATCTAAACAAATAATTTTTTCAGCACTTATTAGTTTTAACGTTTAATGCTATTCAACACTTCTTTTTTTCAGTTTAACAAACAGCACCTTAGTGCACCTTCCTCTTCGAGAGAAACGTCAAGAACACGGTTAGTAGAATATTTATTTCTTAATGCTCCCTCCCATGCTAAATAGAAAAATCTAATAATTGAGATTGACGATTCAAATCATTAAGAACAACATTTATCGCTTGTATATACCAAAAATTTGAGCATCAGTCATTTCTACCACAAAACAATAGTATTTTGATAAGATGATGATTCTCCAAGAAGTTAGTGGGTAGAGAAAAAGCACACCACCATCCTTGAAACACTTCCTAGAACCCTTGGACCAACCCTTGAAGCCTTTCCGAAACCTAGACATCTGAACCTTTTTCAGACCTGAAATCCTAAACCTTTCCTAGATACATTCCCAACTCTTCTTAGAAATCTAATACCAATTCTGAGTCTTCTTACAACCTTACTGAACCCCAAATACCCTTCCTACAAATTATTGTATCAATCCCCCAATTTTTAAGAAAGTAAGGATTTTTGTCGAGCTCTCGAAACCTTCTATAAAACCCTCATAGGCCCAACCCAAGTTGAAAGTCAACCCCTAACCACTCTCCAAGTCAAATCAATCTGATTTGATTAGAGACTGTCTAGACCAACTTGCAAGATCAATCTGGTCGGTCATAATTAACTTATCAACCACCCCAACTACCCCCAACATGTGTGTGAGAAGAAAACTCACAAATCAATATTCAATATCGATCTATGATGTGTATAATAAAAAGGTCAACCCCCCTCCCCCCTCCCCCCTCATTCAAGAAAACTAGCTTTTCCTTAAAGCTCTAACTTTCTCCTACTAAGTTTTCTATTGTCTAGAAGTCTTTCTCAACCTCCTAATGATCTAACCCAACCCGATGACCCTGAAACTCTATCTACTTCACTTTAACTTGCATAATTTCCTCCCCTATCACCCACATAGTCGAACCTATGCTTGCACCAACCAAATAATTTCTCACTTTATTCCTCAAATATATGAACCCTTATCTGATTTACTCAAACCATCTCCCACTTTTTCCTAATACCGTCGAACCTTTGTCTAATCGTCATCAAGCATTGCCCCTATTTTTTTTTATGCAAGGGAAGCTCTATCGACATCCCAACTCGGAGAAGCTAAACCCTGTCAAAGTTTTGTTTAATCATCTATTGAGCTTCTAGGCATAAAAATGTAATTAAATAAATTATTTATGTTGTAAGTTTTAATTTCCAATCGAGTATCTAGTTTTTAGTTCTCACTATAATGAAATTATCTGGAGTTCATCCTTGTGTATTGTACACTCAGAAAGACCAAATGAAACGACGAAAGGCTATTCCGTTCTATTTCCCACTCAAAACCAATCAATAGAGCTCAAATCGATTTATCATTTTTCCTATACAAAGTACAATTCAAATTGAATCCTCACATTCACTCACCACTCAAAATATCAAATCACAAAGCAAAGCACAAGATATTTTTCAAAGCAATGGTAAAAGAAGTCTTCCTTTAGGACGAGGATTGGGGTGCCCAATGATGAGTGCCTAAATGTTCACATTTATTTATATATTTTGTAGGAATATATCCACTTTTATAGGTAGCATTCAAGGTTTTACTTAGAAAATCATGTTTAGGTCAATTTCATGCCTTGCACATATTAATTTCTTAATTCGTGCATTTTGGCAATATTAATGTGCAATTAAAGGAGTCTAATTATGCACAATTATTTTGTAGGTGTCTCAAAGTCAGATAAATTGAGGACCTAAAAGGCAAAACTAGAAGCTGCATTACAATCCAAGCATGTGAATTATTCAATCATCAACAGTTAGAGTGAAACCACCTCTTGAAAGCCATGGCGTAGCCCATGAATCTTATTAGGTCATGGACCTCCTCTTGATTTGTTTTCTGTACTGAAAATTGTAATCGTTGATCTCACGTGTTTATAAACCTCAAATGCTCTACTTAAGCTTATAAATAGTCCCTTGGACCTTGGTTTAAAGGGGGTATTATTTTTTGTCACATTATTTCTCGAATGGGCATCAAAGTTGAAAAAGAAAAATTGGAATTAATCTCACAACTTTCCCCTACGCCAAAGTTAAAAACATTAGAATTTTTGTTGTCACATAAGATTCTATCATTATCGAATTCCTGAATTTTGAAAAATCACGAAACCATTGTGGATAGCCATGGATAAAAGTGTTTCTAGTACAATGATTACAACTTGTGCTAACATCTTTTGCATGGTGAAAGGAGAATTTTTGAAAGTTTGTGTGAACAAAACTAGTGAAAAAAGTAAGTTATAACTCAATGAGTTAAAAGATCTTAGGAATGATGCATATGATTGTGCAAAAAGGTACAAAGACTGTACCAAGTTTTTACACAATAAATATATCATTAGGAAGGAATTCCACCCATGCTAGAAAGTTTTTCTTTATAACATACGTCTTCATCTTTTTCCTAGGAAACTTAAGTTTCATTGGATTGGATCATTTATCATCCAAACAATTCATCATCATGGTGATGTCAAAGTCCTTAATCTAAAAGATGGATCAACTTCTCAAGTCAATGGTCAACGTCTAAAATATTTTCTCGAGTGTATTCCTTTAGAGGGTGAAGAAATTCCCCTTGAAGAACCAGTTTATCTCATCTAAGCCAAATCCAGGGCTTTAGTTTGGTTGAAGATATTAAACTTACTGTTTCTTGAGAGGCAACCCATGGGTAGTTAGTTTTATGCCATTTTTAGAGAACTCAACTTTAGTTGTTGATTTTTTTTCATCGTTGAATTCGACATTTTTTAACTATTGTCACACTTTGAGGGGTTTATTTCTCTCAATAAGAGAATTCTGAAACATGTAAAAATATTCTAAAAGAAATACCATAATTGGTCTCATATGTTTAGGGTTGTACACCACTTAACAGAAAGAAATGGTCTACCTAAAAATAAGTTTTCACCTTGCATGCCTACAACAATGCCTCCCCTTCTAGACAGGGAATGTCAAGTTGAGTCAACTTTGGCATCAACTCCAATTTTGGAGTATAAACCCAAAGATCCTAGATGGCATAGTCCAATCGTCTGAGTAATGCCACATA
The DNA here is from genome assembly GCF_017979445.1 of Akebia trifoliata. Lineage (NCBI taxonomy): Eukaryota > Viridiplantae > Streptophyta > Magnoliopsida > Ranunculales > Lardizabalaceae > Akebia > Akebia trifoliata. The sequence goes on along the minus strand of NC_141383.1, from coordinate 9,963,493 downwards.
TTTTATGTGTATTTCAAGAAAAAAAATTTAGATTAAAACATGTGAATTTTTTTCTTAAAGTTGAAATTTGACGAAATCAATTACATCATTAGATTCGCAACGAAAAATTAATCAAAATAAACTATAATTTTTTGAAAATCAAAGCACAGGACATTTAGGTTCTTAACATAAATTATCAAATGACTGTTACGTCTTTTTAACTCTTTAAATATTAAACTCAATAAGAATTTACAGATTTTTTTTTTACGTACTTTTCCTTTTCAAGAAAATAAAACCATAGAGCAAACTCTAGCCTCCAAAAACTTTTTGACTTGATTTCTGAGAGGATTCATTAAGGTTTTTCATAGGAGATGAGATTGTCTGAGTCATCGAAAGCTTCAAGGAGAAATGTAAAGTTAAAGTTTTCAATCACTCCAAAGAGAAGAGCATATAAGTTATGCCAGATTTTTTACGTTCTTCATGGATTTTTAGCGTCAAAACAAGTAGGGAATTTCTAAACTTCTATAATAGTTTTAGTTTTCATGCATCATAAGTTTTTTATCCAAACCTTAACTATGTTGTTAAAAAATAAGAAAATCCGTTATTTTTGCAAAACTCACGATCAATCTTGTAGTGTGATAATTTCAAGATAAAACCAAGTTTTAAAATTTAATCTTTCCTATTTTATTGAAGAAAAATCAAATTTTGAAGTCCAAGATCGCACCTAGCAGAAACTTGTATTCTATAGTAGTTTCTCTCGATGCCACCGACAAACTCGTTGGTTCCACCATCAGCCACCGTTCAAGGCTTTATCGGTAACATCGACAAACCCATTGGTGCCACCAATACAAAATGAATTTTTACAAATAAATATTTTTTGATCTCGACCAAACTTGATTATTTTATTCCAAATAACTCTATAAGATGATTCCCGACGTGTAAAATTGTTTAAAGCTTTGTTTTCAACTTGTTCAAGGTTTTTTTATGAATTTTGATTTAAAACATCAAAAGTTTTTGTAACACCCCGAATTTTTAATTCGTATCTCGAGGAAAAAATAAATAGTGGAATTTTAAGAAAATCTTAAAAGTGGGATTTAGGGGTAAAACTTTAGGATGTTTCTGATCATTTTTAATGGAATCTGACCTCACCATTAGATTCAGAATGATAGAAAAACATAGTTTAGCCTGTAAGCACGCTCAAATGCGAGTCCGAATATAAAAGTTGCAAAATCCTCGATTACCGGGTCGGACCAGGCTAAAACAGTGATTTTTTGTTAGAGGAATAATTTTTAAAATTTGATCATACCATTGGGTTCATAACAAAAAATTATTCAACATAGACTATTTATTTGTCATTTTTGGAGATCAGGAAGTCGAATTATCACCAAAAACGAAAACGACATCAAGTTTAGGGGTCACCTCAGGCCAAAAATGTAAATTTTTGTTAGAGATAAAATTTGTAGAAATTGACTACACCATTAGATCCGGAACGAAAAATTAGGCGAAATAGAGTATTCATTCGTCAGTTTTGGAGTCCGGATGATCAAGTTATCATCGATCGAAACAATTGACAAAATACCGAATTCGTCCCACATTTTATTTAAATAATAAATTTAATTTTTTTTTTATCTCATCTTCCCCACCGCGTCTAAACAGCCGAGACCAATACGAAATGACATTTTTTTTCTCTTCCACCTTCCACCTCAGATCTCTCGCAAACGGTCCACTTTCGATGATCGCCGCAGAAGAGAAAAAGGTCCGCAGCTTCGTTCTCTACAAAACCCACCAACCTTTTTTCATTTCACTTTCTATTTCACCCGATATCGTCAAAAATCAGTCGTATTTGGATACGGAAATTTCGAAACTTTGACCTCGGATTTCGTCCGTTTCCAGGTCAAACCGTCTTCCGACGCAGAAGGGAGAAACGTCCGCAGCCTCATTCTCTACACAACCCAATCAAATTCCTTCCGTTTTCTTGTCTTTTTCACCCCGTATAGTCAAAAATCAGCCGTATTTTTATACGGAGATTTTCGTAATTTCGACCTCGATTTTCATCGATTTCGGGGTCAAACCGTCTTTCGCCGTAGAAGGGAGAAGAGACGAGTACATCGAGATCTTCAAAACCACCGGGCCGGTTTCGAAAATCAGCCGCTTCGAAGTTCGGTCCGTCTCGATTTCCGTGCCGTTCGCCTCGATTTTCACGCACGTGTTTCAATTCCGTCGCTTAGTGATTGTAAGGAACTCTCAATTTCTATTAGTAATCGTAGATTGTGAAAATTGCATTTAGGATTTTATAAAAAAAAAATTTGGATGTATTTCCGAAATGTAGAAGTTTTTTTTCATTTAAAAAATTCACGCCAAAAATTGCATGATTGATATGTTTAATTGTATTTTTAACAAATTATACGTGGGTAAGGTAGTTTAACGGGTTATTTCCATCAATTGGGTCTTGTGCACTGCTCGGACCCCGTTTTGATATAAAATTTGTTTTCTTTTTCAATATTATTGATAAAAATAAATTCGTTAGTTGGAAAATGTGATTTAATATTCAATGAACTCATATTGAGTTGATGAATATCAGAAAATGGATGTTTTATTGAAGAGATTGAAAATTGTAAAAATCGAAAAAAAGGGAAAAAGGGTATGAAACGGTAAAATGTCAGAGTCACACTCGAGGGGTGATGTCTGTATTTTACGTTGTTGTGTTGTGTGCAGGTTGGTGAATAGATATCCAGGGATAATATTGTTAGTTGCATGTTTATTTAAATTTCTGTTAGCGCGAGGCGCTCCGTTATGTTATTTATTTTAGGCCCGGTGGCCACACTTGCATGGTAGGAAACTGGATATCTATTCTCAACCTTGTATTGTTAATTTCTCTTTTGTTTTCAAATGAAAATAATATATATATATATATATAGGAAAATGTTCAGCACCCTAAGTTTTACCACACACTTTAACAAACGTTTTTTGTCCTACATGGGTTAGAAGTTTTGGAATGAGCTGATTTTTGGTGAGGATGATCTCTATGATTAGAAGATCATCCTCCCCAAAAATCAACCCATTCCGAAATGTTTAGCCCCATGTTTACACGTTGAAAAACCGTGAACCGTCCATTTTTTGTAAATCAATTTTGATGGGGTTAGAAGTTTTGGAATGAGCTGATTTTTGGTGAGGATGATCTCCTCACCATAGAGATCATCCTCACCAAAAATCAGCTCATTCCGAAACTTCTAACCCATGTAAGACAAAACGCGTTTGTTAAAGTGTGTGGTAAAACTTAGGGTGCCGAACGGGGACCCATATATATATATATATATGTACCTATTTTGTGAACTGTTAAAGAGTTTGTGAATGCCTGAAGGGATAGTACGTCATATCATCCGGAGTGGTGTACTATCCTGGGATGTACGGTAGGGACCACCAAGCTCATACGTGGTATGGGACGCGTATGAGAGTGGAGTCACAACTGGAATCCGGGTTTATTCCTCTCTATCTTTACCAGTGAACTTGTAACGAATGGTTTGTATATTTGGGAATCACATGTACGCCTGATAGGCATAGACGAAGATGATTGGTCAGTGATCACTAACAATCTATAGTAGTCGAACGTTCTGACACATCGAAAAGAGACCCATTGCTTACGGTCACGTCAAACGGCCAGCCTGAGCCGGATAAATGGTCAACCAAACGTGGTAAGGGCAGCGACCGGCCACAAAATCAGGAACTAAAAGCCAGAGAGAAATTGTAACATCATGTCCCGACTGGGAGCGATCCAGTCGTGAATCCCAACACTCTAATTCCAATACTCCACCATTGTGTATTATGTATCTGCTGCTTTACGTTGATATATAAAATGAAATACATGTTTAATGTTTCCATTTGATCAATTAGATTTGTACATATAGAAAATGATATAGTGAGTACTGTTGATTGATGTAATGTCAGTTTTAAAATATTTAGTTGCTCATCCCTGGCTATATGTACCAGTTAATCGTAGTTTATTATGTAAAACTTTGATTATTTTAAAATGATTCAGTATGCTTATTCGTTCATGCTAGGAGGGGTTATTGGCAGAAATTGTTTGTTTCCCTACTGAGTAACCATTGTTAGTCATCCTTTCCTTCTCTATTTTTTAGTTTCAGATTCAGAGCTTGGCGAGGCAAGTATAGAGTACGAATGAGGATCATCTGGTTGGTCAGATAGACAACCAGAGTTCGTCACCTGGTAAGTACTAGGGTTATACCCCCTAGTGGTGTCAATTCCCCTAGGTAGTTTTATGGATTCTGTATTGAGTGTTAGGAATTCTGTTAGAGTGAGAAATTTTGTATAATCCTGTATTCTAGTTATTCTTCCGCACTCTGATCTTTCGTATGTTATTAGACGTATATAAGCTTCCGCTAGTATTATATTTTATATATGTATGCAGGATTGTATGTCGGTTATCAGGTGCAGGTTGAATGCCTTGGAATGCTAACATAAACAGAGGAGATCATGCCGAAATTTCGAGGTGTTACATAATACCTTGAGATTTGACATGGGGATTTGTGTTAGCGTTTGGCGGGGCGCCACAGTTTTGAAAACAAACTTGTGGACTATTTAAATTCAAATGATCATACTATAGGGGTGATGCCCTATGGAAGAGAGTATGGACTAACCCCGTAACATGATCCCCGGATTCAGATTTTTATAGTAGATTAGTTTTTATCCATTTTAGAGTCAGTTTGGTTCCTAGACCACAATAACTAGGTGGCGACTCCCAAACCTCAAGGGTCAAAAGCGGATCCGCGCACCCCGCGGGTCGAGGGCGCTTTCAGCTCGACCCAAATCTCCAGCCTAAACAAGTTCGAGAGATGCTGGGAGGAGACATAGATCACCTTTTCGAAACAAAAATAGACGAACCTCATGTCTAGCCCACTTTAGATAAACTCAGACCTTAACCTCTTTTGTACCTTTCCATTACACTTAGCCTTAGCCAACATTTCGTCCCACCAAAAGTCCTTTCAGATCAGGGAATGTTCTAAGGTATCATAATGACGGTGGCAGCACCAATGATCTTGCGACTTGGTCCGGACCCCAAAGTCTTGCTAGTCGTTGGAAGATTCGAGAGGGGAGTCCAGGTCGAATATTCGAAAAAAAAGAGTACTCGAAGTGTAGAGTAATCGATCTCGCGGCTCAACTTGAGTTGTCGAGCCACGAACAGTCGTCAGCAAACTCGAGAGGGGAATCTAGATCCGTTACTCGAGAAAGAGTGCCACTACAAGAGTAGAGTCGCTGATCTCGAAGCTCAACTTGAGTCACCAAGCCACAAAGACACAGAGGCTCCAAATAAGATTTGTAATGTATAAATCTAAAAGAAATACAAGCATAGTCTGAAAGGGCATAGTGAAAACCTGAAAGGGCGCTATGAGTAAAAGAATCAGACTATGGCAAGATTAAAACCACCGGCACGATGAAAACCCAAAAAGGCGTCGATGCGCAAAAATGTGGAAATCGGGTCTGGTGAAAACCGTAACTGGCACCAGGGGCAATAAGGAAAAACAAAAGAAAGAAAAAAAAAAAAAGTGAAAAACTCCTGGCCCGCATGAGTATAAACTATGAACGACGAAAATTTCCCAAGTCCCATGCTCAATCGATATTCACCCAGTACTGGGGCACTGGGGATGACTCTAAAAAGAGCTTGAGAACTGCTGACATCTATATCCTCAATAGTTGGCAAAAACACAAATATCATCGAAATAACAAAGGTCTTTTAAAAAAAAAAAAGTTTTCATATTTTGGATCTACAATACCAATTAGACAAAGACAAACCCAAAAATAAAAAAATTCAAATGCTTTCAAAACTACTATTTTGGGCCGATGATGAAAAATCTAGGACTTATTCAAACATCATGTTTTCAAAGCAATAGATACACTTGAGGCCAAGTAAGTAAAAAACCTATTTTCCTTTCATTCCAAAAAGTTTCACATTACGTTTTGCAAAGGAAAAGAAAATACAAAAAAAAAATGGTGCCAATCACACATCTCGATGAGAAATGAAGAAGGAATCGAGTCTCTCTTCTAAGGCACGAATGCGGGCGGCTTGCCCCGTTATTACCACTTCGGCATCCGAAGCATCACGGTTCACCAGGTAAGATGCAAAGGCATCAAAACAAGGACCCTGGGCAAGCCTTTCCCCGAGATCCTCAATCTCTGCCCTCAGGATAGAAGACTCTTCATTCTTCAAAAACTCGAGTCGAACTATCTGGTTCTTCAGATCATTTTCAGAACGTAGCCAAATCTTTTCAATCCGCTTATGAGACATCTTCATTTCCGCCAGTCGATCACGGTGGTCAGAGGAATGAGAATCAGAAGACCTCCTTTGAACTGAAGGCGTGGCACAAGTTCTCTCAGCAATCTGTTGTTGCATCCAGAGTTGGTAGTTTTGAAAAGAATAACCTGGAAATACAGGATGATCAAGAGTCACCACGCTCTTCCAAGCTTTCTCTAACCATTACGCAATTGCCATGAGGGGGGAGAAGGAGAAAAAGACCCGATCAACTCTCCAAAATCTCCATGAGTCACTATACCCTGTTCTTCACCAAATTGCCGCAACACACGAAGAGGGATGTAGTGAGTAGCCCCAGTCAATCCAATCAATACGGCAAAACAACTCTTTGAAAATGAGAGAACCGGTGAAGTAGAAGGCTGGAAGGTGCCTAACCAACGTATCTCTCCATCTGGCATACTTTGCAAACCTTCAAACCAACCCAACTTGCCACCAGAATGGACGGGAGATTTCTTTTTGTTCATCAAAGTCACTAAATCAGCATGGACGTTGAAAGGACGACTAATAGGTGTAGTCAAAGCCAAATGATCGAAGAACCAAAGCTGCACAAAAAGGGAAGTCAACTCTAATCATAACCCCTCAAAATTTAAAAGCTTCAACTCTAATCATGATGTTTCCAAATTTGAAATGGACATTACCTGCAACAATGGAGCACACCCATGATACACTCGCTCTCTCTCCTCGCTCGAACAAGCCGTGAGAGACAAATAGGTTTCTCCTAGAAGCATGGGAGCCAATCTAAAACCTTGTCGAACTTGGTCAAGTACACTTATCAAAGCTAGATTCACATACTCATCATTGCGAGGGAACAAGAGTTGGTTCATTACCACCAATGTCAAAACATCAAATCGAGATGGAGAATCCATGTCCCCAAGCCATCGAAGCAAAAATTATTTAGAAACCTTGAAGAGATTCGAGTTTCCATTCACCCGTTCTAATTGTTGCTTGGTGACCCCAAAGAATTCAGATGCTTCTTTCCTATAACTTTCACGTAAGGGTGGTACAACCACCCGAGGCGATTGGCAAAGGCCAAGTATGCGCTCAAACTCTTCAATCGTAGGAGTCATTTCTTTGTCTCCAAAACGAAACAAGTTGAGCTCCGGGACCCAAGATCCCATAAGAGCCTCTATCAAGTCCCACATGATAGTGACCTTTGACAAAGAGAGAGTGAACCCAAGCTTGTTGGAATCCCACCTAACTCTCTCTTCATGGGTCATAGAACTAAGCCATTGATGTAAAAATGGGTCTACAACGGCATACCTTTTGAGATTTGGAAGATTGAAGTTACCTTCGAGGGCGGGAGACGAGCTTTCAACCATAAGATCAAAGTTGGTGGAATCCTCCAAAACATGAATGGGCTCCATTGATGCCCTAGGGGGTGCGAAATTCCTAAAAATTGTGAAAGAGAATGACCAAATGAAGGTCTGCGAGTTAAAAGGCAAAATGAAAGGTTCTGGTCCGTACATGGAGTACGGACTGAGTAAATTCACTTGATTCCGTGCTTTATGCACGGACCGTTCAAATTTCAAACAGTCCGTACATGAAGCACGGACCGTTCAAAATTCAAATAGTCCGTACATGAAGCACGGACCGTTCAAAATTCAAACAGTCCGTACATGAAGCACGGACCGTTCAAAATTAGCGCAGTCCGTGTTTCATGCACGGACCAGTACATCCAAGATGTTGAATTGATGCATGAATTAATACATAAAGGGGCCCATAAACCCTAGTTATTTGATGTTACCACTTCCCAGCCTCGATTGCTCAACGACGGGTCTAATCACCATTTCACAAGAGGATCCAAAATGAAATAAACAATGTCATATATATAATCAAAATGAGTCACACAATGTGCACGAAATACAAAAAGATATATATACATGTGTTTCAAATGTTCATAAATACATCCTAAGATCTATCATCATCTGATCCAGGAGCATCTCGAGCAGCAGAATCAACACCAGAAAGATCTACGTCCCTCAGTCCGGAGAAGACAGAGCCGGTACCCGAAGAGGCAGGCAGATCATGCATCCCTAAGCCCATATCAGAAGAATCTACAGTAAAAGCTGGGGGGTCGGGTAGAAGGTCCGGCGCCATCCGAAACCTGAAAAGATAAACAGATGCACTCAAATGACAGGCAAATATGCAAGCAGGCTAATGGAAGAAAATAACTGAAATTAAAGGTACCTGAGTAGGGGGGTGGATGAGCAGATGTGCTGGCCCCATCATGGCGTCGATGATAGTCCTGAAACATCACATGAAAACAAAGCAATCAGCCTACAGTGATAGAAATACGGAATTGAAAGAGATAAGGGAAAAGAAGAACGTACCATCTCAGCCTGTGAACGAGACTCCCTCATGGCCAGCCTCATCTCTAGCTCATGAATATGCTCGGCCTGAGCTGCCACCTCGGCCTGAGCCGCTCTCCACCGAGCCTCCATCTCAGCACAACGGGCCGCCTGGGCCTCGATCACGCTGTACCCCTCCCTGAGGCGACGCAGATCATCAATCTGAGAAGAGAGTAGCAAATCAGACTTGAACAGATATGGAGAACCAAAAGACGAAAGGAAAAGAAATGTCAGAACTTACAGTGTCATCATGCTCCCGGATAAAGACTCCGCCGATCTCAGTAATCCCAGCACGCATGGGCATAGCAGGCATCAGGCAACCAATGGAGGCGGTCCTGAACCAACCAATGTAATCACCCTCCACTAGAAGCCCTCGTGCTGGTACCCCACCGACCTGGGCCAAGTACTCCTCAACCGATAGATCCATAGAAGAAGGCGTCACCGGAGCTGTTGGGATACTGAGAGATCAATCATGCTGAAAGAATAGCCGCTCTCCAAAGTAGTACACATAGAAGAGACGACCGATGAAACAAGGATAGAGCTCTCGTCGCATGTCTCGATCGAAGGCTGCCCACACCTCTCGGCGCTACTGGACCGACTGAGGGAGGTCCGGAAAGGTGACTGAAAATATCTGCACAACAAAGAAAAGGGAAACAATGAGATTCTAAGATATTGGAAAGAAGCTCTAGTGCTACAAACCAAAAGAAGTTACTCACCTCATGAAGCCTACACCTGTCAAAATGGGCCCGGGCACTACGGGCATTGCTCTTGATAGTGCTCCCGTCTCGAGTCGCCCAAAAAGCACCGAGAGGATAGCCCTCATCTGGATGGCGCATCTCAGGCAGATAGTACGGGAAGTGAACATGTACAAAAAGCTGGAAGAAAAAGGGAACGACAAGATCAGACCAATTAATCAAAAGAAAGGAAATGCCCAAAAATTCAAAGACTTGAGAAAGAAAGTACCTCGATAAAGGGCCAGAAGAATCTGGCAGAGATACCGCCACCTCGTGGGGAAGTGATACCCTCCACGATACGATCTAGGCCACCAAGGATGGTGCCATAAATCAGACTCCCCCAGTCATAGGTAGCTACTCGGCGGATGTCTCGAAGAAAAGGGAGAAACCAGGTCATCACCGTGGATTCGTCCTCCAAAAAGAAGCAGCTCCCCAACAAAAGTAAGAAACTGAGACGGAAGACTGCAGCAAAGTCAGCATCTCCTCGCCTCACGGTCCGACCCCGCTGGCCTAAGGTCGACCACAAAAACCTCATGCCCAGCCTATGTAGCTTGCCGATCTTGGCAGCGGGAATATAAGGAGCCCCAATCAACTCGGCAACCTCGTCTAATGGCAGCATATGAGGAAAGATGGCCTCTCCCTCTATAGATATCCCAGTGATAGTGACAAAATCGGACGGCTGAATGCCAATCTCAGTCTCTGGCATATGAAACGTATGCGTGGCTGGGAACCACCTCTCCATCATCGCAACAAAAATAGGTCGGTCTGACCTAAAGTAGGGAATCCTCAAGAAAGCTCCAAAGCCTGCCCGAGTAAACTGGCCCCTCAGATCCTCAGTAAACTGGGTGAACTCTAACATAAAAGTCCTCCAACTACCCCTGTAGCTGCTGGATGGGTAAGGAGTCGGCACGTCCATTCGCACGTACATCGAGACGTGCCTGCTCAATCCAATGAGAAGAGGAGTATCCACCACACCCTTTCTGGCCTCTGCAGGAATCGAAGCACGAGCTCCCTCTACCCCTCGACCTCGGCTACCACTATCACCTCGACCACCACTACCACCCTCACTACTACCATCACCTCGACCACCACTACTACTACCATCACCTCGACCACCACTGCTACCACCACCATCACCTTGACCACCACCACCTCTGCCTGCCGCCTCTGCAGTCCTACTCCTCCCGGGCACTCGTCGGACAGCAGACCGACGTCTAGAGACGCCAACCTCTGCCTCGCTCTCTGAAGAAGAGCTGCTAGATGAAGACTGTGTCGCCTCCTCCACAGGTGGTACCCTCACTGTCTCCTGCTCATATTGAGTCCTCGTAGCTGGTCTATCTCCGGACTCACCGATCAATGCAGCCCTGCTCCCTCGAGTGCGCGCCATCTACATTAGAAAACCGACTACCCAATAAAAGCCCAAATCAAAAGTCCTAACCATAATCAAACCCCATAACCAACCGAAGCCTATCCACAAACCAAAGCATTAACCCGAACCAAAACCTACCAACGATTAGCCCAGCCAAGTGAGCTCATTTAAGACCCCTTACAAGTCAAAACCCCACCTATCTTGCTCCAATAACCATGCCTCACCACCTCGAACCTCGAAAGCCAACCCCAACCTACGCCTAACCTATCCTAAAAGCACTCGAATCATTTCCCTCTACGGCGTAACCATCTTCTCCATCGCTTCCCAAAGCCCACCACCATCTAATCAAACCTACACCTAAGAAACCCGCCCCAACATCCCAAGCAAAGCCTATGATCTCAAGGAGAGTACATTGGAGTGATAACATGATAAATAACGAAAGCATGTAAGGCAAAACGAATAAATCATAAGCAACATGCCACGAATATTGCACCTCCAAAAGTACGTACGATAAAAGAACATGCAAGGCGAAATGAGCATGCCACGAAGGTTCTCATGCGAAAGCAAAAACGGGCAAAATAATGCAAATCACATTGGGCATACAACGAAAATTTTGTAATTCAAAAGCGATGTGATAAGGAGTTCCAAGAAAAGGCAAGACATATGATGAACCCTCATGCAATCAAAACTTCAAAAATAATGAACGAAGCATAAATAGCATACATACAATAGGTTATGTGTTCATCATAAATTGTTCGAAGCAGGTGATCATGCGATAGAGGTTTGCAAAATAAAAAAGAAATTAATCTAAAAGGAGAAGATGAACTAACCTCTATCGAAGGAGTAATCCAAAGAAGTACCAAAAATGCTCCAAATCCAAGTCTCCACACGCTCGACATGTCTCTTCGACCACCAAAGCACGCAAGAGAGAAAGGAGAAAGGAGAAGACGAAGAACCAGAGGAGAAAACAGAGAGGAACAGCCAAGTGAAACGTCTAGTCGCGACGTTCAGTTTTTAAAAATGTTCTGGTCCGTGCATGAAGCACGGACTGAATTAATTTTGCGCAGTCCGTGCTTCATGCATGGACCGAAAATATTAAAAATAGAGTCCGTGCTTGAAGCACGGACCGAATGAGATTTAAACAGTCCGTGCTTCAAGAACGGACCACCAAAAAATAAGAAATAAAAAAAAAAAAAAATCGAAAAAAAAAAAAAAAAATCAAAATAGTATTCTTGCAAAAGCCAAAATCAATTGCTTAAAGACTCGTTTGAAAATACCTAAGTAAAAGTTTTTCTCAAATCATCACAAATCCAAGACCTCACACGAGCTTCGCGCCACGAGGTCGAGGAAATCAACCGGCGCCCTGTCAGACCCCGTGCTTGGGTAGCCACTTCTAGCCATCTCTTATCTATCAAATGAAATCGGTGTTTTCAAAACTTGTCTGAGCAAAATCCTCGGACCCGCACAAATCAGGGTTTTGTCTATTCTTTGCAGTTCTTTGCACGCAATTCCTGCAAAGAGGGGCAGCTGTAGACACCCGAATTTGAGCGGGCCCTCGACGCAAAATACCCCGGAAATCGAAAAATTGGGATGGGCCCCAAAGTCCAAACCTACAAAACCCATTGCATTTTCCGTCAATAAATGTCTAAGGCTACTCACGTAGCCCATGGACCCAAAAACATGTCACCACTCTCATCCTTAAATCCAACCCAATATAAGTCCGAATCCATCTTTACTACCCAACCCAACCTAAATCCATCACCCTAATCCGAATCAACTCAACCCAACACTATTCTATCCAAGCCCACACCCAAACCCAACCTAAGCTAAGCCCATCACATAAAACCCAAACTATTCTCCTAAACCCAATCCAACATAAACCCAATTCAATCTAAACCCAATCCATCTTAAACCCAATCATAAGCCCAACTCATAACCTAAGCCCAAACCCAATCCAAACCATCATCATCACATCAAACCAATCACTAAGAGATGACACATGTCATCATCTCCTCCCACCTCCCTCATCTAATCAACTCAACCCATAACCCTACCCTAACCTAACCTATTCCCCATCCTCTCATCATCAACCACCAACATCATAACCCATACCCTACATACCCTAACCTATTCCCCATTCTCTAACACTATCAACCACCCACATCACAACCCATATCTATCCATCACTTTCCCTTAAAACACTCCCACAACATCACCTCAACCCATACCTCCCATACTCTTTTCTCTAATCATCCAACCACCATTATCAATCAACTAATCTCTTCATCCCTACATTTGCCACATGTCATCATCCCTTCAATCCTCTCAAAATCAAACCAATCACTACTCATCTCTCCAAATCAAACACCATACCTCTTCAACCATATCAACACTCCTTCTCCAAACAACTCCCTTACACCACCATTCCTCCCATCAACCATCACTCATCTCACCCCACCAAACACTCTACCCAAATGGATTTGGATAAGATCCAAACCATTTGGGTTAAAACACAACCCATTTCCCTCATTACATAACTACCCTTATTTCTCCCTCAAATTTCATACCCTTCTTCTCTCAAACCCATGCCATTATCCACTATTCTCATCCTTCACCCTATTATACCCTTAAAATACCTCCCAACCTCTATAAAAACCCCTCCATTCTCCTCTTACAAGACCTAATGAAATTTTGATAAAAAATCCTCAAAAAACTACAACTCTCTACTCTACTCTACTCTCAACACCTCACTCTCAACTCAATCTTCTACAACCTCAAGCAAGTCCAAGTCAACTCAAAAGAAGAACATCAAGAAAAGCTTTGAAAATCAACTCAAGGACAAGGAGGGTTCAACAAAAGGAACACCCCCTCCACATCCCCTCTTCCACTCTCCCTTTTCCGACACATTTGCACACACCACCATGGGTTAAATCATCAAAGGGCCCATTTTACATAAGGGTGCCCTTAATAATTGAATCCAATATTGAAAGTCCCTCATATTTGAGGGCACACATCGATTTTCTTTCTTTTTCATTTTCATTTTCTTTTTATTTCCAAAAAAACCGAATCCGAGGTTACCACATTACGTGGATGGAGTAGGGTGCCTAACACCTTCCCTATTCCATAAATGGACCCCCTTACCTTGAATCAAAGGTTGGACCATGCACCTTATCCTACGAGAGTCATCAAAAACTGTCAAAGCGACATGTTTTTAAAAAAAAAATACAAATTCGGGTGACCATTCACACCCAATTCCGCATTTGAATGGTGGCGACTCCAAAACACCCTAAAGTGGAGGGATGTTTTCGAAAATATTGAAAATCCCGTGTCCACAATATCCATTTGGAGTTAATTTTTGTTCCTAGACCTAGACTAGGTGGCGACTCCCTATTCTTTTAAAATTCCCGAGATACGTAGATTGGACCCCTAATCCGCTATTCAGCGGATGGCCGCGGGGGTCGAGGCGATTTCAATTATATTTTTTTTATGGGTATGTGATTGATTATTTATTTTTCTTGATTGGTTTGATGATTGGATAAATGTATGTGGCTTGTATGATAGATTATTTACGAAAATGTCCTAGGCGCACTTCTTTCCTTCGCACACTCACGAACATACATACTTATATTTGTATTATGTCATGTCATTATAAATTCCGTAGTCGGATCCAAGCTAACTTGGTCCTTTGGGACACCGTGGATGACTGTGAATACTGTAACTTTAGTATAGTACCTTTGGATATATCAAACTGAAGCATCATATACTGCTTGACCAAGTAAAACTAAGATAATATATTGGTATTTCAGGCTGAAGTGACCTAAGCCTTATCCTATCCTAGTCTCAATCATATAGTGAGCTTAGAAACTTGAATTTAAACGCGATCCCACTAGGTCACAACTTGAATCGATCGTGAGTACTCCAATGTTGCTCTATTTAATCTAATCAAAAGATAAGTGGGCGAATTGGTCCATACTGTTCAAATGATACCTACAATACCGATCCGACCTAATAAACTCAATTGAAAAAAAATACTGATAATTGTGAACCAATTAAACTAGTTGGCTCAATTGGTAAATGGATCTAATCAGTCAATACTAAACTGGTTGGACCAATTGGTTTTGGGTTCAAAGACTCGACCTAATTTGCATTAGAAAGATTCAATTAAGCAGTCAAATTAACTAGTGTGACCCAAGATTCAATCCCAACCAGAGTTAAACCCATGACTAACCTCTCTCACCTTTATGATTTCTATAGACTTATAATGCATTTGTATTCGATATTCCCCATTGGATTTGGGTTAATTTATATCAAAATTTTAATTATGGAGTTAAGAGTAAAATATTTAGAGTCAATGGTTAATTTTGATTTACTTTGATTAGGTAATAATTTCTCTTAGACATTCTAAATCACCATCTATGCCACTTTGGATCCGTGAGAAGAGTCGTCTTGCTAGAGTACTAGTGTCAAGCCCAAGTAGTTAATCCTTGCCACAAAAATAAATAAGTTCCATAGACGAAATAGTACTCCATCAGATTTTGGAATCCTTTTAAGCACACATTATTGCTTATGTTCAAACACAAATTGAGGCTTCGAAGACTAAAAAAAATGATAAAGCTATAGAACCTTAGGTTGTGTTTGACGTCATTAAAGACTTAGAAGATGATCAATTACCCGTCAACCCTATCTTAGCTCATCGAATAACTCAGGTTGAAATTGCCTTAAAGAATATCAAAGACCCTGACAATCTTACTCTTGGATTAGGGGCAATGACATTATTTCCTACGGTCCATCTAATAGAGAAGTTCACAATGTCAGATATAGAGAAATTTGACGGGATTGGATGCCCTAAGACTCACTTGATAGTATATGTCGACATCATGCAATCTCAAGGTTTGAGTGAAGAGTAGATGGCCCAATTTTTTTAGAGAACCCTTATAGGACTTACCTTACGTTGGCTAATGTCATTGGACTCATCTCGGATAAGAACATGACATGAATTGATAGAGGAGTTTATTGGTCGATACTCATTCAATACAGACATTGAAGTCACAAGAAAAGATTTAAAAATGACTAAGCAGAAGCTCGAGGAAACCTTCATGGAGTTCATTGCTCAATGGAGAGCTAAAGTCGCTTAATTATGGGATTGACTTCAAGAGAAGGAATAAGTCAAGATCATCCTTAGACATCTTACTCCAAATTATTCCAAGTACTTAATGCCCTAACACCTTCCTACTTTTCAAGCCTTCATTGAGGCCAAAAATCAAGTCAAGGATGCCTACTCTTTGGGTCCTTTGGTAACTCATTTAAGTCAAAACTTAAACATTTTAAACCTAGTACCAGTTCCTTACAAGTAGTCAATACCTCTTTCGCACTAGCTTCTTAAGTCGTTCAATCCTCAAAATCCAAACCTAAGAGAAAATTATCCAATTTTGGAATGTCCCTTTGTGTTGTCTTTCAAAAATTGATAAAAAAGGGGATTGTTGACACCATTACAACTTAAGCATTTGCCTAATACTCTTCCTCAAAACTTGGATAATAAATAATTTTGTGAATTCCATTAGATGCCTGAGCATGTTCTTGATAGGTGCATTACTTTCTGTTATGTTATCCAAGACCTTATCGAGTAAGGAAAGGTCACCATACCCGTTTCTACTGCACCCAATGTTAAAACTAACCCTTTGCTTATTTTTCAAAATTAACCCTCTCCTATTCTAAATCTAACATCCATATGCAAACCCGAATCACTTGACCCAATTTCTTTCATTCACTCTGTGAACACGTGATTTATTCCGTTTTTGAATATATCAACCACTTTGGGGGGTTTGGAGTCGCCACCATTCATATTTGTAAAAGGGTGTGAATGATCACCCGATTCGTATTTTTTGAAAAATTATGTCATTTTGGCATTTGACGACTTTCATACGGATAAGTTACATGGTCAAACTTTTGATTATAGGTAAGGAGGTCCATTTTATGAAGTAAGGAAGGTGTTAGGCACCTTACTCCATCTACCGCTGGTGGTAACCTCGGATTTGATAAACTCTTGAAAATAAAAAAAATAAAAAAGAATAAAAAAATCAAATATGTATCCTCAAGTATGAAGAACTTTAATATTGGTTCAAACAATTGAGGGTACCCTTATTGAAAAAAGGACCCTTCGATGACTCAAACCATTATGGTATGTGCAAAAATATAGAGAAAGGGGATAAGTATGGGATGGAAAGTTGGAGGGGGTGTTCTTTTGTCCAAACCTACCGTGTTCCTTCTTTGACCTCCCTTGACTTCCTTTAACTTACTTGAAAGGAAATTAAGAGTTGAAAGTTGAAGGTAGTAGAATGAGTTGAGAGTAAAGGGTTGAGTTTTAAGTTTTAAAGAGAGTGATTTATTTTTTGTCTTTTTTGAAGGTTAAACCTTAGGTTTTTCATTAGGGATTGTGAGTGGAGAATAAAAGGGGTTTTATAGGATTTGGGAGTTATTTTTAGGGATATAATTGAGTGAAATGAGGAGGAATGGTAGAAAAATGTGGGGTTTAAGAGAGATGTGGAGGTAAATTAAAGGGGATTGAAGGGTATTTGTGTAAGAAGGTTAAATGAGTTATTTTGCAACCCAAATGGGTTGGATATTTCAACCATTTGGGTTGAGTGTTAGGTAAAGGATAATAAATGGTGAGGATGGGGGTATAAGAAAGTGATAGATGGGTTGAGTATTTGGTGAGGTGAAGGGGAGTGGTGTTGGATTTGAGAGAATGGAGGGTGTAAGATGGTGGTTGATGATATTTTGGGAGGGTGAGGAAAATGATGCCATGTATCAAAATGGGTAGAAATAAAGGGTTTAGATGAGTCGATGGGAGATGATGAGTGTGGGTTTATATTGTAGATGTGAGTTTTCTAGGGAATGAAGAGGGTAGATTAGGGAGAAGTATATGTTAGGGGTGTGGGTAGATTAGAATTTTTAGAGAAATGATGATGATGGATTGATGTGAGTGGTAGATGATGTTTTAGAGAAAAGGTGATGGAATAGGTTAATGATGAGGGAGGTGAGTTGGGGTGGTGACATGTATCCCATCTTGATGATCATGGTGATTGGTTGTGATGTTGGGTTGGATTGAGTTGGGCTTGGGTAATGGATTGGATTAAAAAATAGTTGGGCTTTAGGTTATAGATTGGGCTTGGGTGTAGTGATGGATAGGGTTAATTTGACTAGGTTTAGGTGATGGGTTTAGTTTGGGTTGGGTTGAGGAGTATAGAATGAGAATGGGTTTGAGCTTATATTGGGTTGAGTTTAGGAGTGTAGAAAGATGGTTTTGGGTCCATGGGCCACATGAGAATGCTTAAGCCATTTATTGAAAGAGAAAGATGGCTTTTGAAGGTATGGGCTTTGAGGGCCCGATACGATTTTTACTATCTTTTTGGGCATTTTACGTCAAGGGCTCGGTCAAATTTGGGTGTCTACAACTGTCCCTCTTTGTAGGAATTGCGTGCAAAGAACTGTAAAGAATAGACGAAATCCTGATTTGTACGGGTCCAAGGATTTTGCTTAAAAAAGTTTTGAAAACACCGATTTAATTTGAGAAATTTGATGACAAAAAATGGCTACCCAAACATGGGGTCTGACAGGGTGCCTTTTTGATTTCCTTGACTTCGTGGCGTGAAACTCATGTGAGGTTTCGATTTTGTGCTAGTTTGATGAAAACTTTGAAATGTGTATTTTCAAACGAGTCTTTAGGCAATTGAATTTGGCTTTTGCAAAAATGATATTTTGATTTTTGATTTATTTTATTTTGATTTTTTTGATTTTTGATTTTTGATTTTTGATTTTTTTATTTATTTTTATTTCATTTATTTTTTATTATTTTTTTTGTTATGGCCCGTTTTTGGAATGCAGACTGTTTAAATGTTATTCGGTCCGTGCATGAAGCACGGACTGCGCATAATTAATTAAGTTTATGGATTATGCACGGACCAAAACCTTTTGAACTCCAAACGATGTGCCAAGACGTTTCACTTGGCTATTTCGTTTCGTTTTCTCCTGTGGTTTTTTATCTTGTTTTCTTCTTGCTCTCTTGTGTTCTTGGGTGGTCGGGGAGGCTCTCGTGTGGATCTTTTGCACGCGAAGACTTGGGCTTTGAGCACTCGTGATATTTTCTTGGACTTCTTCTTGGATTTCTTCTTAGATAGAGGTTAGTTCATCTTTCCTTCTTTTAGTTTAATTTCTTTTTAATTTGCAAAACCTTTATCGCATGACCATCCGTTTCGAACAATCCACACAACTTTGCTGAACATGTGCTAGTTAGGATAGAATTTTTCTTTATGTTTTGTTCATTATTTTGAAGTTTTTATTGCATGAGAACATATTGTATGCTTTTGCCTTCTCTTGGAATTTTTCATCACATGTGCTTTTGAATCATGAAATTTTCGTTGTATGCCTAATGTGATTTACTTGTATTGTCTTGCCTACTCTTTTGGACGTCTTTGTCACATGTACTTTTGAATATGAAATGTTCGTGGCATGTCCATTATGATTTATTTATTTTGTCTTGCACACTTTCACTATTTGTCATGTTAACGTTCGAATATGGTCTCTTAGAAACCATAGGATTTTCTTTGGACGTTGGGCGAGTCCCTTAAGTATGTGTGTGATTAGATTGGTATGGACTTTGGAAAAAGAGCGGGGGAAAGGTTAGGTCGTTGAATGGTTTCAGGGAAAGTTGGGCATTTTTGATAGGTTGGGGTTGGTTTTGCAGGGTTCAAGGTAGTGAGGCATAGTTATTGGAGAGGGATAGGTGGAACTTTTGATTTGTGGGGGATGCCTTGGATGGATTTACTTGGCTGTGTTAAATTCTTGGTTGTTGGTAGGTTTTGGTTTGGGTCAAGATTTTGATAGTTGGTTTGATTTAGGTCAGTGGGTTCGATCGCAGTTAAAGTTTTGGTTTTGGTGGGCTTTTATTGGTACATACTCGAGGGAGCAAGGCTACTTTGATTGGTGAGTCTTGGGGTAGGTCAACTACGAGGACCAGATATGAGTAGGAGACTGTCAGGGAGTCACCTGTGGAGGAGGTGACTCAGTCTTCATCGAGTGGTTTATATTCTGGGAGCGAGGAGGACATTGGTACTTCTCGACGTCGGGCTGCAGTTCAATGGGTGCCTAGGAGGAGCAAGACAGGCGAGGCGGCTAACAGAGGTGGTCGTGGTGATGGTAACGGTAGTAGTGGCAGTGGTGATCAAGGTAGAGGGGTCGAGAGAGCTCGCACTATATACCTGAAGAGGTTCGGGAGGGCATGGCTGATACTCCCCTTCTCACTGGGTTGAGTAGGCACGTCTCGATGTATGTAAGAATGGACATGCTGACCCCTTATCCATCTAGCAGCTATAGGGGCATTTGGAAGACTTTCATATTGGAGTTCGCCATGTTTACTGAGGACCTGAGATGTCAGTTTACTCGGGTTGGTTTTGGAGCATTCTTCAAGATTCCGTACTTCATATTAGACAGGCCGATTTTTGTAGCTATGATGGAGTAGTGGTTCCCGGCCACGTATACTTTCCATATGTCCGAGATGGAGATTAGCATCCAGCCATCAGATTTTGTCACTATTACCGGGATCTCCATGGAGGGAGAGGATATTTTTCCTTACATGCTGCCGTTAAACGAGATCGCTAAGTTGATCGGGGCTCCATTCATCCCAGCTGCCGAGGTCGGCAAGCTGCACAAGCTGGGTATGAGGTTTTTGTGGTCGACCTTAGGCCAACGAGGTTGTACCGTGAGGCGAGGAGACGCTGATTTTGCTGTAGTCTTCCACCTTAGTTTCTTGCTTATGCTGGAGAGCTGTTTTTTCTTGGAGGACGACTCCACGGTGATGACATGGTTCCTTCCCTTCCTCCGGGACATTCATAGAGTTGCCACTTATGATTGGGGGAGCCTGATCTATGGCACCAGCCTTGGTGGCCTGGATTTCATTGTAGAAGGCATTACTTCCCTACGAGGTAGTGGGATTTCTGTCAGGTTCTTCTGGCCTTTTATCGAGGTATTTTTCTTCTCAAGTCTTGAATTTTTGGCATTTCACTTCTCTTGATCTATTGGTTTGATCTTGTTGCTTTCTTTTCCTTCTAGCTTTTTGTACATGTATACTTCCCCATTATCTCCCCACCATTCTTGGTGATTTTTGGGCGACCTGAGATGGTCACATTATCAAGAGCAACGCCCGTATCGCTCGGGCCCACTTCGATAGGTGCCGGCTTCATGAGGTAAGTAACTTTTGTTTCGGTTTGTAGCACTAGGGTTTCCTTCTAGCATTTTAGAATCTCATTGTTTTCTGTTGTACAGATATTCTCAGTCACTTTTCCAGATCTTCCTCACTCGGTACAGGAGCACTGAGAGGTATGGGCAGCCTTTGATCGAGATATGAGGCGAAAGATCTATCCATGTTTCATCGCCATCTCTTCTATGTATATTACTCCGCGGAACGGTTGTTCTTTCAGCATGATCGACTCTCAGTATTCCGGCAGCTCCAGTAACACCTTCTTCTATGGATTTATCGGTTGAGGAGTACTTGGCCCAGGTCGGTGGGGTACCAGCGCGAGGGCTTCTAGTGGAGGGTGATTGTATCAGTTGGTTCAGGACCGCCTCCATTGATTGCCTGATACCTGCTATGCCCATGCGTGCTGGGATTACTGAGATCAGTGGAGTCTTCGGAGCACGATGATACTGTGAGTCCTGACTCTTCTCTTTCTCTTTTTCATTTCAATTCTCTGCACTTCTTCATGTCTGATTGCCTAATTCTTTCTCAGGTTGATGATCTACATCACCTCCGGGAGGGGTATAGTGTGATCGAGGCCCAGGCGACCCGTTGTGTTTAGATAGAGGTTCGGTGGAGAGCGGCTCAGGCGGAGGTGGCAGCTCAGGCAGAGCACATCTACGAGTATGAGATGATGCTGGCCATGAGAGAGTCCTATTCATGATGGGGCCAGCACATCTGCTCATCCACCTCCTCCTATTCAGGTATATTTAATTTCAGTCATTTCTTTTCATTAGTTTGCGCATATTTGCTTGTCATTTGATTGGTTCTATTTGTCTTTTCAGGTTTCCAATGGTGCTAGACTGTAGACACCCCATTTTTGCACTCACCTGATTAATCAACTCGTCAACCTGATTACAACGGTTCCCAATGATAGATGATTATTCTAATGCACTATTTTGTTATTAAATATATTTCAGAAATTCAGATGAGGTATCTCAAACTAATAAAAATGTAGAAACCACGCTATGCTAGGAAAATATAACCCCAAAAACATAGAAATTATCATTTTGCAGACAAAAAGAAGCTTTACGATAAAAATTACTAAAAAATGATCAAATTACCAAAATAACTCTAACATCAAAACATCCTTAGAGCTCCCCCTTATGCTTAGGAAAATCCTTTCGAATACATAAAATAATAAAGTAAAACCAAATAAACCATTTCACCAATTTTCACCAAATTCGGTAAACTTACGGAAATGCCCCTCATAGAGTTCACAATCGCTTCATCCAAAAATTCATAAATGACACAAACTGATAATCCCATCGAATTCCTTACGAAAAACATATTCTAAAACATCGAAAAATGACTCCTTAACACAAAATTCTCTTCGTGGGCAAAACAGTAATTTGTTAATTTTAACAATGTAACACCCCGAATTTTTAATTCGTATCTCGAGGAAAAAATAAATAGTGGAATTTTAAGAAAATCTTGAAAGTGGGATTTAGGGGTAAAATTTTAGGATGTTTCTGATCATTTTTAATGGAATCTGACCCCACCATTAGATTCAAAATGATCGAAAAACATAGTTTAGCCTGTAAGCACGCTTAAATGCGAGTCCGAATATAAATATTGTAAAATCCTCGATTACCGGGTCGGACCAGGCTAAAACAGTAACTTTTTGTTAGAGCAATAATTTTTAAAATTTGATCATACCATTGGGTTCATAACGAAAAATTATTCAACATGGACTATTATTTGTCAAATTTGGAGACCAGAAAGTCGAATTATCGCCAAAAACGAAAACGACATCAAGTTTAGGGGTCACGTCAGGCCAAAAATGTAAATTTTTGATGGAGACATAATTTGTAGAAATTGACTATACCATTAGATCCGGAACGAAAAATTAGGCGAAATAGAGTATTCGTTGTCAGTTTTGGAGTCCGGATGGTAAAGTTATCATCGATCAAAATAATAACCAAAATACCGATTTCGTCCCGAGACCTTATATAAATAAGTTTTTATTTTTTTTATTTAACTATTCATCTTCCTCAACGCGTCAAACCAGCCACGTTTTTTAAAAAAAAATTTGTTTTTCTCTCGTTCTTCCAACGTCGATTCGTCGCAAACGGTCCACTTTCGACGATCGCCGCAGAAGAGAAAAAGTTTCGCAGCTTCGACATCTACCAAACCCACCCAAGATCCATTCATTTCATCTCCTTTTTCACCCGATATCGTCAAAAATCAGCCGTATTTTTATACGGAGATTTTCGTCACTTCGACCTCGGTTTTCATCGATTTCGGGGTCAAACCACCTTTCGCCGTAGAAGGGAGAAGAGACGAGCACGTCGAGATCTTCGAAACCACCAGGCCGGTTTCGAAAATCAGCCGCTTCGAAGTTCGGTCCGTCTCGATTTCCGTGCCGATCGCCTCGATTTCCGCGCACAAGCTTTGATCCTTTCGCCTAGACATTGTAAGGAACTCTCAATTTCTATTAGTAATCTAGATTGTGAAAATTGCATTTAGGATTTTATCGAAAAATTTGGATGTATTTTTAAAATATAGAATTATTTTGTTATTTCAAAAATTCACGCCAGAAATTGCATGTTTGATATGTTTAATTGTATTTTTAATAAATTATACGTGGGTAGGGTGTTTTAACGGGTTATTGCCATAAATTGGGTCTTGTGCACTGCTCGGACCCCGTTTTGATATGAAATTTGTATTTTTTTCAATATTATTGATAGAAATAAATTGTATAGTTGAAAAATGTGATTTAATATTCAATGAACTCATATTGAGTTGATGAATATCAGAAAATGGATATTTTATGAAGAGATTGAAAACTGTAAAAGTCGAAAAAAAGGGAAAAAGGGTATGAAACGGTAAAATGTCAGAGTCACACCCGAGGGGTGATGTCTGCATTTTACGTTGTTGTGTTGTATGCAGGTTGGTGAACGGATATCCAGGGATAATGTTACTGGTTGCATGTTTATTTACTTTCTGTTAGCGCGATGCGCTCTGTTATGTTATTTATTTTAGGCCGGGTGGCCACACTTGCATGGTAGGAAACTGGATATCTATTCTCAACCTTGTATTGTTAATTTCTCTTTTGTTTTCAAATGAAAATAATATACATATGTAGCTATTTTGTGAGCTGTTAAAGAGTTTGTGAATGCCTGAAAGGATAGTGCGTCATATCATCCGGAGTGGTGTACTATCCTGGGATGTACGGTAGGGACCACCAAACTCATACGTGGTATGGGACGCGTATGAGAGTGGAGTCACAACTGGAATCCGGGTTTATTCCTCTCTATCTTTACCAGTGAACTTGTAATGTAAAGGTGGTCGTATACGAATGGTTTGTATCTTTGGGAATCACATGTACGCCTGATAGGCATAGACGAAGATGATTAGTCAGTGATCACTAACAATCTATAGTAGTCGAACGTTCTGACACATCGAAAAGAGACCCATTGCTTACGGTCACGTCAAACGGCCAGCCTGAGCCGGATAAATGGTCAACCAAACGTGGTAAGGGCAGCGACCGGCCACAAAATCAGGAATTAAAAGCCAGAAAGGAATTGTAACATCATGTCCCGACTGGGAGCGATCCAGTCGTGAATCCCAACTCTCTAATTCCAATACTCCACCATCGTGTATTATGTATCTGTTGCTTATTTTGATATATAAAATGAAATGCATGTTTATTGTTTCCATTTGATCAATTAGATTTGTATGAAAAGAGAATGTTATAGTGAGTACTGCTGATCGATGTAATGTGAGTTTTAAAATGTTTAGTTGCTCATCCCTGGCTATATGTACCAGTTAATCGTAGTTTTCTTCTGTAAAACTTTGTTTATTTTAAAATTATTTAGTATGTTTATTCGTTCATGTTAGGAGAGGTTATTGACAGAAATTGTTGTTTCCTTATTGGGTAACCATTGTTACTCACCCTTTCATCCTCCATTTTTTAGTTTCAGATCTGAAGCTTGGCGAAACAAGTGTAGAACAAGAGCGATGATCATCTGGTTGGTCAGATAGACAACCAGAGTCCGTCACCTGGTAAGTATTAGGGCTATACCCCCTAGTGGTGTCAGTTTCTCCAGGTAGTCTTATGGATTCTATCTTGAGTGTTAGGAATTATGTTAGAGTGAGGAATTTTGTATAATCCTGTATATAATTTTTCTTCTTCCGCACTCTGATCTATCGGACATTATTAGACGTATATAGGCTTCCGCTAGTATTATATTTTGTTTGTTATATGCAGGATTGTATGTCGTTTATCAGGTGCAGGTTGAATCGCCTTGGAATGCTAACATAAACAGAGGAGACCATGCCGAAATTTCGAGGTGCCACCTCGTACCTTGAAATCTGACATGGGGATTTGTGTTAGCGTTCGGTGGGGCGTCACAAACAATTTAAAAATTTTAAATTAATAAATAAAACATTAATTACCGTAAAGTGAAACCTTAATAAAATTAATTTAAAAATCTGAATCAAGAAAATTAATCAATCAAGCCTTCGGCAAAATTGTTTATGGTTGCCCACTTATTTAAGGGGAGCTCCCTGATATTTATTAAAAAACCCCTCCATTTGGGGCCTAAAGAATTAAAATATAATTAAGGAGGATTCTCCAAAACTAAAAATATATTCTTTCATTGTACGTAAGAATTAAAATCCTAATATAAAGAAACCTAGTCAATTAAATAAAACTTAAGTCAAAATCCTAATTTAAAATGAGACCTAGTCAAATCTTAATTCT
Source organism: Akebia trifoliata (assembly GCF_017979445.1). Taxonomy (NCBI): domain Eukaryota; kingdom Viridiplantae; phylum Streptophyta; class Magnoliopsida; order Ranunculales; family Lardizabalaceae; genus Akebia; species Akebia trifoliata. Next base: position 9,937,739 of record NC_141383.1, on the reverse strand, counting down.
TTCAAAAAATCTATAAATATAGAGTCTCCACAATTTTATTTCGTAGGTCAAAATAAATCCTAGGAAAAATAGGTCAAAAAGTCTCCCTAGCCTTCTCCAAACCCTAATTTTGTAGCTCTAACTCCCTACCTATCATCCAAACCCCAGCTTCTATTTGAAAAACACCCAGAAACCCTTCAAAAACACCTAGAAACCCTCCAAAAAATACAAAAATACTCAGATCTAAAAAGAAGACACCTTAACTTGGAGATCCGAAACAGATCTAGTGACGGAGGAAAAATAAGGAAACTCGTACAAGGATGCTCCCCGCTAGTACTGAGGGAACAAATCATTGTGATTATGTAGGTATATTTTTTTTACTTATTTATTTATTTTATTTATGTTTTTTAGGTCTTTTAGCAATGTAATCTTTTTTGAAAACTAGTAGAGACCGACGTTTGCTGGGCGGGATTGGTGCCTAACACCTTCTAACCCCGTAACGTGATCCTCGGACCATAGTTTCTTTTTATTCATAGATAAATTATTTTTATCTATTTAGAGTCAATGCTCGGTTCCTAGATCGTAATAACTAGGTGGCGACTCCCAAACCTCAAAAATCAAAAGCGGATCCGCACACCCTGCAGATCGAGGGTGCTTTCAGTGATGACTCCACTAGGGATAATTGAAGATTAGATTTGAAAAGCTCCAAGTATGTGAAGTATTGTCAGAACGACCTAGTTTTTTATATTTTATTTTTAGTTGTTTGTTTCTTTGTTTATTTTTATTTTTTATCATTTTTTTTGTCTCGATTATTGATTACTTGTTTGAATGGTGAATATTTTGTTTTGGCACATTCTTTCTATGATTCAATCTAGGGTCATTTTGGGATGACCCTAAATAATGAAATATTCAAATTGACATATGAATTGAGCACGGAATGATGGTGGTTGGGATGAGAGTTATGAAATTTTGTTTTTGTTTTAAAAAAATTTTGGATAAATTTTTTTTGCACGTTCCTATGCATGGGTGATAAGTTGTGAAAATAAATTATTTGGGAGTGATGTGCTAATAAATTAAAGAATTATTTTTTTAATGTTGTTCATAATGAGGAGAGAATTCTAAGAAAAAAATTGTAAAAAAAATAAATAAAATATATATTTTTGTGTGTGGTGTACCGTTAGGAGACAACGATTTTTTATTTTTCATCTTCTTCTCAAATAAATTATTTGTGAGTGATGTGGTATGAAATAAAACAAATTTCCTTTTTTAATATTATTCGTGATGAAGAGAGGATTCCAAGAAAAAAAAATAAAAAAATATTTTTTTTGCGCGGGGTGCCAATAGTGAAAACGTTTTTTTTTCCTTCCTATTTCTATCTTCTTCTCCAATGAGAAAGAAGAGGATGAAAAAACATCAAGAAAGGGACGCCCTCTCTATCTCTCTCTCAATGGAGCTTATTAACTGTTCTAATCACAAGGAGAATCTCCCACCATTCTCTTCCAAGCAAACAAACCCACTTCTTGCAATTGCTTCATCTTCCACCATTAACAAAAAGAGAACCAAAATTCCTCTTTAGGACATTACTCATCTCTTCCACACATCTAACCAATACAACCCAATTCCAGAAATTAATCCTCTTTTCGTCCTCAATTCGATCTGCCCAACAAATCCTAGGAAGAAAAGCACTCAAAGTCCTCGACTCAATGCAGATTACTCGTTGGATTTCAGATAGTGTTTTTCTCCATTAATTTCTTGATTGATCGAAAGATCAATTTTCATAGATGAAGCTGAGGGAAATTGTAGAAAATAAATGTATGAAATGTGGGAAAAATTTGGGATTTCTTGTTCTGATTTGAAGGGATTGATTCCTAATAAATTATACCATTATTGTTCGAAAAAAAAGGAAAACTCTTGATCCTAAAACTCGATCACCGTATCATATTGTTCCTTACCAAGAACAAATTTTATGATTGGTATCCAGTAAATCAAATCGTTTATGGAACTTCATATCTGGGTTTCATGGTCTCAGCTACCATAATTGATTGGTCTATGAGGTTTCTCCAATTTGCGGTCCACATTCATGAGATTTCCATGTTAATGACTCTGTTCTTTGCGACTAACGTTGCTTACTTTTTCGTTAAAGAGCTTTGGTGTTCCAGTGTTGGGCTAGTCCCAATTTACCGTGGTTACATCTCGAGGTCTGTTATGGGATCTTATAATGACGAAGTTGACTGGTGACTGTTGAATTAATCAATGGGTTGTAAGTGATGATGTTAGTGGTTTTCTATGTTCAAATGTACAGTTTAGTTTTTTTTTTGGTTTTCTTTCTTTTTTCTTTTTTTCAAAATGAAAGTCAGAAATATAAAAAACAAAAAATAAAAATAAAAAATGATTTACTAGCAGCCCATCCTTTATTTTAAGGAGAGAATGGTTATTTTGGGAGTTATTATTGCCACACCAATTGTTACTAACGCAACATCAGCAGGGTGCAGGTATTTTAATGATTTATATTGATGGGGCATTAGTAAAAATTGGAGGGTCAATAACAACTCTCTTGTGTGTTAATTGTTTTTTTGATAAGATGCACTATGTTATTTTTGACTTCAGAGAAGTGAATTGAAGTTTTAGATTATCACCTATACGGTATGTAGACACCCCAATTTGCACGAACCCGTTAGAAAGATTCAAATTTTCTCGAGTTAATTCCGATTTAGAACTCAAGCTCTTTGACGGACCCGCATTGCCACTTATCTTCATCATTCATGCATACATGCATACATACATCATGTCATATAGTTTGCATACTCAACCTTGTCCTTAATCCACTTTAAACCTATGTCCATCACCCATATCCTAAGCCCACACCCATACCATAACCAAGGTCCATTTCCTCCTCCAACATAACCCAAGTCCATATCCTAAATCCAAAGCCAAGTCCATTCTAAGCCCAAACCCAAGTTCATATCCTAACCCAAACCTAAGCCCAACACCAAGCCCACTCCAAGTCCATTCTCTCACCCCTTCATAAGATGACACATGTTGATACCTCATAAGCCCCCAATGCCCAATGTATCATCTAATTGGAGGGTCAACTTTTCTTTTGTGAAAACTCAAGAATGCCCTTCTCAAAAAGTTTAGTCAAACCAAAAAGGTTATTTGGTCTTTGGTAATAATCCATAAAGGTGAGAGAACTTCCCATTATGCCCTCAAAAGGTGGGAATCTTCAAGTATATACATGGAGTTCTCCCATTGGTCTATTTCAAAAATATACTTCCATCCTTGCTTTATTTGTTATTTACAAATGAACCAAGATCTACTTTTCACCTACCACTTCACCTTTACACATGTCATTCTCCTATTCACCCTCCCAAATGTGCTTTTGTTTTCCCATTGGTCCATTTCAAAACTACACTTCCACCCTTGCTTTATGAGTTATTTACAAATAAACCAAGATCTACTTTTTACCTACCACTCCACCTTTACACATGTCACTCCCCCATTCATCCTCCTAAAAGTACTTTTGTTCTCTCACCTCTATTTACCAAAAAACCAAGGATCAAAGCATGCTTTTAGGGTTTCTTCACAAATGTCATCTTTACCCTCATACAAATGGAAAATCCAAAAAGAAACAACCTAAATCTCATGTCCATTTTCTTTATTTTTAGGGTTGGACCACTTTATCCCCAAAAGTTCTCCAAAAATTCTATAAATACCCTCATTTTCTAAGAACAACTCATGTTCTCAAGCCCCCATCTCTCAACCTAAAACTCTACCAAATTCTCTACTCATCTCTCATCCCTCAACTCTCTCAACCCTCAACCACATCCTTCAACTCTTAAGTCCATTACACAAGCTCAAGTTATTTCAAGACTTCCAAAAGGGACAAGGTGGGACAATAGTTATTTATTTATCTTTTAAGTTGCATCTTCTTCTTCTATCCTTCTCCTTTTTTATTTTTAGAAGCCTTTAGGATGTAATGGAGAACCCTCCTTCATCCCGAGTAGATTGAACCTCAACCTTGGGCATGGAATGCTTGAGGCAGTTTGGTCGAAAGGATGGAGGTTGAAGTCCTTTTAAACCCATTCTCATATCATGCATCATAATGTACACTATGCACACACATCACACATGTTGGCTATGATGAAGAAATGTGTAACTCTCTTGATGGGGTTAAAACACTAAGTTTCTAGCTAAACATGCATGCATTAAGGTTATAGATCTAAGAGAACTCCTTTCATGGAACTTCTCTAAAATCATAAACCAACATTTCAACTCATGCAAAAGTGTGTTGACTCCATAGAATGTCTTTTTCCATAAGATATCTCTTATGTCAACACCAACATCAAAACCTCTTCCAATGAGGTACATACACACTATATGCACCCACCCACTTCATGCATCTCATGCATTCTACTTGTTATTTTAATCCTTTTCAAAAATGGCCAAATCTAAAGGTAACCACCTTAGGTGGAGAGAATGGGGTGCTTAACACCTTTCCCATTCTTTAATCGAATCCCCTTACTTAGATCCTAGGTAGACCATACCTTTTCCATGATTGAGAGTCACTACAATGCCATAAAAAATGGTTTTCAAAATAATCGATTCGGGTGCCCATTCACACCCATTTACAAAAAAAAGAATGGTGGCCACTCCAAACAACGTAACATTGAGGTTCAAATGTGAAAATTCTCATGTCTACACGGTATATCAAACCAAGTCACCACGTACCGTTTGATTGAGTACGCTCGAGAGGTATATAGGTGTACTTAGGCAAGGGTGGCCAAATAAAAATGCATTACACATAGTAAGCTTAGAATCTAGAAACCTCCCCTGTAGGTCATGATTCGAACTTATCGTGGGTTTTCCCGGGTTGTTTATTGAATGAGACCTTGTGAATGATGAATGTGTGTGAATGATGAGATCAAAATGTATGTATAAGGTCAGAATGTATGGTTGTCCTCAAGGATCAAAAATTTTGTTTTGAAAATTAAAATGGGTGCACCGACCCAATAAAGAATCCATTTTTTTGTAATAATTCATAATGACTCAATCCATCTCGATCCAACAATCATGATGGGCTAGGCCATATAAATCAAAATGGAAATCAAAGTCTTTTCTAATTCGAGTTTCAACTCATCTTAAAAAAAACGCTTTCCAAAAGAAAAGTTATTTCCAAAAAAAAGTGTTCTTTAAAAAAGTGTTTTCTAGTGACAGTATTTTCCAGAAAAAGTATTTTTTAAATATATATATATGTTTTAGAATTTTTTTTCAAAAGAAAATACTTTGCAAAAGAAAAGAAAATGAAGAAAAAAAATTATCTGTTTTTGCATGGAAAATTTTTGAAATAGTCTTTTTTTACAAAAAATCTATTTTTTGTATGGACTCTGGAAAATTACTAAAATATGTTTTTTTAAAAAGAAAATGATCGCAAAAAATAATCAGATTTGTTAAAAATTATTATTCAATAAAAATATTATTTTTCAATAATTTTCAAGAGTGCAATAAAATTATTTTTTCTTCTGAATAATCATTGAATGGATGAATTATTTAATGGATTGGTGCACAAAATTCAATAAAATCTCAAGATTCATTAAAATGTTATCAAAGGGGTAACACTGAAACTAGTTAAATTCTTACACCTTTTATTCTTAATATAGATACTTTATGCTTAGATTAGATCAAGATGAAATATGCTTAATCTAGATAATTGGTAGTAGGAAGTTTTGAAGGAATTATACTTTGTTTATGTTCTCTCATTTGATTTCATTTGCTAAATTTTCCGATCTAAAGAGCTAACACCAAGCCCTTATGATTGAGTTATAAAAGGTTAGAGATTAGGACTTGCTCATCAACATGTTCTAGGTAGACCACCTCCAATGGTGCTTTAATTTCATAAGTTTACTTGCTTTTAACATCATTTACTTTGGTTAATTTTCTAGCAACTTTAAATCTTCTTGATAAGTTCAAAAATACAAAGAAAAATAGTTTTAATTTATTTTGATTAATTAGAATTTTATTCTCTTAGTTTAACTCTACTCCCCCTTTCTCTTGGGTTCGATCCCCTACTTGCCCCACAAGTAAGATAAAAGTAAAATTAATATTAACTTCGGTGGGAAGAATAACGATAGTCCCATTAGTCTTTTGTACCCAAAGGTAACCAAACGAAAGACGTACAAACAACGAGAGGAACCTCCATATTCCCTCCGATGTTCAACTACCATGAATACCTTCAAAGCACCATAGCCTACAACAGTCGAAACATCAAATATCGATGCAAGGATCGTAGCATTGTTGAAAACCACTGAGCGACAAAAGAAAATGTTAAGTATTGTATTGGCAAATGCTAGTTTCGTACAGGCCTAAACAGTAGAGCACCACGTATTGAGATCGAATAAGGATCTCCCCGAACAACCTCCACAAAGGCCACAGACCACCCTACCACCAACAATTCTGAGATACCATGGGCCTCCACTATATATTTTATAGAATCGACCACCCTTTGTGGTCATTCCCGATAACGAGTGTGAGTATAGCGCTACAGAGGCCAAGAGCATGGTATTAGAAAAGATAGCCAACAAATTTAGTCTTTCTTCGAGGAAATGAGTAGAATCGAGGACATCTACACCTTGAGTGGACTCGATTTAAGGATTTCTACTATTACCCCAGCGCATAGCTGCTACCAAATTCCAGTGTATTTTTATTTTTGTAAAGAAGATACTTGGTCTTCTGTACCCACAGGTGGCCATATGAAAAGAAGTATAAACAACAAGAAGGGCCTTGATATTTTCTTTGATCTTCAACTACAGTAATACCTGTAAATCACCGTAGCTAGTAGTAGCCGAAACATCAAACATCGATATAAGGATTGTAGCACTGTTGAAAACCACTGAACGGTAAGAAAAAGTGTTTGTGCCGTATTTATCAATGCTAGTTTCATATAAGCCCAAACTGTATCGTACTATGCCTTGAGATCGAATCAGGATTTTCCCGAACAACCTCTACAGGGGCCACAAACCTCCCAACCACCTACAATTTCGAGATACTAGGGGCCCCCATTCTACATTTTAAATAATCGACCACCCCCTGAGTCATTCCCTATGACGAGTGTGAATATAAGGTTACGACGGCCAAGAGTATGATAGATGAAAGATGGCCCAACAAATTGAGTTTTTTTAGGAGGAAATGAGTAGAATCAAGGGCATCAACCCTAGGTGAGACTCGGTTGAAGGACCTTTGCTTTTACCACAACGCGCAACTACCGGGCAAATTCAAGTACTTTGTATTTTTTATAAATAAGATATTAATACTTTGTCTTCTGTACCCATAGGTGGCCAAATGAAAGAAATATAAAAAACTAGAAGAGCCTACATATTTCCTCTGATATTCAACTACCATCAACACCTCTAAAGCACCACAACCTGCAGCAACCGAAACATCAAACATCGATGCAAGGATCGTAGCTATGTTGAAAATTACATAACGGCAAGAGAAAATGTTAACTACCGTATTATTTAATGCTAATTTCATACAGGCCCAGACAGTACCGCAACACGTATTGTGATTGAATCAGGATCTCGACCTCCACAAGTACCATAGACCACCCTACCATCTATAATTCTGGGATACTAGGGACCACCACTCTACATTTCATAGAATTGAAAACGGCCCTGTGGTCATTCCCAATGACGAGTGTGAGTATATGGCTAAAGAGTCCATGAGCATGACAGTTCAAAAAATGGCCTAACAACTTCAATCACTCTATGAGGAAATGAGGAGAATCAAGGGTATCAACATCCTAAGTGGGACTTGGTTTAAGGACCTCAACTTTTACCCTAATGCGCAACTGCCGGCTAAATTCAATTGCCTTTTTCTTTTTGTAAACAAGATATTAATACTTGATCTTTTGTACCCACAAGTGACCAAACGAAAGAAGTATAAACAACCAGAAGAGCTTCCATATTTCTTTCTATCTTCAACTACCATGAATACTTCTATCTCACCACAACTTGCAATAATCAAAACAATAGACATCAATGCAAGGATCATAGCACTAATTAAAATCACTGAGTAATAAGAGAAAATGTTAAGCGTTATATTTGCCAATGCTAGTTTCATATGGGCCAAACAGTACCACACCACGCATTAAGATCAAATCAGGATCTTCCTGAACAACCCCTACATGGGCCACTAACCAACCTACCACCCACAAGTTCGGGATACTAGGGACCCCCACTAAATATTTCATAGAATCGATTGCCCCCTATGGTCATTCCCAATGATGAATGTTAGTATAGGGCTACAAAAGCCAAGAGCATGACATATGAAAAGATAGCCAAACAAATTGAGTTTCTCTAATAGGAAATGTGGAGAATCAAGGGTAGCAACACCTTGAGTAGGAGTTGATCTGAGTATTTCTACATTTACACGATCGTGTAGCTATAGGCCATGTTCAAGTGCATTTTCCTATTTGTAAACAAAATATTAAATCTTGGTCTTCTGTACCCACAGGTGGACAAATGAAAAAAAAGTATGAAGGCCTACACGAGCCTCCATATTTCCTCCGATCTTCAACTACCACAAGAACATCGAAAGCACCACAGCCGAAGTGGGACTCAGTTTAAGGACCTCTGTTCTTACCACAATGGGCAGCTGCCGTCAAATTCAAGTGTATTTTCCTTTTTGTAAAAAATATATTAATACCTAGTCTTTTTTACCCAAAGGTAGCCAAATGAAAAGGAGTATAAACAACCAGAGGGGCCTCCTTATTTCCTTCGATCTTCAACTACCATTAATCCCTACAAAGCATTGCAGCCTACAGTAGTTGAAACATTAGACATCAATGCAAGGATCATAACACTATTGAAAACCACTGAGCGGCAAGAGAAAATGTTAAGCGCCATATTGGCAATTGCTAGTTTCATACAGGCCTAAACAATACCACACCACGCATTGGTTTGACCACCTTAATAAGCATTTCTTAGAATCAGCCACCCCTATGGTCATTCTTGATTTCGAGTGTGAGTATAAAGCTACAAAGGCCAAAAACATGACAGTTCAAATGATGGCCTAAATACTTGAGTCTCTTTAAGAAGAAATGAGTAGAATCAAGGGCATCAAACCTTAGATGTGACTCGATTTTAGGACCTCTACTTCTATCAAAAACGCGCAACTGCAGGCCAAATTCAAGCGCATTTTCTTTTTTTGGAAATAAAATATTAATATTTGGTCTTTTATACATACCGGTGGCCAAACAAAAGAAGTATAAATAACCATAGGAGCCTCGATATTTCTCCCGATCTTCAACTACCATAAGCACCACAATGTACGGCTGTCGAAATATCAAACATAAAAAAAAAGATCATTGCTATATTGCAAATCACATAACGACAAGAGAAAATGTTCACCACCGTACTGGCTAATGTTAGTCTCATATAGACCCGAACAGTATTACACCACACATTGGGATCAAATTAGGATATCTCCGACGCACCTCCACATAGGCCACAAACCACCTTACCACTCATAATTCTTAGATATCAGGGCACCCCACTCAACAATTCGTAGAATCGACCACCTACTGTGGTCATTCCTAATGATGAGTATGAGTATAGGGCCACAAAGGCCAAGAACATGACCGATGAAAAGATGGCCAAACAAATTGAGTCTCTATAAGGGTTTATGAGGAGAATAAAGGGCAACAACACCCTGAGTGGAACTCGGCTTAAGGATCTCTACTTTTATCCCAATGTGCAGCTATCGTCAAATTCAAGTGCATTTTCCATTTTTTAAATAATATATTAATATTCAGGCGTCTGTACCCACAGGTTGCCAAACGAATATAGTATAAACAACTAGAAGAACCTCCATATTTCTCCTGATCTTCAACTAGCATTAGTATCTCTTAAGTACCACAACCTGCAGTAGCAAAAACATCAGACATCGATGCAAGGATCATAGCATTGTTGAAAACCACTAAGTGGCAAAAGAAAATGTCTAGTGCCATATTGGTCAATGCTAGTTTGATACAGGCCCAAAAAGTATTGCACCACGCATTGGGATTGAACCAGGATCTCGTCGAATAACCTCCACAAGGGTAACACACCACCCTATCGCCTATAATTCCAGAATACTAAGAGCCCCCACTCAACATTTCATAGAATCAACCATCCCCAATGGTCATTCCAGATGAAGAGTGTGAGTATAAGGCCATAGAGGCCAAGAATATAATAGATGGAAATATGGCCTAACAAATTAAGTTTCTCTAAGAGCTAATGAAGATAATCAAGGGTTTCAACACCCTTAGAGGGACTTGGTTTAAGGACCTATGCTTTTACCCCAATACGTATCTGCCAGTCAAATTCAAGTGCATTTTTCTTTTTGTAAACAAGATATTAATACTTAGTGTTCTGTACCCGCATGTTACCAAACGAATGACGTACAAACAACGAAAGGAGCCTCCATATTCCCTCCGATCTTCAACTACCATGAGTACCTCCAAAACACCATAGCGTGCAGTAGCCCAAACATCAGACATCGATGCAAGGATTGTAGCAATGTTGAAAACTATTGAGCGACAATAGAAAATGCTAAATGTCATATTGGCAAAGGTTAGTTTCATACAGGCTTAAACTATAGTGCACCACGCATTTGGATCGAATGAGGATCTCCCCAAACAACTTCCACAAGGGCCACATACCACCCTACCACCCACAACTTTGAGATACCAAGGGCATCCACTCTATATTTTTTAGAATTTACCACTCCTCATGATCATTTTCGATGACGAGTGTGAGTATAGCACTGTAGAGGCCTAGAGCATGTCAAATGAAAAGATAGCCAACAAATTGAATCTTTCTAGGAAGAAATGAGTAGAATCAAGGGCATTAACATCCTGGGACTCGATTTAAGGACCTCTACTTTTACCCCAACATGCAGTCAGGCAAATTCAAGTGCATTTTTCTTTTTCTAAACAAAATATTAATACCTTGCCTTCTGTAACCACTAGTGGCCAAACGAAAGAAGTACAAATAACTAGAGGAGCCTGCATATTTCCTCCGATATTCAACTACCATGAGCACCTCTAAAGTACCACAACCTACAACAGTCGTAACATTAGACATCGATGCAAGGATCATAGCCATGTTGAAAACCACAGAACGGCAAGGGAAAATGTCAAGCGCTGTATTGGCCAATGCTAGTTTCATACAGGCCCAGATAGTACTACACCACGCATTGAGATTGGATCAGGATCTCCATGAACAACCTTCACAAGGGCCATAGACCACCCTACCACCTATAGTTCCGGGTTACTAGGGGCCATCACTCTACATTATGTAGATACAAAAACCTTCCTATGGTCATTCCCGATGACGAGTGTGAGTATATGGCTAGAAAGTCAACAGTATGACAGTTGAAAATGGCCCAACAACTCCAATTTCTTTAAGAGGGAATGAGGAGAATCAAGGGCATCAACACCTTGAATGAGACTCGGGGTTAAGGACCTCTGTTTTTACCCCAACATGCAGTTGTCGGCTAAATTCAATTGCATTTGCTTTTTTTAAATAAGGTGTTAATACTTGATCTTCTGTACCCACAAGTGGTCAAATGAAGGATGTATAAAAAACCAGTGGAGCTTCCATATTTCTTCTTATTTCAACTACCTTGAATACTTTTAAAGCACCACAACCTGTAGTAATCGAAACGACAAACATCGATGAAAGGATCGTAACACTATTGAAAACTACTGAGCGATAAGAAAAAATGTTCAACGCTGTATTTGCCAATTCTAGTTTCATATAGGCCCAAACAGTACTGCACCATGAATTAAGATCAAATCAGGATCTCCTGGAACAACCCCTACATGGGACACATACTACCCTACCACCTACAATTTTGGGATATCAAGGCCCCCCACTCAATATTTCATAGAATCGGCTACCCCTTATGATTATTTTCGATGATGAATATGAGTGTAGAGCTACAGAAGTCAAGTACATGATAGATGAAAAGACGGCCCAACAAATTGAGTTTCTCGAGTAGGAAATAAGAAGAATCAAGGGCATCAACACCCTGAGTATGACTCAATTTAAGTACCTCTATGTTTACACCAATGCACAACTACAAGCCATATTCAAGTGCATTTTCATTTTTGTAAACAAGATATTAATACTTGGTCTTCTGTACCCATAGGTGGCTAAATGAGAACAAGTATAAACAACTAGAGGAGCTTCCATATTTCTTCTGATCTTCAACAATCATGAGCACCTCAAAAGCACCACAGACTGAGTGGAGCTCCATTTAAGGACCTTTGTTTTTACCCCAATGTGCAACTGCCGCCAAATTCAAGTGCATTTTCCTTTTTGTTAAAAAGATATTAGTACTTGGCCTTCTGTACCCACATGTAGCCAAATGAAAAGATGTATAAACAACTAGAAGAGCCTCCATATTTCTTTCGATCTTCAACTACTATTAATATCTATAAAGCACCAAAGCTTATAGTAGCCTAAACATCAGACATTGATGCAAGGATCGTAACACTGTTGAAACTACTAAGCGACAAGGGAAAATATTAAGCACCGTATTGGCAATTGCTAGTTTCAAACTAGCCTAAACAATACCGCACCATGTATTGGGATCCACCACCCTACCAACCACAATTCTGGGATACCAAGGACTCCCACTTAACATTTCGTAAAATCGACCACCCCTTGTGGTCATTCCTGATTATGAGTGTGAGTATAGGGCTACAAAAGCCAAGAGCAGGATAGTTCAAATAATGGCCCAAGAACTTGAATTTTTTTTTGAAGAAATGAGTAGATCAAGGGCATCAACACCCTGGGTGAAACACAGTTTAAGGACCTTTGCTTTTACCACAATGCACAGCTGTCGGGCAAATTCAAGTGCATTTTCCTTTTTAGAAATAATATATTAATACTTAGTCTTTTGTACTCACCGGTAGCTAAACGAAAGAAATATAAATAACCATAGGCACTTCTAAAGCAGCACTAAAGAACCACAACCTGCCGCTGCAGAAAGATCTGACATTGACGCAAGGATCGTAACCATGTTAAAACCATAGAACAACAAGAGAAAATGTTAAGCGTCATACTGGCCAATGCTAGATTCATACAAGCCCAAGTAATACCGCACCACATGTTGAGATCGAATCAGGATCTCCACGAACAACCTTCATAAGAGCCACAAACCACCCTACTACCTATAATTTCGGGATACTAGGGGCCCCCACTATACATTTCATAGAATTGAAAACGCCTTGTGGTTATTCCCGATGACGAGTGTGAGTATATGGACATAGAGGCCAAGAGCATGAGAATTGAAACTATGACCCAACAACTTCAATTTCTTTTAGGAGGAAATGAGGAAAATCAAGGGCATCAACATCTTGAGTGGGGCATGGTTTAAGGACCTCTACTTTTACCCCAACGCATAGCTGCCGGCTAAATTCAATTGCATTTTGTTTTTTGTAAACAAGATATTAATACTTGATCTTCTGTACCCATAAGTAGCCAAACGAAGGAAGTATAAACATCAGAGGAGCTTCCTTATTTATTCATATCTTCAACTATCATGAATACCTTTATAGCACCCCAATCTGCAGTAATCAAAACAACAGATATCGATGCAAAGAACATAGCACTATTAAAAATCACTTAGCGATAAGAGAAAATGTTAAGCACTGTATTTGCCAATACTAATTTCATATAGGCACAGATGGTACCGCACCACACATTGACATCGAATCAAGATCTCCCCAAACAACCTCTACAAAGGCCACAGACGACCATACCACCCACAATTCTAGGATGCTAGGGGCCCCCACTAAATATTTCATAGAATCGACTACCCTTTATGGCCATTCCCAATTATGAATGTAAGTATAGGGCTACAAAAGCCAAAAACATGATTGATGAAAGGATAACCAAACAAATTGAGTCACTCTTGTAGGAAAAGAGGAGAATCAAGGGCAACAACACTTTGAGTGGCACTCGGTTTAAATACCTCTACGTTTACACCAACGCACAGCTGCAAGCCATATTCAAGTACATTTTCCTTGTTGTAAACAAGATATTAATACTTGGTCTTTTGTACCCACAGATGGCCAAATGAAAAGAAGTATAAACAACTAGAGGAACCTCCAACTTTCCTTCGATCTTTAACTACCATAAGCACCTAGAAAGCACAAGAGCTTGAGTGAGACTCGGTTTCAGGACCTCTGTTTTTACCCCAATGCGCAACTGCCACCAAATTCAAGTGCATTTTCCTTTTTGTAAAGAAGATATTAATACTTCATCTTCTTCACCTATAGGTAGCCAAATGAAATGAAGTATAATCAACCAGAGGAGCATCCATATTTCCTTAGATCTTCAACTACTATTAATACCTACAAAGCACTGTTGCCTACAACAGCCAAAACATCAGACTTCGATGCAAATATCATAGCATTGTTGAAAACCACTGAGCGACAAGAGAAAATATTAAGCGTCATATTGGCAATTGCTAGTTTCATACAAGCCCAAACAATACAACACCACATATTGGGATCGACCACTTTACCAACCACAAAACACAGTTCTGGGATACCAAGAACCCCTACTCACCATTTCGTAGAATCAACCACCCCCTGTGGTCATTCCTGATTTCGAGTGTGAGTATAGGGCTACAGAGGCCAAGAGCATGACAGTTCAAATGGTGTCCTAATAACTTAGTTTCTCTAGGAAGAAATGAATAGAATCAAGGGCATCAACACCTTGGGTGAGAGTTGGTTTTAAGACCTCTGCTTCTTTCCCAACGCATAACTGCCAACCAAATTCAAGTACATTTTCCTTTTTAAAAACAAGAAATTAATACTTGGTTTTCTGTACCCACCGGTAGCTAAACGAAAGAAGTATAAACAACTACAAGAGCCTCCATATTTCTTCCGATCTTCAACTATCATAAGCACCTCTAAAGCACCACAACTTGCGGCTATCAAAACATCAGACATCATTGTAAGGATCGTAGCCATATTTAAAATCACATAACGGCAAGAGAAAATGTTGAGCGCTATACTGTCCAAAGTTAGTTTCATATAGACCTAAATAGTATTGCACCACACATTAGGATCGAATCAAGATCTCTCCGATGCACCTCCACAAGGGCCACAAACCACTCTACCACCCATAATTCTTAGATATTAGGGGCCCCCACTCAACATTTCGAAGAATCGACTACCCAGTATGGTCATTCCTGATGACAAGTATAAGTATAGGGCTATAGAGGTCAAGAACATGACCGATGAAAAGATGGCCAAACAAATTGAGTCTCTCTAAGAGTTTATGAAGAGAATAAATAGCATCAACACCTTGAGTGGGACTCGGCTTAAGGACCTCTATTTTTATCCTAATGCGCAGCTACTGCCAAATTCAGCTGCATTTTTCAATTTCTAAATAATATATTAATACTTGGTTGTCTGTACAAACGGTGGCCAAACGAATCAAGTATAAACAACTAGAGGAACCTCCACATTTCTCCCGATCTTCAACTAGTATTAGTACTTCTAAAGAACCACAACTTACAACAACAAAAACATCAGACATCGATGCAAGGATCATAGTACTGTTGAAAATCACTAAGTGGCAAAAGAAAATGCAAAGTGCTGTATTGGCTAATGCTAGTTTCATACATGCCCAAAAAGTACCGCACCACGCATTGGGATTGAACTAGAATCTCTTCGAACAACCTCCACAAGGGCCACAGACTACCCTACCACCCACAATTCCAGAATACCAAGAGTCCCCACTCAACATTTTGTAGAATCGACCATCCCCTATGGTCATTCTAGATAACGAGTGTGAGTATAAGCTACAGAGGCCAAGAACATGATAGATGAAAATATGGCCTAACAAATTGAGTCTCTCTAAGAGCAAATGAAGCGAATCAAGGGCATCTACACCCTTAGTGGGACTTAATAAAAATTAAAAAAAAAATTAAAATAAAAATCAAAATCAAAATTTAATCAAGCAATCAAACTTAATAAAAAAACAAATTAAAAATCATGCAACCAATCAAAATCAAATCGACCAACATTGACCAACCAATCAAATTAAAAATCACTCCATCAACTAAAATCAATCAATTAAAATGCAAAATCGAACTCAAATTCTATCAAAATCTACTTAAAATTCAAAATTGAACTCAATCAACCAAATTAAATTAAAATCCAAATCAAATTAAAATTTTTAACTAAACCCCAAAAATTCAAAACAATAAACTCAAAATTAAAAAATCAACCAACAAAAACTCGAAACAAAACCATTCGATCGACCAACCAAAACTCAACAACAAGAGATTCTAACATGGTACGAGTAGCGGGGAATCCCCACCATCATTCTCAAAAAATAAATAAAAAAAAGAAATAGGGAAAACGTGTAAAAATAAAAAAGAAAGAGGGAAAACGTGTAAAAATAAAAAAAGAAAGAGAAAAAAATTAGAAAGGTTTTTTTTTAAAAGAAGGAGGACGTCTTCTCCTTCTTCTCCCTAAAAAAAAAAAAAAAAACATCCTTAGGCTGGACTTCTTCTTCCTTGACGTCTTCTCCAATGCCTCTCTTTCAACTCTCTCTCACGTCCTTGGGTTGAACAAGCACCCACAACACTCTGCACTTTCTTTTTCTTTGCTGGTTGTTGTACCAGCACCCCTCCACAACCATCTTCACCCTCTCAACCTCTAAAATGACATCTTCTTCAGCCTTCACTATCTCCAACGTCCATTGCTACCCCATCTCTATTGCAAGTACCCACAACACACCCCACCAATCTTGGTTTACATTTTTTTTTTCAATCCCTCTTTCTCTGCAAAAAACGTCCTCTTGGACAACAACCTTTGACAGCAACAAAGAAGGAAGAAAAAGGAACAGTGAGGGCGAAGAAGAAAGAAAGAGCTTCTCATTCGTCCCTCTCTCTGCACTATCTGCCCTCTCTCTTCTACAGCTCTTCTCTCTCTCTCTGTTGAGCCAAGACCCACCCTCAACCTTTGTCTCGTCTTTTTATTTTGTTAAATCTGTAACTCACGTTCCTACTGCCCATCTCCTCTCCAAGCCCTCTCTCACTCCCAACCATTCTTTATCTCCTAATCTTCTCTGTCACGTTTGCTACACTCCCTGGTCTCCTCTTTGTCTTCATCATCTCATCTTCAATAGCATCCTCGCAATACTGCGAGGCAGCCACCTTGCTGCCTTCATCGCCATCTTCATCTTCTCCATAGAACCTCTAGCACAAAGCCATTGTAGAACGCCTAACTCTTCCTCTCTATCACGGCAACCATCATAGAGACTCACGAACCTTCGGTTGTACCTGAAGGAATCAACTTGTTGTTTCGGTCCAATAGGTAAGTCTATTTTTATTTTGTCTTCTCTTATTTTTCCTCCTCGTTTTCATGGCACGTTGTTTATGTTTATGAACTTTTCATTTTTTTTCATTTTGCTTTATACGTAGGTAGGATGAGGAGATTTTTTATTTATTTTATGTATTCATTTATTCTTGCATATCGTTAGGATTAAGAGAGTATTATTTATTTATTTATTTATTTTGAGTAGTTTTTATTTTATTTTGTTTTAGTAGGATTAGGAAAATTTGAGTAGTTTTTATTTCTTTTATTTTGTATCAATAGGATTAGGAAAATCTTTCATGTATATAAATTTTTTGTTTTTCTCTCTTATTTATCTATGCATTAAGCATTTTTTTTGCATGTTGATAGGTGTTTTATATCTTTTTCTATAGTTTTTCCATTTTTTATTTTATTTGTTTTCATGAGTCAGGTATGTTTTAGGATTAAAAGAATGGTTAGGTGTTCTTCACGTTTTCCTTTGTTTTTGCATATCAATAGGGTGGGAAAATATTTATTTTGTGTATCTTTTTTTTATATAGTTTTTATTTTCTTTTTTGCATACCGATAGGGCTAAGAGAACATTTTTTTATCCTTTAGTTTGTTTTATGTAAGTTTCTAGGTGTTTTATTCATTTTTGTATATTGATAGGATTAGGAGTTTCTTTACACTTATTTTTGCATGTTAGTAGGATTAAGGGATGTGTTTTATATATATCATGATCGCTATGCTCGAATTAGATTCGCATGATTTGTGGTGATATTCAAGCTCATCTATTATTTTGAAAATTGGCCGAGTATGATTTTTCCTCAAATTTTGAGATTATGTATGCGTTGGTAATTGGGGATCTCCAATTTGGTAAGTGTGATAACATAGATTCTCTATTTTGATAAACTTCCAATTTGGTGATTTTTGGCAAATCCATAATTTTCTAATTTAGGACTTCATATTCATATAATTATTCTTTTAAGAAATTATTTGCAGGTCATTGAAAATTCATATTTGGAAACCTTTTAATATGAGGTTGCATAATTTTCTATTTTGGGAAAGACACATACTTGTAAATTTCCATTTTAGGAATTTCATATTTTATCAATTTCCTAATTTAGAAGATTCTGCATACTTATATTTAGAAGGTTCACATCCATGGAAAGTTGGGAGTTTCTAATTCAGAAATTTACATTTTTTGAAATTTTCTATTTTGAAAAATGTATCTTTTGAAATTTCTAATTTGAGAAACTTCAGATTCCAATTCAGAGATCCTAAGTTCTAATTTGACAGCTTCTATTTTGGAAAGTTTGGAAAATACTTGCAGGTGAAATTTTTTAATTGATTTTAGATCATGGAGCTAATCAGGACTTTTTCAAACCCTTCCATATTTTATGGAATTCAAAAAATGATCATGTAATAATTGGGACAATTTTAGCCATAGGATTTATTTGGCAAATCCAACATAAATTGATGATGATGATTGGACTGTGACCTTGACTGTAGTCTTTGTATGATGACCATAGGATGATTTTGGATCGTATTAGAGACCAATCATGTTGATCGGGCGGGTTCGGTGCCTAACACCTTCCGAAACCCGTAATCTGACCCCTTACCCATCTCTCTGATCCGTGGATCGACCCATATCCATTTGGAGTTAATTTGGGTTCCTAGACCTAAACTAGGTGGCGACTCCCATTTTTCAAAAGTCTCCCATTAATAAATCGGACCCTTATCCACTATTTAGTGAAGAAGGGTCGTGGTGATTTCACACCCACAATTATGAGATACCAGGGGCCACCACTCCTTTTTTTGTAGAGTCAAGCACCCCTAGTGGTCATTTCTGATTACGAGTGTGAGTACAGCGCTACAGAGGCCAAGCACAATACAGATGAAAAGATAGCCAACAAATTGAATCTTTCTAGGAAGAAATGAGAAGAATCAAAGGCATTAACATTCTGAGTAGGACTCGGTAAAATACCTCTACTTTTACCCCAACATGCAGTTGCTAGGCAAATTTAAATGCATTTTCCTTTTTGTAAACAAGATATTAATACTTTGTCTTCTGTACCCATAGGTGCCAAATGAAAAAAGTTTAAACAACTAGAGGAGCATGCATATTTCCTTCGATATTCAACTACTACCAGCACCGCTAAAGTACCACAGCCTGCAGCAGCTATAACATTAGACATTGATGCAATGATCGAAGCCATGCTGAAAATCATAGAACGATAAGAGAAAATACTAAGCACCGTATTGGCAATGCTAGTTTCATACAGGCCAGACAGTACCGCACCACACATTGTGATCGAATAAGGATCTCCACGAACAACCTTTACTAGGGCCACAGACCACCCTACCACCTATAATTCCGGAACTAGGGGCCACCACTCTACATTTCGTAGAATTTAAAACGCCCTATGGTCATTCCCGGTGACGAGTGTGAGTATATGGCTACAAAGGCCAAGAGCATGACAATTGAAAAGATGGCCTAACAACTTCAGTCTCTTTAGGAGGAAATGAGGAGAATCAAGGGCATCAACACCCTGAGTGGGACTCGGTATAAGGACCTCTGCTTTTACCGCAATACGCAGCTATCGGCTAAATTCAATTGCATTTTGCTTTTTGTAAATAAGTTATTAATACTTGATCTTCTATACCCACAGGTAGCCTAATGAAAACAAGTATAAACAACTAAAGGAGCCTCTATATTTCTTTTGAGCTTCAACCACCATGAGCACCTTGAAAACATCACAGCCTGAGTGGGACTCGATTTATGGACTTTTATTTTTACCCCAACATGAAACTACGGCCAAATTCAAGTACATTTTCCTTTTTATAAAAAAAATATTAATAATTGGCCTTCTATACCCACATGTAGCCAAATGAAAAGAATTATAAACAACTAGAGGAGGCTCTATATTTACATCGATCTTAAACTACCATTAATACCTATAAAGCACCGTAGCCTGTAGCAGTCGAAATAGTAGACATTGATGCAAGGATCGTAGCACTATTGAAAACTACTAAGCGATAAAAGAAAATGTTAAGCGTCGTATTGGCAATTGCTAGTTTCATACAAGCCCAAACAATATGCACCACGCATTCGGATAGATCACCCTACCAACCAAAGTTCTGGGGATACCAAGGACTCCTACTCAACATTTCATGAAATCGACCACCCCCTATGGTCATTCCTAATTACGAGTATGAGTATAGGGCTACGGAGGCCAAGTACATGATAGTTAAAATGATGGCCCAACAAATTGAGTTTTTCTAAAGAAAACAGAATCAAGGGCGTCAACACCTTGGGTGAGACTCAGTTTAAGGACCTCTGTTTTTACCCCAATGTGCAACTACCACCAAATTCAAGAGCATTTTCCTTTTTGGAAAAAAAATAGTAATACTTGGTCTTCTATACCCACCAGAGGCTAATCAAAAGAAGTATAAACAACCTGCCGTAACCGAAACATCTGACATCGATGCAAGGATTGTACGCATATTGAAAACCACATAACAGCTAGAGAAAATGTTAAGTGTGATACTGGCCAATGCTAGTTTCATACAAGCCCAGACAGTATCGCACCACATATTTAGATTGAATCAAGATCTCTACGAACAACTTCTATAAGGGCCACAAACTACCCTACCATTTATAATTATGGGATACTAGGGGCCCCTACTCTACATTTCGTAGAATTGAAAACCCCCCTGTGGTCCATTCCCGATGATGAGTATGAGTATAGGGCTACAGAGGCAAAGATCATGACAGTTGAAAAGATGGCCCAACAACTTCAGTCTCTTTAGGAGGAAATGAGTAGAATCAAGGGCATCAACACCTTGAGTGGGACTCGATTTGAGGACCTTTGCTTTTACCCCAACGTGCAGCTGCTGGTAAAATTCAATTGAATTTTGCTTTTTGTAAATAAGATATTAATACTTGATCTTTATATATCCACAAGCGGCCAAACGAAGGAAGTATAAACAACAAGAGGAGCTTTCATATTTCCTTTTATACTCAATTACAATGAGTACCATTATAGCACCACAACCTGTAATAATCGAAACAATAGACATCGATGCAGGGATCATAACATTATTTAAAATCACTGAGTGATAAGAGAAAATGTTAAGCATTGTATTTGCCAATGCTAGTTTCATACATGCTTAGATTGTACCGCACCACACATTGAGATTGAATCAAGATCTCCCCGAACAACCCCTACAAAGGCCATAGACCACCCTACGACCCACAATTCTAGGATACTAAGGCCCCCACTCAATATTTCGTAGAATCGACTACCCCCTGTAGTCATTCCGATGATGAATGTAAGTATATGGCTTTAGAAGCCAAGAGCATGACAGAAGAAAAGATGACCCAAAAAATTGAGTCTCTCTAGTAGGAAATTAGGAGAATCAAGGGCATCAATACCTTGAGTGGGACTTGGCTTAAGTACCTTTACGTTATACCAACACGCAACTACAAGCCATATTTAGTGCATTTTTTTTGTGTAAACCAGATATTAATACTTAGTCTTCTATACCCACAAGTATCCAAATGAAAACAAGTATAAATAACTAAAGAAGCCTCCATATTTCCTCTGATCTTCAACTACCATGAGCACCTTGAAAGTACCATAGCTTGAGTGGGACTCAATTTAATGATCTATGTTTTTACCTCAACGTGCAATTGCCACAAAAATGAAGAGCATTTTCCTTTTTGTAAAGAAGATATTAATACTTGGTCTTCTATACCCACTGGTGGCCAAATGAAAATAAGTATAAATAACCAGAGAAGCCTCCATATTTCCTTCGATCTTCAACTACCATTAACACTTGTAAAACATCGCAACCTGCAGCAACCAGAACATCAGACATCGATGCAAGACAGTAGCACTGTTGAAAACCACTAAGCGATAAGAGAAAATATTAAGTGTCGTATTGTCAATTTGCTAGTTTCATACAAGCCCAAAAAATACCGTACCACGCATTAGGATCGACTTCCCTACCACCCACAGTTCTTGGATACAAAGGACTCCCACTCAATATTTCGTAGAATCGATCACACCCTGTGGTCATTACTGATTACGAGTGTGAGTATAGGGTTATAGAGGTCAAGACCATGACAGTTCAAATGATGGCACAACAACTTGAGTCTCTCTAGGAAGAAATGAGTAGAACCAAGGGCATCAATGCCCTGGGTGAGACTTAGTTTAAAGACCTCTGCCTTTACCCCAATGCAGAGTTGCCAACCAAATTCAAGTGTATTTTCCTTTCTAAAAATAAGATATTATTACTTGGTCTTCTGTACCCACCGGTGGGTAAACGAAAAAATATAAACAACCAGAGGAGCCTCCATATTTCTCTCGATCTTCAACTACCATAAAGACCTCTAAAGCACCATAACCTGCGGTGGCTGAATCATCAGACATTGATGTAAGGATTGTAACACTATGGAAAATCACTAAGCAGCAAAAGAAAATGTTAAATACTGTATTGGGCAATGCTTGTTTCACATTCCCAGACAATACCGCACCTAACACTGGGATCGAATTAGGATCTCTCGTAACAACCTCCACAAGGGCCATAGACCACCATACAACCCACAATTCAGGGATACCCAAGGCCCCCACTCAATATTTCATAGAATGGACCACCCCTTGTGGTCATTCCCAATGACAGGTAAGAGTATAGGGCTACAAAGGCTAAGAGCATGAAAAATGAAAATATGGCCTAACAAGTTAAGTTTCTCCAGCTGAAAATGAGGAGGACCGAGGGCATCAACACCCTTAGTGGAACTCGGTTTAAGGACCTAGTTTTACCCCAACTCGTAGTTGCTAGCCAAATTTAAGTGTATTTTTCTTTTTGTAAACAAGATTTTAATACTTAGTATTTTGTACCCAAAGG
Source organism: Akebia trifoliata (assembly GCF_017979445.1). NCBI lineage: Eukaryota > Viridiplantae > Streptophyta > Magnoliopsida > Ranunculales > Lardizabalaceae > Akebia > Akebia trifoliata. The sequence continues at coordinate 9,914,485 of NC_141383.1, read as the reverse complement.
TGGTCAAACGAAAGAAGTGTAAACACCTATAAGAGCCTCCATATTTCCTTCGATCTTCAACTACCATGTGTACCTTTACAGGATCACAACCTACAACAACTGAAACATTAGACATCGATGGAAGGATCGTAGCACTGTTGAAACCACTTAGTGGCGAGAGAAAATGTTAAGTATTGTATTTGCCAATGTTAATTTCATACAGACCCAGACAATACTGTACCAAACATTGGGGTCGAATCAGGATCTCGTCGAATAACTTCCATAAGGGCCACAGACATACCTACAACCCACAATTCTAGGATACCCAGGGTCCCTACTAAAGATTTCACAGAATCGACCACCCTATGTCGTCATTCTAGATGAAGAGTGTGAGTATAGGGCTACAAAAGCCAAGACCATGATAGATGAAATGATGGCCCAACAACTTAAGTCTCTCTAAGAAGAAATGAGGAGAATCAAGAGCACCAACACCCTTAGTGGGACTCGATTTAAGGACCTTTGCTTTTACCTTAACACGATGCTGTCGGGCAAATTCAAGTGTATTTTCTATTTTGTAAAAAGATATTAATAAATGGTCTACTTTACCCGCAGGTAGCCAAATGAAAAAAGTATAAACAACTAGATGAGCCTCCATAGGGCTACAAAGGCTAGTTTTAGTCATCAATAAACCGTATAGAAGATTGTACAAAATAAATTTAAGAATTTTGGCGATTCGGATTTAAAAAAAAATAAAAATAAAAATAAAAATAGAAATTAAAGAAACAAATATTTACAATTGATCATCTTCTCTCACAATTTAGAAAATCAAATTCATTAAATGACTAATCAAATTGCTTCAACATAGACAACGAATTTTATGCCTTAATTACATATCCGAATTGAATCAAAGTGCAAGCCTAAAGAGATCATGCATCTTATAAATTCTTTCATAGATAAACCCTAGGATTTTGGAAAAGTCCATCACCTAGTTATTTTGATTAAGCAATCAAGTTAATACTTAGCGTATCCTTACAACTTCTTAAACAAATCATTAAGATCAAAAGGAATTATGATTCAATAACCTACTCTTCAAACCTATGAAAAGTCCATGACTAAAGAACATGCAATTTTCAGATCACAACTATTTCATAGTTTTTACCACTTTTAAATCATACTCCAAATCAATTAGGTGATTAGAGATACAATTATGGCTTCAATGACCGTTAATATCAAAATTTTCAATATGACCAAACTGAAAATTCAGCATACATAATTAAAATTCACTGATTCATGTGTCTACATATCACCAATCCGAAACATCAATTAATGAATCTGAAAGTCACTAACTCATTGAATTAAATATTTCCAACTTAAGAATCCAACAAGATGTTCTTTAATCCAAAGCAACCAGGGTTGAAATAATAAAAATAAATAAAAGTCATAAGGGTTACACTTTTTAGCACAACCAAAGAAGTTTGAGATGTGTTGATGGTGATGTTCCTTACGGCGATGATGTTGATGATTGAAAACGAATACAAGCAGCAACTTCTCCTTCTTCTTGGCAATAACTCGTTGGCCCCTAGTTCCCCAACTTTCTAGTTCTTCTTTCCTCAAGAAAAGATTAAAATCAAATAATACACACACAGAGAGAGAGAGAGAGAGAGAGAGAGAGAGAGAGAGAGATAGAGATCCTTCAAGTCTCTTCCTCTTTCTTCTTCTAAATCCGCGTTATTTTCTTCCTTCTTAGAAGCTACAAAATCTCCTAAAAATATTCTAAATCTTATCCTCCAATAACAATATCAAAATCTGACTAATTAAAATAAAATAAAATCTTAATATAATTAGAAAATTGGTGTTTTAGTTAGAATTTTCGTGCACCAAATTTTGAGACTTTCGAAAATACACCGAATCAAATCCATGTCAAATTCGTGTCAAATTCGCGTCAATAATGTACGTATAGTAACTTCAAATCCGATTTTGATCTTGATACAGGTAGTTTCTCTCAAAACTTAAAACACAAAAGTTATAGATATTTTTCTTAGCGTTCCACAACACTTTGAATCATCTCAATCGGAGTTTGGATGAGAGAGTTATGGCAAAATTACGAAGTGATATCGAAACTGTCCAAAATCTTCCAATTAATTTCGTTTTGCACTTAACACCTCCATTTCCATCCTAAATCAAAATAAAAGAATAATGAGTACATTTAGGCATTAAATATGTGTAAAGGACTAAATATTAAATGAGAAAAATATGACATTTTGCATTATTATCAAATTCCCCTACACTTAACTTTCTCTCATCCTCGGGCAAAACAAAACAAAATGTAATCTAGTAGAAACTCAAGGAAAACGATGAAGACTAACTAAAAACACTACAATGACATAACACAAATTAAATGACTCTAATCCTTCCAACTTACAACTCAGAGATCCTTTAGATGGTATGGCATAATGAAAGCGCCCTCGATCCGCGGGATGCACAGATCCACTTTTGACCCTTGAGGTTTGGGAGTCGCCACCTAGTTATTAAGGTTTAGGAACCAAACTGACTCTAAAGAAAGGCAAACTAATCTACGAAAGAAAAAAAAAAGGGTCCGGGGATCACGTTACGAGGTTGGAAGGTGTTAGGCCCAACCCCACCCGCCCGGCCAAGCCGATCTCTACTAACTCCCAAATAAATTACATTGCTAAAAACCTAGATAAAAAATAAATAAAAAAAAGTTATACCTTTCCGATAGCAAAGACTTTGTTCCCTCAGATCTGACAAAAAATAGCTCTTTGTACCGTACTCCCTTGCTTCGTTCTGTCTCCGGATTTGATTTCGGATCTCCGAGGCAAGGTATCTCCTTATTTTTGGATCTAAACTCTTCAAGTTTGTTGTGGATTTTAGGATGTTTTTGGAAGGCTTTTGGGTGTTCTTTAGGCTAAAATCGAAGGAGGGATGTTAGGTAAGGAGTTGGGACTCCAAAATTAGGGTTTATGGGAGGCTAGGGGGATTTCTAAACCTACTTCTCTTAGGGTTTATGATTTGATACGAAAATAGGGTGTGAGCACCTCTATTTATAGATGTTTTTAGGGGTTGATTTGAATAGAGTTAGTGTTTAATTAGAGTTATTTTAATTAGAGTTTTGTTTTAGTTAGACTTGTTTTAGGTAGAATTGTGTTTTAATTAGAATTATTTTAGGTAGAATTGTTTTTAAGTTAGAATTCTATTAGATTGAGTTATTATTTAATTAGAACTCTATTATGACTTTTGGTCTATTTGATTGACTTTTAATTTTTTGACTTTAGTCTTAATTAATTGATTTTTAATATCTTGACTTCAGTATTGCTTAATTGACTTTAATTTTGACTTTAGTCTCACTTGATTGACTTTAATACCTTGACCTTAGTCTTTCTTGATTGAATTTAAATTTTGGGAGAACCCCTATCTAAAATATCTTTAATTCTTTGGACCCCCAAATGGAGGGGTCCTTAAAGAAATATCTCACGAACCCTCAACAATTTTACTTGAAAATTCGATTGATTGATTTCTTCGGTTCAAAATTTTAAATTAATTTAATTAATGTTTCAATTTAATTATTTAATGTTTTATTTTTTAATTTTGAATTTTTTAATTATGAAAATTGTGAAATCACCGTTTTGCCCCTAAAGAGGACTTTTCACGTTTTAAGTCGGTTTTTAATGTTCTAGGATGTTTTAGAATCGATTTTTCGTAAGGAATTCAATGGAAGTATTAGTTTGTGTCATTTATGAAATTTTTTGTGTGAAATGGTCATGAACTTTATGAGGGGCATTTTCGTTTATTTTGTAGAATTCTGTTAAAATTGGCGAAATGATTTGTTTGGTTTCGATTTGTTATTTTATGTGTTCGAAAGAGTTTTCCTAAGCGTAACGTAGGTTCTAGGGTTGTTTTGAGGTTAGGGGTATTTTGGTAATTTGATCAATTTTTAGTGATTTTTATCGTAAAACTTCTTTTTGGTCTGCAAGATGATGATTTCTATATTTTTGGGGTCGTATTTTCCTAACGTAGCGTGATTTCTAAGGTTTTGTCAATTCGAGATACCTCATCCGGATTTCTGAAACATATCGGGTAACAAAATAAAGCAATGGAATACACATCCATCATTGGAAATCATTGCGATCGGGTTGACGAGTTGATTAATCAGGCGGATGCAAAAATGGGGTGTCTACAGATGCCCCTCTTTGGCAGAGGGTTGAAGCAAACTAGATAGCAAATCTATTTCGGTAGATAGTGCGATATCTGAATGCCAAAGCTAGTAACAGTTCATTTTGCAGCCTGATTTAGCAATTCGTCGGGGTGTTCGGATCCTTGAGCATAAAACTCTCCCCGAACAAAAATGTTATCAGGTCCTCAAGCGCGAGCTTTCACTGACAGTGTCAGATCCTTGAATTTTAAAGAATTCTCCTTGACTAAAAAGTGCAAGTGTGAGTGTGTGTACTATGTGAAACTGAGTAAAAATGTGTCAGGTCCCAGAGATCATCTCTCACTGACAATAATGATTCAAAATTGAAATGTGCTTATGCAATGAAAGCAATCATGGCAAGGTAGAACAATAAAGTAATTGGAGTCATAACAATGTAGGAACTTCGTTAAATCCTATTTGAAATTCTTTTTTAGAGTTCGAAAAAGTATGAGTCTGTTTATCAGACTTGAGCCTATTGTAACCAAGCTTCTCGGGCTAAAGAACTTAAACAACCCTGTTAATTCAATATGATTCAAACAAAGCTGGAGTCTCATTTCTCGGACTCTGGCTAAGGTTTACAGGAACTTAAACAATCCTATTAAACATGGAGTCTCGTTTCTCAGGCTCGAGCTAAGGTTTGTAGGCACTTCAAAAAGCATATTCATTCTATGATTCAAAAAGTTGGAGTCTACCTTCTCGGACTCGAACCTAGGTTTGTAGGGCACTTCAAAAAACTTACTCATTCTATGATTCAAAAAGTTGGAGTCTAGTTTCTCGGACTCGAACTTAAGTTTGTAGGCACTTCAAAAAGCCTATTCATTCTATGATTCAAGAAGTTGGGGTCTCGTTTCTCGGATTCGAACTTAGGTTTATGGGCACTTCAAAAAGCCTATTTATTCTATGATTCAAAAAGTTGGAGTCTCGTTTCGTGGACTCGAACTTAGGTTTGTAGGCACTTCAAAAAGCCCACTCATTCTATGATTCAAAAAGTTGGAATCTCGTTTCTCGGACTCGAACTTAGGTTTGTAGGCACTTCAAAAAGCCCACTCATTCTATGATTCAAAAAATTGGAGTCTCCTTTCTCGGATTCGAACTTTGGTTTATAGGCATTTCAAAAAGCCTATTCATTCTATGATTCAAAAAGCCTATTCATTCTATGATTCAAAAAGTTGGAGTCTCGTTTCTTGGACTCGAACTTAGGTTTGTAGGCACTTCAAAAAGCCTATTCATTCTATGATTCAAAATCGAGTTCAAAGTTTGAAAGATCAGGCCTTTATTGGCTTATCATTCATCTGGATTCGTAATTATCATTGGGTTTCGCTGGACTTTTAAGCTTTTGTATGATTTTCTTTTTATCATGTGATTAAGAACAAAAACTTTGGAATTAAATGATCATAAAAAATGCCCCTAGTTTCAAGGTTGGCTTTAACTGGGACTTGACTACGAGACTTATGGAATGGATTACGCTTGAAAAATATGGACTCTGATGTATGACAGATAGAAGAACTAACATTCTCTTAAATTTAAGACTCTTAAGATTATCATATGTGCAATAAGGGATTGATCATTATTTTTGAGAAATGTTTGAGCTGGACTTAAAAAATCTTGATAAATATTAGAATAGAAGATCTTTCTCTTCAAAGCGGTTGATGATTCTACATCTTCCATTAACGAACACTTGAACAAGTAAACATACTTTTGAAAATCCTACAATGTTCAAGATGACTTCTGATTTTTTTGACTTTAATATTGTCTTCGTCGGATATGAGCTCTTGATTGAAAAACGAATATTGTGGTTTGAATGATTCTAGTTTCTGCACAAGCTTCCTTTTGAATTTTTCTTCTTGATGGGATATTTCCTCTCATTTGATGATGTCCTAATTTTTGCCTAGATTGCCTCTTCAGGTTTTCAATCTAGCGGACTTTGTTTTTCTTTTTTTGATGATGCCTTGATTTTTGTCTAGGTCGCCTTTTCAGGTTTTCAACCTAGTAGGCTTTCTTTTTTATGGTTATGCCCTAAATTTTGCCTAAGTCGCCTTTTCGGGTTTTCGACTTAGCGGGCTTCTCTTTTTTTTCTTGATGATCTTGAATAACCAACTCGACAACTTCTTGGTTCCCTGCACCTTAATCGAGTCAATTAGCATTCAGGAGGACTTAATAGGTGGGCTTAGGGTATGGTTTAGAAAGAAAATATATAAGGATCAACTTTCCAAAATGCCCCTAGTTTGATATTCTCTCTTTTCTGTCAATTATTTTGATTTTTTTCTAAATACCCCTAGTTTGACATTTTTTTTTATCAATTCTTTTGATTTTTTTTAATGCTCCTAGTTTGGCATTCTTTTCTTTTGAACATTTCAATAGGGGATTTTTCTTTTGGATGACATTTTCCTTAAGAGAATACATTTTTCTTTTAATGACCGGGCCTAAAGTAACTTCTCAGGTTGCCTATGTACCCCAAATATATTTATTTTTTCTTTTGGGATCAGGTCAAAACGTAGTTCATACTAAGATTCCCTCCCAAGGTTGGTCGGTATGGTTTAGAAAGAAGAGGCTATTTTATTTTTCTTTTAAAAGGCTGCGAGGGGCTAAAGAAGGTTTTTTTTTCTTTTTTGGTAAGATAGGATAATTGTTCGACCAAAGAAGGCCTCCTTTGGTGAATGCTGCTTGACTTGGTCAAAGTTTCAGGAATTCGATATTTGGATTGCTCTGTCGAGTAAGGTTTCCTTTTGAAGAATGAATATTCTTTAGTCTTCTTCTGTGAAATCGAGTATGATCGAGTTTTCTGATTATTCAACTCTTCTAGAACTTCAAGAAAATCTTTTATTCTTTTGTGAAAGAGAACTCTCTTCTTTTGAGTGAGAAACATGGTAGGTCCACTTGTAAGTCTTAGCATCTTTGTTGATGCTTTCAGCTATATCATCTTTTACCGATAATCTTTGACTTTGAAATCACTCTTGACTTGATCTATGTTTTTGTGTAATTCATCCATATATCTTTATGAGACCATGCAAGAACATTGTTTGAATTTCTCAGGTAAGTTTACTATTCTCTCATGTTCTCCTGAGGATAACGTATTACCAATTTGCACTTCTTGAGTATACTATTTAATTCCAATGTTTATCGAGCTTAATTAGTGAGCTTTAAGTCAATCCTCATGTTAGATATTATGCTCAAATCATTATTACACGCATGATAATCAAAAGCTTCTATATTTTATTGGAATTGAAAAACATAGACTGACAAACTCAACTAAAACTTGAAAGTTGAATAAAGACTAACGTAATTGAAACAACTAACTGGATTTAAAGATTGACAAAAACTGGATTGAAACTTAAAGAAAATTCAGGGACAATTATCTACAAAGAGAGAAGGTTCTTCTGGGTGGATGGACTACTTGAACTTAACATTGGTACTTTGACTAAATGACTCTTTTAAAGGACTTAAAATGACACAGATGAGGGTTTAGAACGTTTAGGGACCAATTATCACCTGATTGGAAGTAAATCAAGGTTAACCATTGACTCTAAAAGTTTGACTCTTAACCACATGATTAAAGTTTCGATATAGAATAGCCCAAGTCTGGTGGAAAATATTGAATTCAAATGCACTATAAGTCTATGGTGACCAAGAAAGTGAGAAAATGTTAGACACGGGTCTACCCCTGATCGGGATTGAACCTTTGATCAGACAAATTAATTTGATCCTAAGATTGAGTCTTTCTATACAAAGTGGTCTGGATCTTTAAAAATGAAATCAATTAGTCAAAATGATTTGGAATTGATCAGTTAATCCATTTGTCAATTGGGCCAACTGGTTTAATTGGTTCAAATTGATCGGTACATTCCATTGATTTGGTCGAACCGATATTGCGGGTTTTATTTGATTATTCTGGATCGGTCCGCCCATTTACCTGTTGGCTGGATTGAATAAAGCAACCCGGGAACACCCATAGTCAGTTCAGGTCGTGACCTATAGGAAAGCTTCTAGACTCTAGGTTTACTACATGCAATGCAATTTATCTGGCCACCCTTGCCCAAGCACACCTATATACCTTTCGATACGTGATGACTTGGTTTGATATACCGTATAGGTGATAATCTAAAACCTCAATTCACTTCTCTGAAGCCAAAAACAGCCAGTTTGATTTCCAGTTGAGAGGTGGCGCACAATGCTGAGCAATGGCCCACTTAAATACATCTCGTCTAGAATAGACGTAGTCTATCCCCCTCGTACAGTAGGGTACAGTGGGGCAAGATCTTGCTTAGGCACCGGTTTTGACTAAGAAGTGCAATTGATATACTTAGATTATCTTTTACATACCTACGGGTACGAGTCAAGAGTTGTAGCTTTCATAAATGATTTGGCATCCTACGAGGGGACCGACCACATACTAGTACTACGTTGGCAATCGGGACATGTGACTGTGTGGCTCACAATAGGTAAAAGGCTCAGGTCGCTCCAGCCTGGGTGCATCAATATACCTCTCAGAATCACCTGATCAGACGGTATTGATGCCCCAGTTTGATATACCCTAAGGTACGTGACTGGAGTTGTGGTTTTCATGAATGACGTCGCATCTCCGAAGAGACCGGGTCACGCACTAGTGCCACGTTGGCTATATGGGACGTGTAACGTGCAATGCAATAATATAAACGTGCTAGTGGTGTATGCAAAACAGGGTAGGGTGTGCCTGGGGCCTTTTTCAAACACATGGGCCCATGGGCTAGATTATGTCATCACATATGGATATCAAATGAATATTGATCAAGAAAATAATACAAAACCCATCACATCAAAATTAAGATGAAAGCAAACACATCACAAATATATCTGTCAAGATCATGGCAAATCAATTAATGAGCATGGCATATAATAATTGATCAAACAAACATTGCAATAGGCATAATTTTTATAATTTTTAAGGTCCAATCAATGATCACTTTTGGGTGATGAAAAATAAATCGAGATTCCAATAGATGTTACATTGATGATAGAATGACAATGGTTGAGATGAGCTCTCTCTCAGGAACATTAATTGTGCCAACATTAGATAAATTCGAATTTTCTGTGAATTAGGAAAATACAATCTGAACTTGCATCGATGATATCTAAGGCTCCCGATAACGAAATCGAGTGAACTCAAGTTCTAAATTAATCTACTCGATGAGATCTACATTTTATTAATAGGTGTCGAGACTTAGTTCTCATTAGAATATTCTGTAAAAACGTTTTAACATTGCTGTCCCAACCTTCATTCAGAAATAATTCCAGATTTACAGATTGAACTTGCATCGATGATATCTTAGGCTTCCGATAACGAAATTGAGTGAACTAAGGTTCTAAATTAATCTACTCGAGAAGATCTAAGTTTTATTAAGAGGTTCCCAGACTTAATTCTTACTAGAATATTCTGTAAAAACGTTTTAATATTTCTGTCCAACCTTCATCATTCCATCATTTTCATAGGTCAATTTGAATCTTTCATTATTTAGGGGTCATCAAAAGTGATCCTTAATTAGGAAAAAAATGCAATACTGAAAATCATCCACAATCAAGTCACAAAAATAAATAAACAGAAAAAAATAAATAAAATAAATCGAATTAAATAATAAAAAAAACTAGATCATCTTGGCAATGCTCCCATACTTGGGGTTTTTCAAGTTTGATCCTCAATAGTCCCCAGTGGAGTCGCCACTGAAAGCGCCCTCGATCCGCGGGATGCACGGATCAACTTTTGACCCTTGAGGTTTGGGAGTCGCCACCTAGTTATTAAGGTCTAGGAACCATACTGACTCTAAAGAAAGGCAAACTAATCTACGAAAGAAAAAAAAAAGGTCCGGGGATCACGTTACAAGGTTGGAAGGTGTTAGGCACCAACCCCGCCCGGCCAAAGCCGGTCTCTACTAACTTCCCAAATAAATTACATTGCTAAAAACCGAGATAAAAAATAAATAAAAAAAAGTTATATCTTTCCGATAGCAAAGATTTTGTTCCCTCAGATCTGACAAAAAATAACTCCTTGTACCGTACTCCCCTGCTTCGTTCTGTCTCTGGATTTGATTTCGGATCTCCGAGGCAAGGTATCTCCATATTTTTGGATCTAAACTCTACAAGTTTGTTTCGAATTTTAGGATGTTTTTGGAAGGCTTTTGGGTGTTCTTTAGGCTAAAATCGAAGGAGGGATCTTAGGTAAGGAGTTGGGACTCCAAAACTAGGGTTTATGGGAGGCTAGGGGGGCTTCTAGACCTACTTCTCTTAGGGTTTATGATTTGATACGAAAATAGGGTGTGAGCACCTCTATTTATAGATGTTTTTAGGGGTTGATTTGAATAGAGTTAGTGTTTAATTAGAGTTATTTTAATTAGAGTTGTGTTTTAGTTAGACTTGTTTTAGGTAGAATTGTGTTTTAATTAGAATTGTTTTAGGTAGAATTGTTTTTAAGTTAGAACTCTATTAGATTGAGTTATTATTTAATTAGAACTCTATTATGACTTTTGGTCTTATTTGATTGACTTTTAATGTTTTGAATTTAGTCTTAATTAATTGAATTTTAATATCTTGACTTCAGTATTGCTTAATTGACTTTAATTTTGACTTTAGTCTCACTTGATTGACTTTAATACCTTGACCTTAGTCTTTCTTGATTGAATTTAAATTTTGGGAGAACCCCCCTCTAAAATATCTTTAATTCTTTGGACCCCCAAATGAAGGGGTCCTTAAAGAAATATCTCACGAACCCTCAACAATTTTACTTGAAAACCCGATTGATCGATTTCTTCGGTTCAAAATTTTAAATTAATTTCGTTAATGTTTCACTTTAATTATTTAATGTTTTATTTATTAATTTCGAATTTTTTAATTATGAAAATTGTGAAATCACCGTTTTACCCCCGGAGAGGATTTTTCACGTTTTAAGTCGGTTTTTAATGTTCTAGGATGTTTTAGAATCGATTTTTCGTAAGGAATTCAATGGAAGTATTAGTTTGTGTCATTTATGAAATTTTTTGTGTGAAATGGTCATGAACTTTATGAGGGGCATTTTCGTAATTTTGTAGAATTCTATTAAAATTGGCGAAATGATTTGTTTGGTTTCAATTTGTTATTTTATGTGTTCGAAAGAGTTTTCCTAAGCGTAACGTAGGCTCTAGGGTTGTTTTGAGGTTAGGGGTATTTTGGTAATTTGGTCAATTTTTAGTGATTTTTATCGTAAAACTTCTTTTTGGTCTGCAAGATATGATTTCTATATTTCTGGGGTCGTATTTTCCTAACGTAGCGTGATTTCTAAGGTTTTGTCAATTCGAGATACCTCATCCGGATTTCTGAAACATATCGGGTAACAAAATAAAGCAATGGAATACACATCCATCATTGGGAATCATTGCGATCGGGTCGATGAGTTGATTAATCAGGTGGATGCAAAAATGGGGTGTCTACACATAATAAAGTAGGAAGAGCACAAGTTTACTTCAAAAATAAGCCACAGAGTTATTAAGACTATATAGCATTCATACTTGGAGTGTGTGTGTGTGTTTAGCCAAATATAAGTGTAATATGCATCCTCAAGTTAATGCACAAATTGTATCAAACTTTACTTCTCACGATGTATCACTCTGGTTTTCTCTCAATTTGATATGGTGCTAGTTACACTAATCACTCAAACACTTGTGAAAACAGTTTAAACCATAGGCTTGCTTGTCCACCCACTCTCCACATTTAAAATAGAACATCAAAGGATCAAGAGGTCTTTGAAAAGGTTGTAATGGGGCTAAAGGGTCAAAGGTTCATAAGAAGGAAAATAAAGGATATCACAAAATTTTCTCAGAACTAGAAAGCAATTAGAAATGTCAATAAATAGGTCTTCATCATTAAGTACCACATTTCAATCACTCTAAGGTAGATTTCATCAATTTTTTTCTTTTCACTTTGCTTTAGAGATTTGTAATGCTCCAATTTCTTCAGAACTTGTATTCTTTAAATCACAACACTTCTTTTCATATCCCTACTTCTTCTTTGATCACAATCTTCTTCTTCTTTTTTTTTTTTCACTATTTTTTTTGTTTTTTGTTTTGAATCTTACACCTTAGAACCATATGAAATCCTCCCCCACACTTATGCTTTTCCACCCTTCCTGATATCACCTTATAAAAAAGAGCCAAGCTCACTAGTTCTAAAGAAAAGGGTAGGTAAAGTGTTTAAGTTCAAAAGAGTAAGTGAATGTGGGTTAATGAAGAAAATAGGCTAATGAAGGCTCAAAGGGCTATCTAAGGGTCAAATCACAATCAGGACAAAGGCTATTTGGTCATGGTGGTAAAATCCTAATTTGCCTCCGTCTTCTCCAAATCTGAACATGTAAAATTGTCTCAAGCGGGTTTAAAGCAAGTTCTAGAAAACATGATATTCACAAGATGCACTCAGAAAAGAAGTTTAAATTGATATGTATAATGAATCAATTATAAGGCTGGAATAGCTCACAAATATTGCGGAATTATGCAAGTATCATTCAATATGTCTCCATGCTTCACTTTAAGATAACAGATTACTCGAATCAAGGCTAATGTGCATCAAAATTTCCAAGTATGACTATAATATAAGCAAATTAACTCCATTTCTTATTTTATCGGTAAAAGTATGCTCAATTCTATTTACAAGCCATCTATCTTAAGAATCAGTTTCATCATTGAGTTGGAAGGAATTCTAAGAAGAAAATAAATTTTTTTTTAATTTTTTTTTTTTGAAAATTAAAGTTGTAAATCTCTCCCCCACACTTAAATCCTACATTGTCCTCAATGTAGATCAGAATAAGCCTGTAAGTAAAAATATAAACATGAGCAAGGTATTCACGAAAATCACACAATAAAAAAAAATGAAATCAACCAAAGTAAATAGAGGAGAGAAAGAAAATGCAAATCTGTGTTGATGTATCCTCAATAGCCTTGGCTGAATTGGGTTGCCTCCCAGTAGCTCTTGAATGTTTACAGTCCTTTAGCCTAGACTTTGTACCTCGTTTTTAGTCCTTTGTGAGTGGAGCCTCTAGGAGGGGTACTTCTTCCACAGTATGCTCCTTAAAAGCCTCATAGTAAGGCTCCAACCGATGGCCATTCACCTTGAATTCACTTTTTATCTGTACAGCACCATGAGGAAAAACATTAGTGACAATGAAAGGACTAACCCATCTAGAACGTAACTTACCAGGAAAAAGTTTAAGTCTAGAATGGAAAAGAAGAACTTTTTGGCCTACAACAAAGGCCTTACCACAAATCATCTTATCATGAAAAGCTTTACTTTTCTCCTTGTAGATCCATGCATTATCATATGCCTCATTTCTAATCTCCTCAAGTTCATTCAGTTGCAATTTTCTATGTAAATCGGCCACATTAATGTCTATGTTGAAAGACTTAACAGCCCACCACGCCCTATGCTCAAGCTCAACTGGTAAATGACACGCCTTACCATAGACAAATCTAAATGGAGACATCCTAATTGGTGTTTTGTATGCACTCCTATAAGCCTAAAGTGAATCATCAAGTCTTTTACTCCAATCCTTGCGTGTAGGATCCACAGTCTTTCCAAAATTCCCTTAATCTCACGATTTGAGACCTCTGCTTGTCCATTCATTTGAGGATGATATGGTGTTGCCACCTTGTGAGTCACCTTGTATTTTTTCAGCAGAGCCTCAATTATTTTGTTGCAGAAGTGTAATCCACCATCACTAATAATCGCACGAGGCACTCCAAACCTAGTAAATATGTTAGATCTCAAGAAATCTGCAACAACTTTAGAATCATTAGTTCTGGTGGCCTTAGCCTCCACCCATTTGGACACATAATCAATAACCAAAAGAATGTAAAGAAAACCGTTAGATGAAGGAAACGGCCCCATGAAATCAATGACCCAGACATCGAAAATCTTAATAGTTATAATATGGGCCATGGGCATTTCATCTTTAGAACCTAAGTTACCTGTTCTCTGACACCTATTACAAGTCATGCAGTACATATATGCATCCTTAAAAATAGATGGCCAAAAGAAATCACAATCTAATACCTTACGGGTTGTCCGACGTGCACCAAAATGTCCACCACAAGACTCAGAATGACAAAAGGCAAGTATAGATTTATGCTCAGATTCAGGGACACACCTCCTAATGATTTGATCACTACAATGCTTCCACAAATAAGGTTCATCCCATATATAACATCTAGCCATTTTCTTAAGCTTTTCTTTATTAGACTGAGGTAAAGTATCAGGGGATTGCTTAGTAACTAAATAATTCACAATATCGGCATACCACGGTTCACTTACCTCAATCCCAAAGAGTTGCTCATCTGGGAATGATTCTTGCAGGGGTAAGGTGTCCTCCTCATGTACAAGTTTGCTCAAATTGTTGGCTACCAAGTTTTCACTCCCCTTTTTGTCTTTGATCTCCAAATCAAATTCTTGAAGTAACAACACGCATCTAATCAGCTTCGGTTTGGCCTCCTTCTTTGTCATCAAATACGTCAAAGCTACATGATCAATATAAACAATAACTTTAGTTTGAAGTAAATAAGAGCGAAATTTATCTAAAGCAAAAACCACAGCAAGGAGCTCTTTTTCAGTTGTGGAATAGTTTAGTTGGGCATCATTGAACGTCCTAGAGGCATAATAGATAGACATAGGGCTTCTTATCTATTCTTTGTCCCAACACAGCCCCAACAGCGTAATCTGAGGCATCACACATCAATTCAAAAGGTAAGGACCAATTAGGTGGAAACATAATTGGAGCAGTAGTCAATAACTCCTTCAACTTCTCAAAAGCCTTCTTGCACTCCTCATCAAACTCAAATGGAGTGTCTTTTTGGAGCAACCGACACAAGGGCCTTGATGCCTTGGAGAAATCCTTGATAAATCTCCTGTAAAATCCTGCATGACCAAGAAATGATCAAACTTCTCTCACACAAGTAGGAGAGGGTAAGTAACGCACAAGATCTACCTTAGATTTATCAACCTCAATCCTCCTAGCAGATATAATATGTCCTAAAACAATCCCTTGAGTCACCATGAAGTGACACTTTTCCCAATTCAGAACCAAGTTAGTTTCAACACAACGTTTTAAAATAAGTTCCAAATTTCCTAAGCATGCATCAAAATCTCTACCAAAGACACTAAAATCATCCATAAACACCTCAATGATATTTTCAATGTATTAAGAAAATGGAAAGCATACAACGTTGAAACGTACCTGGTGCATTGCACAATCCAAATGGCATACGTCTATAGACATAAGTGCCAAAAGGGCAAGTGAAGGTGGTCTTCTCTTGATCCTCTTGGGCTATACAGATCTGGTTGTACCCACTATATCCATCCAAAAAGCAATAAAAAGGGTAACCAACTAACCTCTCAAGCATCTGATCGATAAAGGGCATAGGGAAATGGTCCTTCCTTGTTGACGCATTGAGTTTTCTATAATCTATGCAAACTCGATAACCAGTCACAACTCGTTGAGGTACTAGCTCATTCTCCTCATTCTTTACTATAGTAACTCCAGACTTTTTTGGCACAACTTGAATAGGAGACACCCACTTGCTAGCTGAAATAGGGTAAATAACGCCACAATCATGTAATTTTATTATCTCATCTTGCACTACCTTCATCATGGGTGGATGTAGGAGTCTCTGGGCTTCTCTGGTGGGTTTGGTACCATCCTCCAATAGGATTCTATGGACGCACATGGTTGGGTTGATTCCCTTAATATCTGCCAAAGTCCAACCAATGGCTGTCTCGTACTTCTTAAGAATGTCCACAAGCTTCTTCTCTTGATTCTCTTCCAACTTTGAGGATATAATAACAGGCAGCGACTCCTTATCCCCCAAAAAGACATACTTCAAGTGATCTGGCAAAACCTAAAGCTCAAGTGTAGGAGCCTGTATTACTGAAGGTAACATCTTGTTAGTAGAAATAGGAAGGGACAAAGGAGAAATATACCTTGGTAAAATGGGTAGGGACTCAAGGGAGGCCACGATTCTGATCACAATGGGCTCTTCAGCCTTCTCCAACTCAACTTTAGAAATGGAATCTCCATTCTCATTATAACCAACTCCTTGAGAGAGTGTTACTTTCAACTCATCCTCTTCCATTGCTTCCATAAACCTCTGCGCAAATGAATCAATAATATCAATAAAAAAACATGGTTTAATGTCAGTCAATGGATACCTCATAGCTTCAAAGATGTTGAAGCGTATAATTTCATTGTCAAATTCCATGGTCAATGTTCCTCCATAAACATCGATCTTTGTTCTTGCAGTCCTCATGAATGGGCGTCCTAAAAGTAATGGAGTGGAATTTAGGGGTGTCTCTTCCATATCAAGGACATAGAAGTCAGTGGGAAAAATGAGTTGATTCACCTGCACAAGAACATCCTCAACGTATCCTTTAGGATACTTGTTAGATCGATCAGCCAATGGGATAACAACATTATCACTTTTAAGTTCACCCAGATCTAAAGAAGCATAAAAACTAAAAGGCATCACTTTAATTGAAGCTCCTAAGTCTAACATGACATTATAAAATTTATTGGTACCAATCACACAAGGAACAGAAAAACTCCCTGGATCCCTAAGCTTTGGTGGCAATTTCCTTTGGATGATAGCAGAGACTGTCTCATTCAACTTTACCACTTCTTTCTCACGAGTTTGCCTCCTTGTAATGCAAAGTTCTTTCAGAAATTTGGCATATTTTGGCACTTGCTTCAAATACTCAATCAAAGGCATGTTGACTTGTACCTTCTTAAAAATCTCCAAGATGGCTTGATCAGATTCATCCTTCTTGGTTTTGGCAAACCTACTAGGAAAAGGCACACGTGCAAAAGGATTAGAATCGAAAGAATTTTTAGGGTTTTGCTCATTACCTCGAGGTTTCAAAGCCTTCTCAGATGATGAAGGACTAATCATTTTGTCTTTGATGTGGCAGGATCTTTCTCTCTGTCCTTTTCCTCATTGTGGGTCACTTGGACCTTTAGGGTTTTGGGAACATCCACAAGGGTCTTACCACTCCTTACCTACTCTTCTTTGTAGCTTTAGCTTGTTCGATATTTGGGTTGGGAACAGTGTTGCTAGGTAATTTTCCACTCTCGGTTATCTTTCCCATGAAGTCTACCACTTGTCCCAACTGCTTTTTCAACTCTACAATGTCTTTAGTGTGAGCCTGTTGACCTGTAACAAGAGCTTGAGTAGTAGTATTTAAATTCTGTTTCCCTTGAGCAAGGGACTTTAAAATCTCATCATAATTAGGAGCAGTAGAATTTGTAGGCACATGAGGATTAGATACAAAGTTTTGAGGTACCTGAGGTGAGTCAAAGTTTTGAGGTACTTGAGGTCTCATCAGAAAACCTGGAGGGCGTGGAAACACTTGCCCTTGTCCTTGAGGGTTCTGAATATTATCATTGTTGGCCCAACGTAAATTGGGGTGATCTCTAAGTCCAAGGTTATATGTGTTAGAGAAAGGGTTATACCTTTGTCCACCTTGATTACCTTGAAATCCAACAGCATTAAGAGACTCCCATCCTCCATTATTGATCAGTTGGGGGCATTGGTCAGTTGGATGCCCTTGAGTGCAGCACACACCATAGATTTGAGCAACTTGTTGTACTTGTGCTCCATTCACGTTCAATACCTGAGACAGAAAAGTAGACATTTTATTAACTTTTTCCTCAAGAGTAGAGTTAGTAGATACCTCATTCACCCCACGAGTGGAGTTTAACACTCCCTCATATTGTTGATAATTAAGAGCACGTTGGGCGAGCAACTCCTTAGCAACTTCAGATGTCTTATCCACAAAAGAACCTCCAACAGCAGCATCTAACAATTGACGTTCAAGAGGGAGGAGTCCCTCATAAAAGTAGGTAAGTAGATTTCCTTCCTTCATCCCATGTGAAGGACATGATGCAACTAAGCTTTTGAATCTCTCATAGTAGGCATAAAATGCCTCATCCTTCCTATAGACACGGGATTTCCGGCATTACGATGATCACATCTACAATGGTTTGGAGTCGCCACCATTCATTTTTGTAAGTGGGTGTGAATGGTCACTCGATGTGCATTTTTTAGAAAATGTGACATTTTTGGCATTTTGTGACTCTCTATGGATAGGAACTAATCGAGCCTTGAGATTCGGGGTAAGCGGCTCGGTTGGAGAAAAGGGAAGCTGTAAGGCACCCTTTTCTCCCCACTAAATAGTGGTAACCTCAACTCAACTCGGTTATTTTGATTTAAAAAAAATGAAAAATAAAGTGCCACGTGTTGTGCATTTGTACCCTAAATAGGGATTTATTTTTTACTTGATCATAGGATCATCCCATTGAAGGGGATGATTCTTATAAACCTTTGCCTTGAGAAGAGAGGAGGGGGATGATAGAAGAGGGAGGGGGAGAGGGTGTAGAAGAGATGGGGATTATCTTTGTTGCACCCACCTTGTATCTTTTTTCTTCTTTTCTTCTTCTTGAGTCCTTAGTATTTTAAGAAAATACAACTTTTGTATGGTTGAAGGAATAGAGAAGAGATGATGAGAGAGATGAGTGTAGTATGTGATTTTTTTTATGTGAGACTTGGGGATGATTAGTGTGAGAAAATTGGTAATAGTGGTTAGTAGTGAGAGTTGGGGGGATAATTTTTGTGGTGAAAGTTTGGGAGAATTTTTGAGAAGAGGATGAGGGTATTTATAAATGTTGAAGAGTTATTTTAGGGATATAATGGGGTGAAGTGAAGAAAATGATAGAATGGTTATGAGTTTGAGAGAGAAGTGGGTGTAATTTAAAAGAGATTGGAGGGTATTTAGGGAAGGGGGGTTAAATGGGTGAGTTTTGGCCCAAATGATTTGGATCCTACCCAACCCATTTGGGTGGAGTGTTTGGTGAGGTGAGTTTAAAATGGCGGTTGTGATTAAATGGTATTTGGTTCAAGAGAATGAAGGATTTAAAGAGGTGGTTGGTCATATTTTGGGGGGTGAGGGAGATGATGCCATGTGTCAAAGTGGGTGAGAATGAATGGTTGAGATAGGTTGATGGGAGAGGTTGAGTGTTTGACTTGAGAGGATAGTGTAGGTTTAGGTTGTAGATGTGAGTTTTGTAGGGAATGATGAGGGTAGATTAGGGGAGGTATAGGTTAGGGGTGTGGGTAGATGTGTTTGATTTGAAAGAAAAGGTGATGGGTTGATATGTGGATAGATGAGGTTTTAAAGAAAATTAATGGGGAAGGTAGTTGGGTGAGGGAGGTGAGATGGGGTGATGACATGTGTCATCTTTGAATGATAAAAGAGTGATTGGTTGATGTAGGTTGTGGTTTATGGGTTAGGGTTGTGGGTTGGATAATGAATTGGATATGGTTAATGATTTGTGGGCTTTGTAGTGTTGGGCTTGGGTTTTAGAAATGATTTTGGGTTTTAGGGATTGGTTGAAGGTTATTTTAGAATGAATTTTGGGGGTATAGGTTGGTTTTAGATTTTAGGTGATGTGGGATTGATTTTAGGTTAGGGGTAAGGTGAGAAATTGATTTAGAAAAGTATTGAGGGCTTGTGGGCCTTAGGTGGGCCTATGGTTTTTGCAGATTCGGAGGCGGAGCGGTGGTAGTAGAGAAGTCGTAGGCGTCCCAAGTCACGTTTTTTAATTTTATTTATTTTTTTGAGATTTCTAAATCATTGGTTTGATCAAGATACCACGTGTTGGCAAATCGGGCTTTTTAGGGCCGTCGAAGATTTTATTGATTTTTGGATGTAAGCGTGGAGCGGTGAAGTTGGGTCATCATAGGATGGGTTCGATTCCTTCGGCGGGTCCCCTAAACCATTGGGTGGTCTTGGGGGCATTGGTTCAATGAAATTATCACTTTTTAACTCTTTGAGTGTTTGAGGCCCGTTAGCCTACTTTGTTGGAAAATCGATATTTTGAATAGAGCGCGGTAGATGGGAGCATGTAAAATTATTTTGGTGGACCTACTAACCCATTGAGAGGTGTTAAAGGCTTTGATTTGTCAAAAATATCATATTTTGATTGATTCGGACTTTTGAGGCTCGTTGGCAATTTTTATTGAAAAGTCTGTATTTTTTGAGCCTTTCGAGTTTGGGCCCGTTCAAATTGGGGTGTCTACAGCTACCCTTATTTGCAGGAATTGCATGCAAAGAACTGCAAAGAATAGACTAAATCCCTATTTGCACAGGCAAGAGAACTTTGTAAAACACGACTTCGAATTTCGGATTAAATTGATAAATTTTGTGGACAATGGTGCCTCAAGCACGGGGTCTAACAGAGTTTTGCCTTATTACTTCATTGATCTCGATGGCGCGGAGCTCGTGTGAGATCTTTGATTCGATGAAAATTTGATGAGTTTTTGAAATCCGACTATTTCTTTTATCGTGTTTTGACAAATCGGAGTTGAGTGCAACTCGAAAGGTTTTTGAAATTCTTTTGATTTTTTGATTTTTTTTTATCTTCGTTGCCTTCTTTTGTTGATCTTACTCTGTTTCTATCATAAGCTAACCCTCTCAATTCGTGCATTGTCCCTTGATACCTTTGATCCTTTCAACGGTGCAAGCACTGAGGTTGTTAGCAGTCACTACAAATCCAAGAGAGAGTTTTGCAGTTGGAGCACAAGTAATATGGTTGTTAACAGCTGTCACTGATCTAAGAGAGAGTTTTGCTGTTGGTGCACTCGCAATATGATTGTTAACAGCTGCCACTAATCCAAGAGAGAGTTTTGCTGTTGGAGCACTCGCAATATGGTTGTTAATAGTTGTCCCAGATCCAAGAGAGAGTTTTGCTGTTGGAACTGAGTCGACCAAGATCTGGAATGCGACAGTCAATAGAGATCCACCAGACCCAACTTTAGTAATTCTACCTCTATTTACTGTTAGCCCATCGGGAGTATAGCAAAACCTGAAGGCAGAAGGACTACATAGTCTGGATCACCTCCATTTAGAACACATTTATTGCAACAATATCAATAGGAGCATAAGTTGCGAACGAGCCTATTGCATCGGTGCTACTTTCCTGCAATATCAACATATTCTTTCACCCTTCTTGATTCATTTATCACACCAATATCTCTAGCTGGCATGTTACTAGTCATAACACTTGCGAGGCATTCGCACTGTCAATCTAAGGTAGCAACCCATCATTTTGTTCCCAATCTAAGGTCAAAGTTAACCAGTGTTCTATATGTATTGTGAACTGCTTTGTCATCCACTTCTACATGTTCGACCCATATGACCTTGGAGTGACCATTTGGCATTTCTTAGATTTAACACCTTGATGGCCTTCTTCGACATCTCGATATCGGGCTAGGACACAAATGATCCAAGGAAACATCGACCACCATCCAAATCCTCTCGGCATGTTGTTTACAATACCTTACAAAGAAATTTTCTCAAATCCGAACTAGAGGTGAAGGGACTTGAAATTTTGTTGTTATCACTTGAAGGGCTCCATTGTAGTTTTCTGTTACGCCTGTTGATACGACTTCAAGAGTCATCGCCTTTGAAACAATGCTAGAAAGTACGGTGGACTACTGATTCATATCCATAAGGATCTCAACAAGCTTAATGTGATTCATGATAACAACGGCCGTTTCTCGAGAAGCTTCTGATTTCAATCCAAATGGTTTCGGCCCAATTCGCCTCGGGAATGTTTGCATGTACTCATATTCAGTTAGAATCTCATAAGCATCGTTAAGGCCATGCATCCATAAGGGTTTCCCTAGTTAGGTCATTCTTATAAACTCTTCCATTGTTGCAACTGCGAGTTCGATGATCAATGGTTTATCTACCTCAGTAGGCCCGGAGAGTGATCTTAGGAGGGGCTTGCTTGCGGTCCCTACTTCGATGCCTTCGTGTCTTGTCTAGTGAGTCGTGATGCTTCGGACGCTGAAAAAGTGATGATGAGTCAGGCTACCAGGATCCGTACTTTGGAGGAACGCCTTGACTCTTTTTTCATGACGTTTGATCGACTGCGTTGTATTAACTCTTTTTGTATTTTTCTTTTCATTACAAAACGTTGAAAGATTAATGCAAAGAAAATAGTTTTTGTACTTACTTGGCCTCAGGTGTATCTAATGCTTTGAAAACTTGAAGTTTGAATAAGTCTTAGAATCTTCATCATCGGTCAAAATAGTAGTTTTTTCTTTTTTGAAATTTTATGAAATATCTTTATCAAATGAGTACGATAAATTCAGAGATTGCAAAATATTTGGTTGCGACGATCTTGGTGTTTATGCCAATCACAGAGGATATAAACGTCAATTACTCTTTTGATTCCTTTAGAGTCATTCCCAATGCCCTGGTATTGGAAGACTATTATCCGTTTGGGTCTCGGGATTTTGGAAAGATTTTGCCGTTCACAGTTTATACTCTTGCGGGCCAGGAGTTGTTTTTTTTTTTTTTTGTTTAACCTTTATTGCCTCTGATGTCAATTACGGTTTTCATCAGACCCGATTTCCACATTTTTACGCATTGACGTCCTTTTTGGGATTTTCATCATGCTGGTGGCTTTGATCTTGCCATAGTCTGATTTTTTTACTCATAGTGCCCTTTTAGGTTTTCACTATGCCCTTTCAGACCATGCTTGTATTTTTCTAGATTTTTCATTACGATTCTGCTCGGAGTCTCCGTATCTTTGTGGCTTGGTGACTCAAGTTGAGCTGCAAGATTGACGACTCTACTCTTGTAGTGGCACTTTTTCTTGAGTAATAGATCTAGATTCCCCTCTCGAGTTTGCTGACAACTATTCGTGGTTCGACAACTCAAGTTGAGCCGCGAGATCGACTACTCTACACTTCTAGTACTCTTTTTTTTGAATATCCGATCTGGATTCCCCTCTCGAGTCTTCCAACAACTAATAAGACTTTGAGGTCTGGACCAAGTTGCAAGATCATTGGTGCTGCCACTGTCATTATGTTGCGCTAGAACATTTCCTGATCAAAAGGACTTTAAGTAGGATGAAACGTTGGCTTAGGCTTATGGTAGTGGGAGGTTACAAAAAGTTAAGGTCTAGTTATGTCTGGAGTGGTTTAGACATGGGGCTCGGTTATTTTTGCTTCGAAAATGTGATCTATGTCTCCTCCCAGCGTCTCTCGAACTTGTTTAGGCTGGAGATTTGGGTCGAGCTCAAATCAAGTGTCTGAGTTTTTGACTTTTTTTATTTTTTATTTTTATTTTTATTTTTTTTGTATTTTTAGCCGTTCACAGTTTATCTTCATGGCGGGCCAGGAGTATTTCGATGCTTTTGTTTTTTCCTGTTTCTCAGATCTTTTTTTTTTGTGATTGTTGACTTACCCCTGTCTTAGGTTTAGAAATGAACGTGATGGCTCAAAAGGGTTGACTAAGGTTGATAGTTGGTTTAGAATAGCAAAGATGGCCTTTCGTCATCTTAGGGTCAGATCTTAAGTGTAATATTTCTTAACAGTGTCAGCATTGATTGGTTGTCGGAAGACTTGTCCGTCCAATTATGTAAGAATCAGAGCTCCTCCCGTCATTACCTTTTGCACGATGAATGGTCCCTCATAGTTTGGTTTGAACTTTCCTCTAGCGTCTTCTTGGATTGGTAGAATCATTTTTAAGACCAGGTCCCCTGGCGAGAAATCCCTAGGCTTAATTTTCTTATTATAGGCACGAGCTATTCGTCGTTGATAGATCTGTTATGACAAAGGGCTGCAAGGCATTTCTCTTCAATCAGATTCAGCTGATCAAACCGAGCGTGAATCCATTCAGTTTCATCTAACTCTGCTTCTTTTAAGATTCGGAGGGAGGGAATCTCAACCTCTACGGGCAAGACTGCTTCCATTTCGTAGACTAATGAATACGGAGTTGCCCCAGTCGAAGTTCTGAACGAGATTCGGTAGGCGTGTAATGCAAATGGCAACATGTCGTGCCAATTTTTGTATGTAACTGTCATCTTCTCGATTATTTTCTTGATGTTCTTGTTGGCTGCCTCGACTACTCCATTCATCTTAGGTCTGTAGGGTACAGAGTTGTGATGAGTGATCTGGAAGTCTTCGCAGATTTTGATCATATCTTTGTTCTTGAAGTTCTTGGCATTGTCAGTTACCAATCCGCTTGGAAGTCCATACCGCAATGATGTTGTTCTTGACAAACTTCATGACGTTATTTTGGTGACATTGGCGTATGAAGCCACTTCTACCCACTTGGTGAAGTAATCAATAGCAACAAGGATGAAACGATGCCCGTTTGTACCTTTTGGCGAGATCTGCCCAATGACGTCCATGCCCCAGAGTGAGAAGGGCCAAGGAGTGGTCATATTATGTAGTTCTGAAGGTGGGGCATTGATCTTGTTGGCATATATTTGGCATAGATGGCATTTGCGGACATGTTGATAGCAGTCACTCTCCATTGTCGACCAATAGTATCCCATCCTCATGATCTTCTTAGCAAGCATATGACCATTCATGTGAGGTCCGCAGACTCCCCCATGTACAGTCTCAATTAGTCGTTTCGCTTCTGTTTCTGCCACACACCTAAGTAAGATCTCATGGTGTGACTTCTTGTACAGAATATCGTTGCTCAAGAAAAATTGTCCTGCTAGCTTCTGAATGGTCCTTCTATCATTTGGCATTGCGTCTGAGGGGAGTGTTTGATCTTCAAGATATGCCTTGATGTCAGAATACCATGGTTTTTCTTCAGATTCTTTTGCTTCGACGGGTAAGCAATAGGCTGGCTCATCTTGAATTCCAATCTCAATAGGGTCGATGATTAAGTCTTCCGAGATGTTGATCATAGAGGCAAGTGTAGCTAGTGCATCTGCAAACTGATTCTTAGCTCTCAGCATGTACGTGAATGAAATCCTATCGAAGTGTGAGCTTAGTTCTTCCAGATACTCGTGGTAAGGGACCAGTCTTTGCTCTCTGGTCTTCCATTCTCTAGTCGTCTAATAGACTACTAAGCTTGAATCTCCGAAAATATCGATTTCATCTACCTCGAGATCCAGTGCTGCCTTCAACCCTGCTATGCATGCTTCGTATTCAGCCTCATTGTTGGAACATTGAATTTTAGCCTGATTGTGATTGGCACGTGGGATCCATCTGGCTTGATCAGAACTGTCCTATTCTGTTTCCTTTCCGATTGGCTGATCCGTCGAAGTACATTTTCCAGCCTGGTTCATCATTATCGTCTTCAACCTCAGTGATCAGTATGGCTTCATCAAGAAAGTTCATTTTTAATGGCTCGTAGTCAGGCAACGGGTGCTCAGCTAGGTGGTCGGCGATTACTTGTCCTTTGATGGCCTTTTGAGTGACATAGGCATGACTTTGTAGTGGAAAGTACCCCATGACGTGATAAATGCAGTCTTTTCCTGGTCTTCTTCCGTCATTTTTTATCTGGTTATAGCCTGAAAAGCCGTCCATGAACGAGAATATGTCATGTCCTGCTGTACTATCGACTAGAGTGTCGATGTGTGGAAGTGGGAAATCATCCTTAGGACTGGCCTTGTTCAGGTCCCGATAATCAACACACATGCGTACCTTCCCATCTTTCTTGGGTACTGGGACGACATTAGCCAACCACTCAGGGTACGTAGAGACTGCAAAAAATCCAGCTTCGAACTATTTCATGACTTCGTCCTTGACCTTGAGGGTCCATTCTGGCTTTAATCTTCTCAATTTCTGCTTGATCAGCTTGCTTCCGGAGGCAATTGGTAGCTTGTGCACAACAAGATCTGTGTCCAATCCCGGCATACCCCTGTATGACCATGCGAAGACATCTTGATAATCTTGTAAGAGTTTGATCATTTCTTCCTTTTGTTATGACGTTAATAAGGTTCCGATCTTGACAATTCGTGGGTCCTCTTCGGTACCAAGATTAATTGAATCTGTATCCTCAATGTTTGGCTGAACACCTTTCTCGTGATGTTCTACCAAGTCTTTGATTTCTTTAAGCGGGTACTCCATTTTGTCCTAAGACTCTTCTTCGATCCCCATGAGGTCAAAGTCGAGTTCAAGATCGAAATCATACTCGTCCCTTTCAAATTCTGTTTTATCTGGGTACTCATTTGATTGAGACATATTCCTTGAAAACTCTTTTTTTGACTTTTGAAAAATATCTATTTTTTTACAACTTTGAAAGCTTTTTGATTTTTTTGACTTTTGAGAAAATTTTGATTTTTTTGTATTTTGAGGAATATTTATTTTTTTGTTGCTTTTCGAATACCTGAAATAAGAAGAACAATCATGCGAATTCATTAATAAAGATAGGGAGCCCTCAAAACAATCTTTACCTGAGGATGAGGGCTTGTTATGATCCTCGGGAAACTAGATTCGTTTAACGACATTTTATTTTAGGCCTCAACAGCCCCAAGGGTCAATGGGAATTCCTCCCAATTGTTCAGAACTTTTCCTTCTCTGAGGGGGCGGATGAGATGTGAAAGTGATGTGTTGGGTGATTTGGTTGGTCGTTCGGAGATAACCATGATCTCCGATATATTTTTGTCAGATGGGGGCATAGTCCCTCCCAAACTCGGTGGGACGACGACTGATGCCCAATCGATGCCAGTGGGGAAGGGTGATTTTTTCTCTTGGCTCACGGTGATTTTCACGTTGGTGGATTCTGGAGTCGTTTCTGATAGATTTTCATCGGAATCCCCATTGAATAAGATATCAATGCCTTCTATGAAGGATGATTGGGACTCAACGACTAAGTCTTCTTGACTGTGCTGGAGTTTGAAACTCATTATTTTCTTCTTTCTGGCTGGTTTTGTTGACAGTGGTTCTGAAGGACTGTTGGGTCTGACTTGTGATTTCGAGAAACTGACGCTGATATGAGGAATCCTGCCCAGATTCCAAACATTAGGCTCACGATTTTGTTTTCTAGCTAACCAGAGTTCCCTTTTTTTGTTGTTCATTTTCATAATATCTTTTTTCGTGGGCCTGAATCCCAAACCAAAATAAGGAGTATGTTTCTTTGCTTCAACTGGCGTAGCTTTCCCTTTTCCTCTAGGTCCTAACCCTTGCTTGGGTCGATAACCTGCCTTTTTCAAGACCCGACTAATCATTAGATTTTCCCTTGATAGTTCTGCCTCCACTTTGTCTTTCCATTTTTCTACGTGGTTAACAACAGCAAACTGATAAGAATGATATAGCGCCTTGTCTTTCGTCATCTCTATGTCAATAAAGGGGACGTCTGGAGCTCTCCCAGCTGGAATCAAGTTTTCTGCTAGTTCAGATATCATCCTCTGTCCCATAATAAATTTGACTCTTTGATGAAAAGAGGAAGGCACTGCCCCAGCAATATGAATACATGGCCTGCCCAGCAGCAAGTTGAAAGTTGTAGGTATCTCCATGACCTCGAATGTTACCTCGAAGGTGCAGGGTCCTATAGTGATTGGTAAATCTATCTCTCCTAAAGAGT
Source organism: Akebia trifoliata (assembly GCF_017979445.1). Lineage (NCBI taxonomy): Eukaryota > Viridiplantae > Streptophyta > Magnoliopsida > Ranunculales > Lardizabalaceae > Akebia > Akebia trifoliata. The sequence continues at coordinate 9,886,920 of NC_141383.1, read as the reverse complement.
CTCTTCTCGAGCTGTCGAAACCTCGGACAACCTTATTGTTGGGTTTAACATGCGACCAATCCGCATTAAGTTTTCGAAAGATTTCGAGAGGACAGACATTGAGGGCTGAACCATTATCGATTAACACCCTAGGAACCATCACGCCCTTGCACATGACCATGATATTTAGTGGCTCGACGTGCCCCCGTCCCTCTGGCGCGAACTCACTTTCTGTGAAGACAATGGGGTTGGGAGCCATGATTTGACCCACCGTTTGTTCTAACTATGCCGGTGAAGTAGTTGTAGCTACATGCGATTTTCCCAGAATTCTCAGCAATGCTTCTTGATGTTCTTCTAACTTTTGTAGCAGACCCAAAATGCTGATCTGAGCCGGCTGTTTGTTCAGTTGATCCAAGACATTGTGCTCACTCTTACGAATGAGTTTAATGAAGTCTGCTGCTTCTTTGTCTGTCACCTTCCCTGTTTTCTCTTCTTTGCCCTCTTCGTTTATCTTGTCCTTGCCCTTTTTCTTTCTTTTTTCCTCATTCACTATTTCTTTTGTTTCTTCCCTGATGCTTACCCTTTTTTCTGGAAACTTTTGGCACCTCCCTGCCTTTGTCATATGGCCAATGTCAGCTACCATTGCTTTCTTCATGTCTCAACCGCTGCGGTTGTGGTGATGGTGGTCTCGTAGCTCCAAGGAATTGCTTGGTTGGAGCTATAGGGGAATGGTTTAGGTGAGCGGATGGTCATGGGAGGTGGGTCAGGTTTTACACTGAGAATGAAGGGTGGTGGTGATGATAGGAGGAGTTGCATGAGGAGTTGATGGCGTGTATGGAATGACGAGTGGTGGATGTGAGGGTGAAGTGTATGGTATATGAAGAGGGGGTTGGGTTGATCCCGGAGAAGTTGACAATGTGTAGGGTATAACAAGAGGAGGTTGGGTTGAACTTTGATGGCTTAGTGACTCGTAAGGTATAACTAAAAGTGGTCGGGTAGTAGTATTTTGATGAGTGGGGTGGATGGTGAGGTTAGACAATCTTAAAGGTGGTAGTGATTTTTGGGATGAGTTTGTTGTGTGGTGGTTGACTGTGTTAATCGTAGGTGTTTTTGGTTCCTTTGTTAAGTAGACCCTGATTTTTGCTCCGATAAGCCCTATTAACTCTGAGGGATTGAAATCGAGTTCTCCACAGACAACATTTACCCTGTGCCCACTCCCCTCTCCATTGTGAGTAGGTAGGGGGTTTTGATTGATATTCTGTTGTTGGGACAGGTTGGCAGGTCCATCCAGGATGAGGGCTTTCTTATAGATCAAATTTTGTACTTGATGTTTGAGCTGCCAGCATTGATCTGTAGAATGTCTCGGTGCACCCATATGAAATTCACAGAATAAGCTGGGGTTATACCCTGGTCCTTTCGTAGCCTCTGGATTTGGTGGTCGTTTTACCAGATATTCGCCTCTGAGTAAAAGTGGAAGTAATTCTGATAGTGTCATGGGCAATCTGGTAAATACTCTATTTACCCTGTTAGGTCGTGCCTGCTGGTTTTGCACGTACTGTGGTGCTGGTTGTGCTTGCAGAGGAACTGTCTGAAAGGGATTCTGCGGCGCTGGAGCCCAAGCAACTCGAGGTACTGGCGCCCAAGGGACTTGTGGTGCCTGCGGCCTCTGAACTGGTGCCTGAATGAAAAGAGGTTGACTTGAGTTTTCTCTTTCTTTTTGACAAAAGGCACGAACTTCTTTTGTGCCGATGTCCCTGCCGCTGCACTTAGGGCTGTGAAGTCAAATATTAAACCAGTCCGGATCCCGTCCTCGACCCGGTCTGCCACTTGAACTAAATTTGAGAAGGTGCCTGTGGTGTGTCCAACCAAATGAGTATAAAAAGCATGCCCTAGTGTTGAGATGAACGTGGTGTTCATCTCTTGTTCAGTCATTACAGGCCTCACTTGTGAAGCAGACTCCCGCCATCTTTGAGCGTACTCTTTTACTGTTTCCCTTTGCTTTCTAGTCATCTTGGCCATATCATTTCGATCCAGACCTACATCTGTGTTGAACCGATAATTATGCCAGAACATCTCAGCTAGGTCCTGCCAATTCTTGATGAGTGTATGGTCCAATCCAGAGAACCACTTGAGGGCCGGCCCCGTTAAACTTCTTTGAAATAACTGTACCAGTAGCCTGTCATCTTTGCCATATTGGCACATAGATCCACAGTATAATTTCAAGTGTGACAGCGGACACCCCACCCCACTGCACTTCTCAAACTCCAAACATTTGAACTTGGCCGGCAACTGTGCATTAGGATAAAAGCAAAGGTCCCTAAATCTTGTCCCTCCTAAAGTATTTGTACCCTTCATTCGTTTCATTTCCTCTTGGAGAGACTCTATCTGCTGGGATATTTTGTTATCAGTGGCATTTTTGGCCTCAGGCACCCTAAAGTCAAACTCATCATCTGGGATTACCACCGGAGGTGGTTGATTCTGTGGGATGTAAAGTGGAGGGCCCTGATACATTGGCACCGTAAGAGGTGGGGTGGTCTGTTTATCTGGTCGTGTCTGTCCAAGGGGTTCCGAATTTGATCCAGATGCTTGGTGCTGAGCGGCATGCACTTGTAAGAAGTTAGTATTACTAAAAACAGCCATCAACATTTGTTCTTGTCTTTTCGTTGTTTCTATTAGTTTCGCTATCATTGCATTAGCTTCGGCAAGTTCACTTGTCGCAGGTTGTGGGTCCTCTGAGTTGCTCATAGTTGATGTAGATTGAAGGAAATACGGAGGCTTCTCAGGGTGTTTGTACTTCTTTCGTTTGGCCACCTTTGGGTACAGAAGACCAAGCATTACTATCTTTGTTTACAAAAAGAAAAAGGCCTGACATTTTATTAGGTCGAGTAAAGTTATTTATTTTAAAACAACGAGTTTTAAAGAAAGAGTTCTTTGGTTCGGAGCCGACATTAACCCGAAGTTAGCATCAACACGGGACTGGCAGAATATTTTGAAAAAGAATTACATCAGCCGGAGCTGGCATCGACACGGAGCCGGTGAAAATTAAAAAGATTTCATCAGCACGGAGCTGGCATCGACATGGAGTCGGTAAAATTAAAAAGATTTTATCAGCACGGAGCTAGCATCGACATTGAGTCGGTAAAATTTAAAAATGATTATATCAGTACGAAGCTGGCATCGACACGGAGTTGGTAAAAATTAAAAAAACGATTTCATCAGCATGGAGCTGGCATCGACACGGAACCGATAAAATTAAAAAAGATTTCATCAGCACTGGGCTGGCATCGACACAGAGTCGATAAAATTTAAAAATGATTACATCAGCACGGAGTTGGCATCGACACGGAGTCGATAAAATTAAAACTGATTATATCAGCACGGAGCTGGCATCGACACGGAGTCGGTAAAAATTAAGAAACGATTTCATCAGTACGGAGCTGGCATTGACACGGAGTCGGTAAAATTTTAAAAACGATTTCATCAGCACGGGGCTGGCATTGACATGGAGTCGGTAAAATTTAAAAATGATTACATCAGCGCGGAGCTGGCATCGACACCGAGTAGATAAAAAAGGATTTTAAAAAAGAATTACATCAGCCGGAGCTGGCATCGACACGGAGTCGGTAAAATTTTAAAAATGATTACATCAGCGCGAAGCTGGAATCGACACGGAGTCAGTAAAAAGGATTTTGAAAAAGAATTACATCAGCCGGAACTGGTGTAGACACCCCAATTTGCACAAACCCGTTAGGAAGATCCAAATTTCCTCGAGTTGATTTCGATTTAGAACTGAAGCCTCTCAATGGACCCGCATTACCACTTGGCATCATTTTTATGCATACATACATCATCTCATATCATTGCATGCCCATACCTTGTCCCTAATCCACTTTAAACCTATATCCATCACCCATACCCAAACCCAAGTCCATATCCCAAATCCAAAATCAAGTCCAACCTAAGCCCAAAATCCAAGGCCATTCTAAACCCAATTACCTAATCCATTACCTAGCCCAACTTAAACCCAATTACCCAAATCCATTACCTAGCCCAACCTAAGCCCAAAACCCAAGTCCATCCTAAGCCCAAACCCAAGTCCATGTCCTAACCTAAACCCAAGTCCATATCTTAACTCAAACCCAAACCCAACACCAAGCCCACTCCAAGTCCATTCTCTCACCCCTTCATATGATGACACATGTTGATACCTCATAAGCCCCCAATGCCCAATGCATCATCCAATTGGAGGGTCAACTTCCTTTTTGTGTAAACTCAAGAATGCCCTTCTCAAAAGATTTAGTTAAACCAAAAAGGTTGTTTGGTCTTTGGTAATAATCCATAAAGGTGAGGGAACTTCCCATTATGCCCTCAAAAGGTGGGAATCTTCAAGTACATACATGGAGTTCTCCCATTGGTCAATTTCAAAAACATACATCTACCTTTGCTTTATGAGTTATTTACAAATGAACCAAAGTCTACTTTTCACCTACCACTTCACCTTTACACATGTCATCCTCATATTCACCCTCCCAAATGTGCTTTTGTTTCTCATTGGTCAATTTCAAAACTACACTTCCACCCCTTGCTTTATGAGTTATTTACAAATAAATCAAGATCTACTTTTTACCTACCACTCCACCTTTACACATGTCACTCCCCCATTCATCCTCACAAAAGTACTTTTGTTCTCTCACCTCTATTTACCAAAAAATCAAGGATCAAAGCATGCTTTTAGGGTTTCTTCACAAATGTCATCTTTACCTTCATACAAATGGAAAATCCAAAAAGAAATAACCTAAATCTCATGTTCATTTTCTTTATTTTTAGGGTTAGACCACTTTATCCCCAAAAGTTCTCCAAAAACTCTATAAATACCCTCATTTTCTATGATCAACTCATGCTCTCAAGCCCCCATCTCTCAACCTAAAACTCTACCCAAATTTCTACTCACTCTCTCATATTCTAAATTTCAACTCACTCAACCTTCAATCACCTCACTCAACTCTTAAGCTCACTTCTCAAGATCAAGTTCATTCAAAACCATCAAGGGACAAGGTAGGGTTTAAAATGTAGTCTATCTATTTCAAAGCTTGCAACTTCTTCTTCTAACCTTCTACTTTATTTTATTTTTAGAAAACCTTAGGATGTAATGCATACCCTCTCCCATCCCCGGTAGATTGGACTAAGGTTCGATCGAAAGGATGGGGGTTGAAGCCCTTTTCACCTCAATCTCATGCATCATAGTGTACACAATGCACACACTCACTTATGCATGGCAATGATGAAGAAATGTGTCACCCTCTTGATGGGGTGAAACACTAAGTTTCTAGCCATGCATACATGCATCATGGTTGTGACTTCAAGGGAACTCCATTATGGAGTCTCTCTAAGAGTTCAAACCAACATTCATTTCATAAATTTAATGTGATTATATGGGTCATTCTCTTCCATAGAATGTTCCTAATGTCACATTGAAATCAAAATCCCTTTTTTAGGGAACATTCCACTTAATGCACACACCACTCTTACCATACATTCTCATGCATTTTAATATTTGTTTTCTTGAGTTTTTTTACAAAATAAAATGGCCAAGCAAGGTAACCACCTTTGGTGGAGAGGATGGGGTGCCTAACACCTTTCCCATCCTCTAACCGGACCTCCTTACCTAGATCTTAGGTAGACCGTGCCCTTTCCAACATATGAGAGTCACTACAATGCCATGAAAAAAATGATTTTCAAAATGATCAATTCGGGTGCCCATTCACACCCATTTCTAAAAAAGAATGGTGGCGACTCCAAAAAATGTAGTATTGAGGTTCATTGTGAACATTTCATGTCTACAGCTGGCATCAACACGGAGTCGATAAAAAAGGATTTTGAAAAAGAATTACATCAGTCAGAGCTGGCATCGACACGGAGTCGGTAAAATTAAAAGTGATTACATCAGCGCGGAGCTGGCATCAACACGGGGTCGGTAAAATATTTTGAAAAAGAAGTTTCATCAGTATAGGACTGGCATCGACACGGAGTCAGTAAGACATATTGAAAAAGAAGATTACATTTTGAATTTTGTACACCAACCCATTAAACAATTCATTTATGCCATGATTATCCACAAATAAACTGAAAGAAATTTCATTGAACTATTGAAAATTGATTGACAAATAGGATTTTCATTGAATAACAACTTTCAATAACTTTGACTTAAACTTTTTACTTGGACGCTTGGATTTGTTTTGATTGTCATCAGGATTGCTAAGACAATTAGGCTTGCTTCTCTTGGTTCTAACAACTAGCTCCTTAAACTCTGCTGGTCCATCTGGATACCCTAAGGTGCGCTTGTTCCAAGCCTTCTCAATGAGATGCACTAACTTTTCAGTCAATGGTTCGGGAGAAAAGAATTGTTTGTGTTGAGGTAGTGAAAACTCTAAAGATACTCCGTACTGTTCTGGGATCAAAGCAGGTTAGTAAAAAGATGTCTCCTCCAGTCCAATCAAACGGACGTAATAGGATCCTTTAGTTCCTAAAATAGGGTAGTATGTCATCCACCAAGGGCATCTCAAACCAATATGACGGGCAAGACGAGAATCCAACCATTTGCTCCAAGCCTTAACTGAGTTGTGACGCACTAACATGTTTCTCTTGAAAAAGTGCTCTGGCCTATACTCGAGGGTTGAAGGAATGTCCACAATTTTAAGACGATCGCAAATCCACGTATAAAGTAGGTGAGGGCTTCCTTTGAAATCCCTTCCCTCACCATTTTTTATGGCATCCAAACCTGAGAAGGTTTCAGCTAGAATAAGAGGTACGGGATTGGCTTTTCTAGAGAGCTGGGAAGCTATGTCTATGAAAGACTCAAGAACAGTTTGGCCTTCACTTTTGGAGGTCAGCATGTATTGGGCTAAGATCCCTAAACATAACCGATAGTCTCTAGTGGCTCTCCAAGCTTCTAGTTTTACATTGATGGGATGACTACGAGAGTGGTATGGACTCAATAAGGGAATTAAATTCAATCTCCCGTTACGGACTAAGGCCTTGGCTTCTTCCTTTGAAATGTTTAGGCCTGTGGCGAGGTCACCCGAATATCCTGTTTTCAATGAAGGCCTGACTAGAGGACCTAAAGTAAATATCCCCATGATGCCACAATAGTCTTCATGAGTAGGACACAAGTGCATATGCCCAATGTGAAAAATGTGAAGATAAGGGTTCCAACGCTTAGCCATAGCGCGCAAAAGATTCCAATCTATTTCAAACTCGTGGAAGTACAGGGCGTATCTCAACATGAATTTTACAAAGTTGAATTTCTCTACGGTGTGCATCCCCGTGATGGTTGTTTTGATCAATTGGTCGATTGGGTTATTGCCTGCAGCCAACATCCTGAGTTGACACAAGAGAATAGTTCAGTACATTTCCAAGGTCTATGTAAAATTACTTTTCTTTTAAAAATATTTGTTCTTATGGAAAATACTTTCTTAAAAATACTTTTCTTTTTTGAAAATTTGATTTTCATTTTGATTTAAATGGCCCGGCCTATCATGATCATTGGATCGAGATGGACTGGGTCATTATTGAATTTTTGCAAGAAATGGATTCTTTATTGGGTCGGTGCACCCATTTTAATTTCTGAAAATAAAATTTTGATCTTTGAGGACAATCATAAACTCTGATCTCATCATTCACATCATTCACATACATCAATCATCAGGTTTCGTTCAATAACCCGGGAACACTTGCGATAAGTTCGAGTCGTGACTTACAGGGAAGGTTTCTAGACTCTAAGCTTACTACATGCAATGCATTCTTATCTGGCCACCCTTGCCCAAGCAAACCTATATACCTCTCAAGCGTACTCAATCAGATGGTACGTGGTGACTTGGATTGAAATACCGTATAAGTGATAATCTAAAACTTCAATTCACTTCTCTGAAGTCAAAAACAGCCAGTTTGATCCCCAGTTGAGAGGTGGCACAGGATGCTGAGCAAGGGCCCACTTAAGTACCTCTCGTCTAGAATAGACGTAGTCTATCCCCCTCGTACAGTAGGGTACAGCGGGGCAGGATCTTGCTTAGGCACTGGTTTTAACCAAGAAGTGCAATTGATGTACTTGGATTATCTTTTATATACCTACAGGTACGAGTCAGGAGTTGTAACTTTCATAAATGGTTTTCATATCCCGCGAGGGGACCAACCACGTACTAGTACTACGTTGGCAATCGGGACATATGACCGTGCGGCTTACAATAGGACAAAGGCTCAGGTCGCTCCAACATGGGTGTATCAATATACCTTTCAAAATCACCTGATCAAACGGTATTGATGCCCCAGTTTTATATGCTTTACGGTACGTAATTGGAGTTGTGATTTTCATGAATGACGTGGCATCTCCGAGGAGACTGGGCCACGCACTAGTGCCACGTTGGCTATTAGGGACATGCAAGCGTGTAATACAGTAAAGTAAACGTGCTAGTGGTGTGTGCAAATAGGATAGGGTGTGCCCGGGGCATTTTCCAGATGAGTGGGCCCGTTGGCCAGATCAAAGAGACCATAGTTTTTTAGATAATTAGTCCATAAGGGTTGTACATTCATAGTTAAGCATCAACCAATCAATTTTTTTTTTCATCATTTGTTTTCAATTTTACGAATGAACTAATCATAAAAGGACTTTTCTTTTTATTTTTATTTTTTATAGTCCAATCGATGATCACTTTGAATTTTCATTTTGATCAATCAAAAAGTGGCGAGCGGTACGCCTTGAGTTTAAAAAGATGATCCGTTTAATCTTTTGAAGCTTTAAAACTTAAAAAAAAAAAAAAATCCAAGAGGAAAGTATCCAAGACTGATGTAAGGAACAAGTTGAGCAAAATTTTTTTTTTTTTTTAATTTAATTAATTATTTTTTTTTAATTATTTTTTTTGATTAATTTTTTGTGTGCTCATTTTGAGGTACATTGCCTCTGGTTTTTGGCTTGGGCCAAATTTTTTTTTTATTTTTTATGCTCATTTTGTATCGCGATGAGACGTCAAACGAAAATGATAGCGTAAACGATAGTAAATGAGCTCGAAAATCGATTCTAACTTGTCAAAATGTTGCTGACTTTGTCACATTTGGTAGAAAATTTTGTTCTACCCCAAATCGATATGCACTAATAGCTAATCGGAGATCGGACAAGAAAGTTATGATCAGTTTAAATTCGACTGTCCATTCGGCTAAAAAAGAAGACAAACGACTTTTTATTTTTATTTTTATTTTTTTTATTTTTTATACCATTTTGAGGCACATTGCCTCTGATTTTTAGCTTGGGCCAAAAAAGAAATTTTTTTTTTCATTTGTTTGATGATATGCATGCTTAAAAGGACATAATCGGATAAATAAAGTAAAAATCGGATTTTTTTTTATTTTTTTTCAAGTGAGTAAATAAATAAAAGAAACCTAATTAAAAAATAAAAACAATAAATACAACAAGTATTGTTAGCTTGCAAATAAATAAAAAAAATTTTGAAACCTTCCTTTTTTTTTTCAAAATAACCGAGTTGACACGAGGGTAGAGCCTTTACTCCCCAGTGGAGTCGCCAAGCTGTAGACACGGGATTTCGCCATTACGATGATCACATCTACAATGGTTTGGAGTCGCCACCATTCATTTTTGTAAGTGGGTGTGAATGGTCACTCGATGTGCATTTTTTAGAAAATGTGACATTTTTGGCATTTTGTGACTCTCGATGGATAGGAACTAATCAAGCCTTGATATTCGGGGTAAGCAGCTCGATTGGAGAAAAGGGAAGGTGATAGCACCCTTTTCTCCCCACTAAATAATGGTAACCTCAACTCAACTCGGTCATTTTGATTTAAAAAAAACGAAAAATAAAGTGCCACGTGTTGTGCATTTTTACCCTAAATAGGGATTTATTTTTGGCTTGATTATAGGATCATCCCATTGAAGGGGATGATCCTTATAAACCTTTGCCTTAAGAAGAGAGGAGGGGGATGATAGAAACGGGAGGGGGAGAGGGTGTAAAAGAGATGGGGCTTATCTTTATTGCACCCACCTTGTATCTTCTTTCTTCTTTTCTTTTTCTTCTTCTTTGAGTCTTCTTGAGTCCTCAGTATTTTAAGAATATACAACTTTTGTATTGTTGAAGGAATAGAGAAGAGATGATGAGAGAGATGAGTGTAGTATGTGGTTTTTTTTGTGTGAGACTTGGGGATGATTAGTGAGAGAGAATTGGTAATAGTGGTTAGTAGTGAGAGTTGGGGGGTAATTTTTGTGGTGAAAGTTTGGGGGAATTTTTGGGAAGAGGATGAGGGTATTTATAGATGTTGAGGACTTATTTTAGGGATATAATGGGGTGAAGTGAAGAAAAATGATAGAATGATTATGAGTTTGAAAGAGAAGTAAGTGTAATTTAAAGGATATTGGAGGGTATTTAGGGAAGGGGGGTTAAATGGGTGAGTTTAACCCAAATGGTTTGGATCCTACCCAACCCATTTGGGTGGAGTGTTTGGTGAGGTGAGTTTAAGATGGTGGTTGTGATTAAATGGTATTTAGTTTAAGAGAATGAAGGATTTAAAAAGGTGGTTGATGATATTTTGGAGGGTGAGGGAGATGATGCCATGTGTCAAAGTGGGTGAGAATGAAGGGTTGAGATAGGTTGATGGAGAGGTTGAGTGTTTGACTTGAGAAGATGGTATAGGTTTAGGTTGTAGATGTGAGTTTTGTAAGGAATGATGAGGGTAGATTAGGGGAGGTATGGTTAGGGTGTGGGTAGATGTGTTTGATTTGAGAGAAAAGGTGATGGGTTGATGTGTGGGTAGATGAGGTTTTAAAGAAATTAAATGGGGTAGGTAGTTGGGTGAGGGAGGTGAGATGGGGTGATGACATGTGTCATCTTTTGATGATAAAAGAGTGATTGGTTGATGTGGGTTGTGGTTTATGGGTTAGGATTGTGGGTTGGATAATGCATTAGATATGGTTAATGATTTGTGGGATTTGTAGTGTTGGGCTTCGATTTTAGAAATGGTTTTGGATTTTAGGGATTAGTTGAAGGTTATTTTGGAATGGATTTTGAGGTTATAGGTTGGTTTTAGATTTTAGGTGATGTGGGATTGATTTTAGGTTAGGGGTAAGGTGAGAAATTGATTGAGGAAAGTGTTGAGGGCTTGTGGGCCATAGGTGGGCCTATGGTTTTTGCGGATTCGGAGGCGGAGCGGTGGTAGTAGAGAAGGGGTAGGTGTCCCAAGTCTCGCTTTTTAATTTTATATATTTTTTTCAGATTTTTTAAATCATTGGTTTGATCAAGATACCACGTGTTGGCAAATCGGGCTTTTTAGGGCCCGTCGGAAGATTTTATTGATTTTTGGATGTAAGCGTGGAGCGGTGAAGTTGGGTCATCATAGGATGGGTTCGATTCCTTCGACAGGTCCCCTAAACCATTGGGTGGTCTTGAGGGCATTGGTTCAATGAAATTGTCACTTTTTAACTCTTTGGGTCTTTGAGGCCTGTTAGCCTACTTTGTTGGAAAATCGATATTTTGAATGGAGCGCGGTAGATGGGAGCATGTCAAATCATTTTAGTGGACCTACTAACCCATTGAGAGGTGTTAGAGGCTTTGATTTGTCAAAAATGTCATATTTCGATTGATTCGGGCTTTTGAGGCCCGTTGGCAATTTTTATTGAAAAGTCTGTATTTTTTGGGCCCTTTCGAGTTTGGGCCCGTTCAAATTGGGGTGTCTACACTTCCTTTACTCAATTCCAGTTATTGGCTTTCTCAAGACAGTAATCCTTGAGGTAGGGAAGTACTTAGTCAGAAATTCTGTCATCAACTTCTCCCATGTGTTAATATAGCCTGAGGGTAGATCAAACAACCAAGTCTTTGCCTTATCTTCAAGTGAGAAAGGGAATGACTTCAGCTTCAATGTTGAGATCCGCATTCTGTGGGCACATACTTGAACATACAAACTGAAACTCCTTGAGATGCTTATGAGGATCTTCATTAGTAAGCCCATGGAATTTGGGCAAATGGTGTAAAAACCCACTCTTCTGTTCATATTCAGCTACTTTGCCAATTGCTGGTTCTGGATAAGTAATACAAGTTGGTGTGGCTCCCCCATCGGTTGAAGAAGACATTTGTCTAATGGTTTCAACCATTGATAATTCTTCTTCTTCACTTTCTTCTACTAAATCCGGTATGTTTTCTTCCTCGTCTAACAAGGGATAGGAAGAGCTATCTGACTCTTCTGACTCTTCCCTTTCTTCTTGGTGAAGTACGGGTTGATGTGCAACTTCTTTTAGCGAGGCCAAGCGTTTCGCAAGTTCTTGAGTCTTTCTACTAACTGCGGACATTCATGGACCTGAACCACAAAAGCAAAGACAATAATATACAAGTTAGGTTTGAAAGAAAAATAATAAACTTCCTTTCCTAAAAACGTCACAACGTGATCGCCATAGTGGTTAAGGAAGACTCATGTTAAAATTTCAATAAGTGTAACACAAGATATATTACAAGTAAGTTTAACAAGTAAAATAGACTATTTAACAAGTTAAATGACACTAAAACATAGGGATTTTGCAATCCCCGGCAGCGGCGCCATTTGATTGACCATATTTTTAGTCATCAATAAACACTATAGAAGATTGTAGTAAAGTGATTTGTAGCGTATCGTTATTGGCCGGGGATTGCGGGTACTCCTATTCTAAAGAGTCATAACAAATTTTAGTTAGTTTAATTAACAAATTGGAAACAAATATATTACACAAATTTAAGGGGGTTTCAATTTTGGCGATTCGAATTTAAAAAAAAATAAAAATAAAAATAAAGAAATAATAAAAATAAAAATAGAAATTAAAGAAACAAATATTTACAATTGATCATTTTCTCTCACAATTCAGAAAATCAAATTCATTAAATGACTAATCAAATTGCTTCAACATAGACAACGAATTTTACGCCTTAATTACATATCCGAATTGAATCAAAGTGCAAGCCTAAAGAGATCATGCATCTTATAAATTCCTTCTTAGATAAATCCTAGGATTTTGGAAAAGTCCATTTCCTAGTTATTTTGGTTAAGCAATCAAGTTAATACTTAGCGTATCCTTACAACTTCTTAAACAAATCATTAAGATCAAAAGGAATTATGATTCAATAACCTACTCTTCAAACCTATGGAAAAGTCCATAGCTAAAGAACATGCAATTTTCAGATCACAACTATTGTTCATAGTTTTTACTACTTTTAAATCATATTCCAAATCAATTAGGTGATTAGAGATACAATTATGGCTTCAATGACCGTTAATATCAAAATTTTCAATATGACCAAACTGAAAATTCAGCATACATAATTAAAATTCACTGATTCATGTGTCTACATATCACTAATTCGAAAACATCAATTAATGAATTTGAAAGTCACTAACTCATTGAATTAAATATTTCCAACTTAAGAATCCAACAAGATGTTCTTTAATCCAATAGCAACTAGGGTTGAAATAATAAAAATAAATAAAAGTCATAAGGGTTACACTTTTTAACACAACCAAAGAAGTTTGAGATGTGTTGATGGTGATGTTCCTCACGGCGATGATGTTGATGATTGAAAACGAATACAAGCAGCAACTTCTCCTTCTTCTTGGCAATAACTCGTTGGCCCCTAGTTCCCCAACTTTCTGGTTCTTCTTTCCTCAAGAAAAGATTAAAATCAAATAATACAGAGAGAGAGAGAGAGAGAGAGAGATCGATAGAGATCCTTCAAGTCTCTTCCTCTTTCTTCTTCTAAATCCGCGTTATTTTCTTCCTTCTTAGAAGCCTACAAAATGTCTTAAAAATATTCTAAATCTTATCCTCCAATAACAATATCAAAATCTGACTAATTAAAATAAAACAAAGTCTTAATATAATTAGAAAAGTGGTGTTTTAGTTGGAATTTTCGTGCACCAAATTTGGAGACTTTCGAAAATACACCGAATCAAATCCGTGTCAAATTCGTGTCAAATTCGCGTCAACAATGTACGTAGAGCAACTTCAAACCCGATTCTGGCCTTGATACAGCCAGTATCTCTCAAAACGTAAAACACGAAATTTGTAGATATTTTTCTTAGCGTTCCACAGCATTTTGAATCATCTCAATCGGAATTTGGATGAGAGAGTTATGACCAAATTACGAAGTAATGTCGAAACTGTCCAAAATCGCCCAATTAATTTCGTTTTGCACTTAACACCTCCATTTACATCCTAAATCAAAATAAAAGAATAATGAGTACATTTAGGCACTAAATATGTGTAAAGGACTAAATATTAAATGAGAAAAATATGACATTTTGCATTCTTATCAACCGCACCTAACACTGGGATCGAATTAGGATCTCTCGTAACAACCTCCACAAGGGCCATAGACTACCATACAACCCACAATTCAAGGATACCCAAGGCCCCCACTCAATATTTCATAGAATGGACCACCCCTTGTGGTCATTCCCAATGACAGGTAAGAGTATAGGGCTACAAAGGCTAAGAGCATGAAAGATGAAAATATGGCTTAACAAGTTAAGTTTCTCCAGCTGAAAATGAGGAGGACCAAGGGAATCAACACCCTTAGTGGAACTCGGTTTAAGGACCTAGTTTTACCCCAACTCGTAGTTGGTAGCCAAATTTAAGTGTTTTTTTCTTTTTGTAAACAAGATTTTAATACTTTGTATTTTGTACCCAAACGTGGTCAAACGAAAGAAGTGTAAACACCTATAAGAGCCTCCATATTTCCTCCGATCTTCAACTACCATGTGTACCTTTAAAGGATCACAACCTACAACAACTGAAACATTAGACATTGATGGAAGTATCGTAGCACTGTTGAAACCACTTAGTGGCGAGAGAAAATGTTAAGTATTGTATTTGCCAATGCTAATTTCATACAGACCCAGACAATACTGCACCATACATTGGGGTCGAATCAGGATCTCGTCGAAAAACCTCCATAAGGGCCACAGACATACCTACAACCCACAATTCTAGGATACCCAGGGTCCCTACTAAAGATTTCATAGAATCGACCACCCTATGTGGTCATTCTTGATGAAGAGTGTGAATATAGCGCTACAAAAGCCAAGACCATGATAGATGAAATGATGGCCCAACAACTTAAGTCTCTCTAAGAGGAAATGAGGAGAATCAAGAGCACCAACACCCTTAGTGGGACTCGATTTAAGGACCTTTGCTTTTACCTCAACACAATGCTGCCGGGCAAATTCAAGTGTATTTTCTATTTTGTAAAAAAGATATTAATAAATGGTCTACTGTACCCGCAGGTAGCCAAATGAAAAAAGTATAAACAACTAGATGAGCCTCCATATTTCCTTCGATAGTCATCTACCATGAGTACCTCTAAAGCATAATAGCCTATAGCAATTGAAACATTAGACATCGATGCAAGGATCGTAGCACTGAGTGGCAAGAGAAAAGGTTAAGCGTCGTATTGACCAATGCTAGTTTCATATAGGTATAGACATTACTACATCATGAATTGGGATCGAATAAGGATCTCATCGAACAACCTCAACAAGGGCCACAGACCACCCTACCACTTACAATTCTAGGATACCACATGCCCCCACTCTACATTTCGTACATTCGACCACCCCCCGTGATCATTCTTGATGTTGATTGTAAGTATAAGGCAACAGAGGCCAAAAGCATGTCTTATGAAAAGATGGGCCAACAAATTGAATCTCTCTAAGAATAAATGAAGATATTGAAGGTCATTAATACCCTTAGTGGGACATGGGTTAAGGACAACGCGCAACTGAATGCCAAATTCACATACATGTTCCTTTTTGTAAACAAAGTACTAATACTTGGTCTTTTGTACCTACACGTAGACAAACAAAAGAAGTATAAACAATAAGAGGAGCCTCCATATTTCCATTGATTTTCATCTACCAGGAGTAGCTAAAGTACCACAATTTGCAGTAGTCGGAACATCAGAAATAGATGCAAAGATCATAGTATTGTTGAAAATCATTAAATGGCAAGGAACAGGCTAAGCGCCGTATTAATTAATATTAGTTTCATACAAGCCCAGACAGTACCACACCACGCATTGAGATCAAATAAGGATATTCCCGAACAACCTCTACAAGGGGCACAGACCATCCCATCACCTACAATCCCAAGGTCCCACGGGCCCCCTCTCTACATTTTATAGAATTGACCACCCTCTGTGGTCATTCCTAATGACCAGTGTGAGTATAGGGCTATAGAGGCCAAGAACATGATAGATGAAAAGATGGCCCTACAAATTGGGTCTTTTTAGGAGGAAATGAAGATAATCAAGGGCATCAACACCTTGAGTGGTACTCAATTTAAGAACCTCTGCTTTTTCCCCAACGCGCAACTGCCAACTAAATTCAAGTGAATTTTCCTTTTTGTAAATAAGATATTAATACTTTGTCTTCTATACCCATAGGTAAACAAAAAAAAAGTATAAACAACCAGAGCAGCCTCCAAATTTCCTTCGATATTCATCTATCATGAGTACCTCTAAAGTCCCACAGCCTGCAACAGTCGAAACCTCAGACGTCGATTCAAGGATTGTAGCCATGTTGAAAACCACAGATCGGCAAAAGAAAATGTTTACCACCGTATTGGCCAATGCAAGTTTCATACGGAAACAGGCAATATCGCATTGCGCATTTTGATAAAATCAAGATCTCCCCAAACAACATCCACAAAGGCCGCACACCACCCTATAACCCATAATTTCAAGATACCCAAGGTTTTTACTAAATATTTCGTAGAATTGACCATGCCTTGTGGTCATTCCCAATAAAGAGTGTGAGTATAGGGCTATAGATGCCAAAACTATGACAGATGAAATGATAGCCAAACAACTTAAGTCTCTCTAAGAGGAAATGAGAAGAATCAAAGGCATCAACACCTTTAGTGGGACTCGATTTAAGGACCTTTACTTTTATCCCAACGCGATGTTGTCGGCCAAATTAAAGTGTATTTTCCTTTTGTAAACAAAAGATTAATAATTGGTCTTCTGTACCCATAGGTAGCCAAATTAAAGAAGTATAAACAACTAGATGAGCCTCCATATTCCCTTCAATATTCATCTACTATGAGTACCTGTAAAGCACAACAGCCTACAGAAATCGAAACATCAAACATCGATTTAAGGATCGTAACATTGTTGAAAAATACAAAGTGGCAAGAGAAAATGTTAAGCGTCATATTGGCCAATGCTAGTTTCACACAAGTACCAAACAAATACTGCACCATGCATTGGGATCGAATAAGGATCTCACCGAAAAACCTCAACAATGGCCACAAACCACCCTACCACCTAAAATTATGGGATACCACAGGCCTCCACTCTATAATTCGTATAATCAACCACCCCCTATGGTCATTCCTGGTGTTGAATGTTAGTATAGGGCAATAGAGGCCAAGAGCATGATGGATGAAAAGATGGCCCAACAAATTGAGTCACTCCAAGAGGAAATGAAGATATTCAAGGTCATTAACACCCTTAGTGGGACAAGGTTTAATGACTTTTGCTTTTACCCCAACGTGCAGCTATTAGCCAAATTCACATGAATGTTCTTTTTTGTAAATAAGGTATTAATACTTGGTCTTCTGTACCTACATCTAGATAAATAAAAGAAGTATAAACAACCAGAGGAGCCTCCATATTTCCTTTGATCTTCACCTACCATGAAAACCTTTAAAGCACCACAACTTACAACTTTGGAATTATCATACATCTCCCCAAACAACCTCTACAAGGGCCACAGACCACCTTACCACCCATAATTCCAAGATGCCAAGGGCCCCCATTCTATATTTCGTAGAATCGACCACCCCCCGTGGTCATTCTCGATGATGAGTGTGAGTATAGGGCTATAGAGGCAAAAAACATGACAAATGAAAATATGGCCCTACAAATTGAGTCTTTTCAGGAGGAAATGAAGAGAATCAAGGGCATCAACACCTTAGTGGCTCTCGGTTTCAAGACCTTTTCATCTACCGCAATGCATAGTTGCTAGCCAAATTCAAGTGCATTTTCCTTTTTGTAAATACGATATTAAGAGTTGGTTTTCTGTACCCACATGTGGTCAAACGAAAGAAGTACAAACAACCAGAGGAGCCTCCAGATTTCCTCTGATCTTCAACTACCTTGAGTACCTCTAAATCCCCACTGTCTACAGTAGTCAAAACATTAGAAATAAATACAACGATCATAGCACTGTTGAAAACCACTGAGCAGCAAGAGAAAATGTTAGGCATCGTATTAGCCAATGCTAATTTCATACAGGCCCAAACAGTACCGTACTACGCATTTGGATAGAATCAGGATCTCCATGAACAACTTCCACAAGGGCCACATACCAGCTTACCACCAACAATTCTAGGATAGCAGTGGCCCCCGCTTAACATTTTGTATAATCGACCACCTTCGGTGGTCATTTCTAATGATGGATGTGAGTATAGGGCTATAGAAGCCAAGAGCATGACAAATGAAATGATAAACCAACAAATTGAATCTCTTCATGAGGAAATAAAGAAAATCAAGGGCATCAACACCTTGAGTAGGACTCAATTTAAGGACTTCTACTTTTACCCCAATGTGCAGATGTTGGCCATACTTAAGTGAATTTTCTTTTTTATAAACAAGATATTAATACTTAGTCTTCTATACCTACATGTAGACAAACGAAAAAAGTATAAACAATCAGAGGAACTTCCATATTTCTTCTGACCTTTACCTACCTTTAGTAGCTAAAGCACTACAACTTACAGTAGTCGAAACATTAGAAATAGATGCAAGGATCATAATACTATTGAAAACCATTGAGCGGCAAAGAATATGTTAAGCGCCATTGTGACACCCCTTGAAACATTAACACAAAGCCGCATGTCAGATTTCGAGGCATTAGGTGGTGCCTCAAAATTTCGGCATGGTCTCCTCTATTTATGTTAGCATTCCAAGGTGTTCAACCCATTCCACTTAATAAACAAAATCTATAATATCTTGTATATACATACAAAATATAATAATAGCGGAAGCCTATATATATACGTCTAATAATGTACGATAGATCTGAATACGAAAGAATAAACAAAATATAGGATTATACAAATATTCTTCACTCTAATAAAAGTTCTAACGCTATGTACAAGACCATAATACTATCTGAACAAACTAACACCACTAGGGGATATAACCCTAGTACTCACCAGGTAATAGATTTTGGTCGTCTATATGACCTACCAGATAGTCCTCACTTGTGTTCTACACTTGCCTCGCAAGGTTACAGATCTAAAATTAAAAAATAGAGAAGAAAATGGTTAGTAATAATAGTTATTCAGTAGGAAAGCAAACAATTTCTATCAATAACCTCTCCTAACATGAACGAATAAACATATTGAATCATTTTAACATATGCAAAGTTTTGTAGAAGAAACTATGATTAATTGGTACATATAGTCAAGGATAAGCAATTAAACATTTTAAAACTCACATTACATCTGTCAACAGTACTCACTATAACATTTTCTTTTTATACAAATCTAATTGACCAAATGGAAAAATTAAATATGCATTTCATTTCATATATTAAAATAAGGCAACATATACATAATACATAATGGTAGAGTAGTGGAATTTGAGAGTTAGGATTCACGACTGGATCATTCCCAGTTGAGACATGATGTTTTATAATAAAGTATTAGTTCTTAATTTTGTGACTGGTCGTTATTTACCACATTTGCAGGACCATTTATCCAGCTCAAGCTGGTCGTTTAACGTGACCATAAGCAATGGGTCTCTTTTCAATGTGTCAAAATGTTTGATTACTATAGATTGTTATTGATTACTAACTAATAATCTTCGTCTATACCTATCAGGTGTGCATGTGATTCTCAAATATACAACCCCATTCGTATACGACCACCTTTATATTACATGTTCATTAGTAAAGATAAAGAATAATAAATCTGGATTCTAGTTGTGATTCCACTCTCATACGCGTCCCATACTACGTATGAGTTTGGTTGTCCCAACCATACATCTCAAGATAGTATATCACTCAAGATGATATGATAGACTATCCTTTCAAGTATTTGCAAGCTCTTTAACAATTCACAAAATATTTACATATATGGGAAGGGATTAGCGGACAAATTTTGGGACAAAAATCCATACAAATTATATGGATCGTTGGATTATGATAGATCTAACGACGCAGATCAGATTGAGAATTTAATAACCCACATGAGATTTTTCTCTCTTAAAAGTTTTAGAAATTATAAACACCTCTCCGAACAAATCAGTTTTCTCTCTTCTCCTTCATTTCGCCTTCTCTAACTCAAACCTTATCAGATTTCTCTCATCTCTTTATAGAAACTGCGATCTAGAATCTCTTAGATCTATGTAAGGAAATTAAGGAGAAGGAGAGTGGTAGCCACGAAGGTAAAGGACATTCTCCTTCGACTCCACAATCGATCGATGGAGATGAAGATCGATATCGAAGCTACGAATGTTCCATCGATGAAGAACAGACTAAGATCTTAACCATCAAGGATCATCTAGAATATCTAGATCAGGTCTAGTTCTGCTCTTAGTTTCCCCTAAAAAAAATTCTTAATTTTCTTTATTCAATTTTTAACTAAATTTCTATATCAGTCCGAAGATTCTCTGGTTAATCTTCTCCAAAATCTCGTCAACATGGATATTACATTTAAGGCTCTCAAGGTATAAATCTGAAATCGATTTCTCGATCTCGATCTCCTATGTTCATCCTTTTTATTACATCTTTTGAAATATTAGGTTTCTTATTTTACTCTCAAATTTTACTAAAATTGACTGATTTAAGCTCTGTTTCTTAGATTTCATTTCAGAATGAAGATGAACTCAAACGATATGAAAGATTTACGTGAACGAAATCAAGGTGTGGGAGAACTTCATTCATTCTTAAGAGGAAAGGTTGGTGGGTACATTGTATTTAAAGCTGTGGAGAAGGACATTATAGATAGAAAAGTAGATTTGTGCAAAGTAGATAATAGAACTCCCTATACACAATACATGAACTACCATCTCATCCTCGCATCGGCTTCTGGTTCGAGGTATAAAACAATGTGTTGTTTTCCCATCTAATTTTACTCTCACTATTATGAGTTTACTAAATTTTGATTAATTTCTTCATAGATATATTCTTGAAGGGAAGAAAATAATGAATCTATTTCTTCTTGGTTTCTATGCTTGGAAGGAGTTTACAACATTACATGGAACACTTAAAACGATTGAGAAAAAACATTTTAACAAAGGAGATGGTTGATCTTAAAGGGGAGCTTCATGTTTCATTTGCAGATCTTTTGAGATGCTTGATAAGCTTAGAAGAGAACAAGAGGGGAAGATTTACGTCTACTTTTACAGTCTCTCTTGAGAACCTATATCTTACAAACACCTCGTGGAAGCCTTAAGGACTTCTCATCGTCAGATTCGAACAAAAAATCATACCCATCTAGTACTCTTCATGAGATAAAAATAGGTATTTGTTAACAATAAATTAATTGTTCAAAAACTTCAAACCTTGATCCAATTCAACTTTAAGATTTGGTTCAATCTTGATTTGAGACTTGAAAGGTAGTCAAAGTCTTAATGGATTATAATTTTTCCTAATTGGGTATTTCTTTGTGAATCATACAGAAGATGGGTTTATGATCCATTGTAGACAATGGAAGTGCAATCAGAATCTGTGGAGGTGTGAAGGAGGGAGATAACAGAGTCTAATACTTCTGATTAATGGGTACTCTACAGAGAGTTTTTGGCTACCAACCGAACCAAAAGATTTGATTCGATCTTTATTAGAAAATGGGCATGAGGCATGGTTACTTCAACCAAGATTAAAACCTCTCTATCCTTCGAATGACTTCACAATCAAAGATATTGCAAAGTTCGACATCCCTGCTGGTAAAAATAAAAATGAATAAGAATATTTAACTTTAGAGTCTTAATTACCCAGTTGATCATCGTGAGCTATTCTCATTGATAACTATTTTTGTTGCAGCAATAAAAGATTGATGAGTTTAATGGGCCATACGTAAAAGTGCATGTGATTGCACATTGTGTTGGAGGCTTGTCGATTCACATTGCTCTCATGGGTGGCCATGTCTCTACGAACCATATAGCATCTCTGTGTTGTACTAACTCTTCTATATTCTTCAAGCTCAACGCCTTTTCTTTAGTTAAGATGAGGCTCCTTCTCATCCCGGTAAGTCTTCTACATGTCCCTCTCACAAACACACATAACGTTTTGGCATTATGCATCGATGGTTACACCTTTTTGGTCACATTGTATCTAAGAGGGTGAGATTCCTCTCGTATAGCGGAGTTGAACTCAAAAACCATTATCCCTACCTTTAAGAGTTCCTTGTATTGGCATTTGGTTCTTGTTGTCAGAAATAGTGGTTACGACACACGCACTCTTGGAATAACATGCATTTTTATATGTTTCCACAAGCACATACATACATACGTAAAGAAATAACTAAGTCTGAATTTTCTGTCTCCAACCTACAGATCTCAATGAGGATACTAGGCAAAAACAGAGTTTTACCAATGTTCAAAAACCTCAAAGACAAGTCGTCCTCATTGCCTCAAGAACCAACTCTTTTCAAGGGTATGGTTCGAACTAATTTGGATATTTTAGGCCTCTATTCTGACCAACAAATGTGGTAGGTAAGACAAAACTGATTCTAATCTTCTAGTAATCATCATGTCAGACCTCTCATTCTCATTTGGGTTTGTCCAACAGTAAGTGATGAAGGGAACAATTGGAGTGTTGGGTAGTGCCAATTATTCTTCCTTGGAAGAGTACTACTTAAGAGAAATAGAATTCTTGTTATAGATGAAGCAACGCGTCAATTGACTCGGCAACAGATGCAATTCTACAGAGAGTTATTAGGCAGGAATTCTCAAATTGCACTGTGACAACCGTAGCTCACAGAGTTCCAACTGTTATAGATAGCGATGTGGTCATGGTCTTCTCATATGGTATGATACCTCTCATAATTAATTTTCATTTAAGAATAAATGCAATTTTATTACATAAGTATTGGTGTATCAATATCTCTGTTAATCATAATTATGTCATAATCGATTCAGATTTTGTGAGGATGGTCTCCAAAGTCCAAACAATTCATAAGAAAATCTAAGAGGATATTCGTGTGGATGTTATAAACGGGAGTAGAATAAGCATAGAGTAACCCATAGTGAGTTGGTCTAGATGTATTCCTCATCCTTACACCGTGCCAGTACACCTACCGTAACCACCTGTTCCAGAACAAAATGCCGACAAAACAACCAATTTTAGCTATATAGACAGGTTTCAGAACATATCCAATGGAGGTTGCCATAAACAAAAATTTTCATTTTAAACTTGTGCAGATAGAATTCATTTTAAAATTTTTATTTTAAACGTGTCCTTAGTCCTTTTTTACTTGTTCAATATTTGCAAATCTTAAATGATACCTTTGCATCCCAGATGCAACAGTTACATTGAAATGCACTACAAGAGAAAGATCTTGAGCCACCCATATCAATAATGGAAGTACGATCAGTGCTCTGCAAGGATGCTGTGAATCACACCGAGTCCAACTACTATCATTAGACTTGACGCATATGTATATATACAAGTCAGAGAAATGCATCCACTTTTCCAAGTACAAGCTTGAGGAACTGAGAGAAACATAAGTTACTACTTTCTATAATATATGATTTTTGTTAGCTTTTGATACATTAATGAGAAGGATCGGGAACTAGCGACGTGGGAGAAACACCGGATGCTATAATATATGTTTTCGGTCGGATTTTGGGACACAAGTGAGATGGTACGTCATTCATCTGAAACTGGCAACATGGGCGTCCATACGAGTAATATGACATTTAAAGCACAAGTTCTGCCATATTTTTACTGATAGAAAGGTCAACTCAGCTCAGGTTGATTGGTTTGACATCTGCCTTCAGTTACAGTTTCATTTTTTTTGTAACTAAGTTCTTAAAACATCATGTAGAATACTTTGAAATTGATCGTCATGTATATTCTCTTTATTCAATTTTCAATGGCTTTGTTTTCTTGTTTCATATTTTTCTGAGTTTGATCAGATTGCAAGCCCTAGATAGCAACAACCGAAAAAGGTTAATAAAAAAAAAGAATGGAGAACGGATAACTCGAAAACCCTTTTAGTTTTCTTTATTCTCTACACACTTTTATGCATAGATGAGCTTTTTTCTTGTCATGTGGAGGGCTGCAATAGCCAATCTAGGTTGCCTAACCTATGGTTTGGTCCTTTGGATTGTTGTCTTGGGCCTATTCTTGTCCATGGCTATGCCTGTACACAGCCATTCTATTGTTCTTCAAAGATGGATCCTAGTCTTGCCCCAGCTATTTGGTGTTGACAATATTAATTCATTTCTAGAACCTCTCTTCCATTGTTCCCCAACTTTTTTTTTTCATTGTTACCATCATTGGTCTATATTGAACCCATTGCCCACTAACCCCCTGTTTGCATAGCAAAAAAAAAAAAAAAAATTTTGAATTGTACATGTCCAAATCATCTCAATCAAGTTCTCTTATTATTATTATTTTTATAATGGGTGTCCAATCCAACTAAGGGGGACCAGATGAGCCAGGGCTAGAACTAAGACATGTGGAAGCGTTTGGATTCGAAATTTGCTATTAAACCATCCCCTTGTGTTAATTCTCTCTCTTATTGAAACTTACTCTTGGAAGCTTCTTTCTTTCTAACCATGTGGAACTCTAACATTCCATTGTTAGTCCTAATAATAATAAATGGGAATTGTTGCATAAAATTGGCAAAGCATAAAACATGTGACAAATATCAAACACCCTTCGCCATAGTTTCAGTTTTATACCTAATAAATTATAACCTCAAGCTGCAACTATTGTATACAACAACAATGATGGCAAATGCCTTGTTACAACAATTTTATTCCCAAACTCAACAGCTTGCATTGAGGTGGGTATTATACGAGGCATTACCAACATGTCTACGAGGGCATCTTTTCTACTTCTACTAGGCACCCTCTAGTGTTTTGTGTGAGTGTGCCTTACCCAACTGGATAGTTCAATTAACTGGCCATGGTTAGAAGATAACCAAAAACAAAAAAAACAAAAAAAAAATTCAATAGAAATTAGATAGATTTTGCCCTGATAGCTGCACAATGAATTTTTTTTTTTCTGAGGAATTCAAATATATAAAAGATACAATGCAATTAAACTTGTATTGGTCTGTAACACAAAGAGATCACTGCAATAATGTTACACACTTGTGTCAACTGGAAAGCTATTCTTTAGGGGCATGACATAAATACAACAACAAAGTCCAAGCCTCGGAACTTGCCCAAAGTGGCTTACTGCATTTCAAAAAAAACTTTGATATAATGTGGCAAGAATTCCAAAAAGCCACAAAGCTGCCCTAAGTAAAGGTGGGTTTCATCACTATCTATACCTTTCCTCCTATAACGATCATCTCTTCTATCTCCGAGACTGTCTTTCTTCCTATAATCGTGTTCTTCCCTCTTGTCTCCACGGCTCTCTCTTTCTTTCTATAATCTTGTTAGTCCCTCCCGTCTTAGTGGCTACCATAACTCTTGAGATTCTCTTTATCTCTAGTTTCTTTTACCACATGATATTCCTCATCTCTTCTACCTCCTCTGTTCCTTTCATCCTCTTTGAGTCCTCTACTTCTCTCACCATGCTTATGTCTATCATTTGATCTATTTGAGAAAATGCAGAGGTAGTTCTAATAAGCAATAAATTAAGAGAAAGACAATTTAGATAGTTCATACATGTTCAACAAAAATCAATTATAATCCCAATTACAAGAAACATTATTAAAATTAAATGCCAATAAATGATGATAAACTAAGAAAAAATCAGCTTAAATGATTTATACATGTTCAACAAAAATCAATTATAGTCCCAATTAGAATTTAAACTCATAGCTCATTTGGTTTGACATATTCCAAAACATCTTTAAAATTGTGGGTTCAAATCCAACTTTCCAATAATAAAAAATATCTTTAACCAATGTGAGGAAGGAAGATTCAAAAGAATGTAGACTGAAATAATAGAAATAGATACGAGCACAAATTGAACAACAAAAGACGTGACTTAAGATTAAGTGAAACAGTGGAGCATGATTTGTTTAAGCAACCTCAAATCATTGGGGTGAGACTTTGATGATGATGTGATGTTAATAATTAAGTACAAAAGTGTCCAATTCAAGTGGTTTGTTTATTTATTTCGCATAAAAAAAATTTATCTAAATTTCTTACCACTTGAGCAAGCTAATGGTGCCTTTCGGCGGATAACCACCATCCAACTTCTTCAAGCTCACACCCTTACAAAAAATCCGAACCGCAGCTTTTCCCAACTTCCACCTTGCCCAACCTATTAGATTGGTGGTTTTGGGGCTAAGGAAACCACGGCATTTGGGTCTCTGTAACTTGGCGGTTTTTGTAAAATTGGTTTTCTGGTTGGTTCTGTCATTTTGAACTGGGGATTCGTTCTTCAATGGTGGTTCATGTAAATTTGAAGACTTTTGCTGGTTTTTTGAATGATTGGTAGAGTAATTTACGAAAAAGAAAATTTAATAATTGTAAAAGATTTGATTTTTAAAGATAATTGAGAGGATTGAGAGAAAATCTGAAATGAAATCTAAGAAACAGAGCTTAAAATCAGTCAATTTTAGTAAAATTTGAGAGTAAAATAAGAAACCTAATATTTCAAAAGATTTACATGCCTTCCCATATTTTCTAGAATTTAAAAAAAACAAAAACAAAAAAATGTAATAAAAAGGATGAACGTAGGAGATTGAGATCGAGAAATCGATTTCAGATTTATACCTTGAGAGCCTTACATGTAATATCCATGTCGCCGAGATTTTGGAGAAGATTAACCAGAGAATCTTCGGACTGATATAGAAATTTAGTTAAAAATTGAATAAAAGAAAATTAAGAATTTTTTTTAGGGGAAACTAAGATCGGAACCAGACCTGATCGAGATCTTCTAGATGATCCTTGATGGTTAAGAACTTAGTCTGTTCGTCATCGATGGAACGTTCGTAGCTTCGATATCGATCTTCATCTCCATCGATCGATTGTGGAGTCGAAGGCGAACCTCCTTTACCTTCGTGGCTACCACTCTCATTCTCCTTAATTTCCTTACATAGATCTAAGGGATTTTAGATCTCAGTTTCTGCAAAGAGATGAGAGAAATTTGATAGGATTTTAGTTAGAGAAGGCAAAACGAAGGAGAAGAGAGAAGAGAGAAATCTGATTTGTTCGGGGAGGTGTTTATAATTTCTAAAACTTGTAAGAGAGAAAAATCTCACGTGGGTTATTAAATTCTCAATCCGATCTGCGCCGTTAGATCTATCATAATCCAAAGATCCATATAATTTGTATTGATCTTTGTCCCAAAATTTGTCCGCTGATCCCTTCCCTATATATAAGGTCCTGTTCCCCACCCTAAGTTTTACCCTACACTTTAACAAACGTGTTTTGTCCTACATGGGTTAGAAGTTTTGGAAATGGGCTGATTTTTGGTGAGGATGATCTCTATGGTGAGGAGATCATCCTCACCAAAAATCAGCTCATTCCAAAACTTCTAACCCCATCAAAAATGGTTTACAAAATATGGACGGTCCACGATTTTTCAACTTGTAAACATGGGGTTAAAAAATTTCGGAATGGGCTGATTCTTGGTGAGGATGATCTTCTAATCATAGAGATTATCATCATAAAAAATCAGCCCATTCCAAAACTTCTAACCCATGTAGGACATAACACGTTTGTTAAAGTGTAGGGTAAAGCTTACGGTGTTGAACATTTCCCATATACATATATATATATATGGGTCAGGATCAAGGGCCATATGAAAAAACATATGTAAAAACAATGTAACATTTATAAATTTCAAAATATGGGTTAGAAATTTCGGATTGAGCTAATTTTTTGTGAGGATGATCTCTATGATGGGAAGATCATCCGAAAAAAAAAATAGTCCAATCTGAAACTTCTAAGCCCATTAAAAGTGATTTAGAATGTGGACCGTCGATTTTTTTCCAATTTTTGTCAATAATTTGTAAATCACTTTTGATGGATTTAGAAGTTTCTGATTGAGCTGATTTTTTGTGAGGATGATCTTTTCATCATAGTGACCATCCTTGCAAAAAATCAGCTCAATTCAAAACCTCTAACCCATATTTTGAAAAACCATTGTTTTTTCATATGTTTTTACATATGGCCCTTGAACCGCACCCTATATATATATATCATTGCTTTTCTTTGAAAACAAATAAGAAATTTTCTTTAAAAGAAATAAGAAATTAACATATCAGAGTTGAAAATGGATATCCAGTTTCCTACCATGCAACTGTAGCCACGCAGCCTAAAATGAATAATAGAATAGAAGTATAAACTATGCCTTGCGTTACAAAAGTAAATAAACATGCAATCAATATCATTATCCTTGGTATCCGTTCACCAACCTACACACAACATTAAAATGTAAAATGCAAATATCACTCCTTGGCCGTATTTCCTATCCGTAGCCACGTGTCATCTCATGAAGCCTGCCATGTATAGCACTGCTACCACACTACTATCCCAACTTATCACGGGTTCATTTGGCACGTACACGGGGTGTGACATCCCATCTTTTTGGTATTTTTACTTTTCATTTTTATCATTTAAATTGAAAATTTACAAAACTTAAATAAGAAATGGAATCCGAGCAATGCACATAACCCTATAGGTAGAAATAACCTAGTGAAATGTCACCAAATAATTTGTTATAAAATATAATCAAACACATCAAATATACAGGTCCTGGTGTGAATTTGAAATAACGAAAAGAATTCTATTTTTTTTAAATATATAACAAATTTTCATTAAAATCCTAAATACAATTTTCAAAATCCATAGTTACCAATAGAAATTGAGAGTCCTTACAATCTTTGTGCATTGTATTGGCCAATGCTAATTTCATACAGGCCTAGACAGTACCGCACCATGCATTTGGACCGAATTAGGATCACCTTGAACAACCTCCAGAAGGGCCACATACCACCTTACCACCCACAATTCTGGGATACTAGTGGCCCCTACACAACATTTCATAAAACTGACCACCCCTTGTGGTCATTCCCAATGACGAGTGTGAGTATAAGGCTGCAAAAGCCAAGAGCATGACAAATTAAAAGCTGGACCTGCAAATTAAGTCTCTTCATGAGAAAATGAAGCGAATCAAGGGTAACAACACCCTGAGTGGGACTCGATTCAAGTGCAGTTGTTGGCCAAATTAAAATACATTTTTCTTTTTATAAACAAGATATTCATACTTGGTCTTTCGTACCCACAGGTGTCAAACAAAAGAGTGTAAACAACCAGAGAAGCCTCCATATTTCCTCCGATCTTCAATCACCATGAGTACCTCTAAAGTACCACAGCCTGTAGCTGCCAAAACATCAAACATCGATGCAAAGATCGTAGCTCTATAGAAAACCACTAAGCGGTATGAGAAAATGTTAAGCATCGTATTGCCCAATGCTAGTTTAATACAGGACCAGATAGTACCGCACCACACATTGGAATCGAATCAGGATCTCCTCGAAAAACCATCACAAGGGCCACAAACAACCCTACCACCCACAATTCTGGGATGTTAAGAGCTTCTGAAAGCGCCCTCGATCCGCGGGGTGCGCGGATCCGCTTTTGACCCTTGAGGTTTGGGAGTCGCCACCTAGTTATTGTGGTCTAGGAACCAAACTAACTCTAACATGGATAAAAGGAACTAATCTACCATAAAAAATCTGAATTCGGGGATCATGTTACGAGGTTGGAAGGTGTTAGGCACCAACCCCGCCCGGCCAAAGTCGGTCTCTACTAACTTCCCAAATATATCACATTGCTAAAAACCTAGATCAAAATAAAAATTTCATACCTTTCCAATAGCAAGGATTTTGCTCCCTCAGATCTGACAAAAAGAGCTCCTTGTACTGGACTCCCTTGCTTCGTTCTGTCTCCGAATTTGACTTCGGATCTCCTAGATCAAGGTATCTCCTTGTTTCTGAATCTGAACTCTTCAAGTTTGTTGTGGATTTAGGGGTGTTTTTAGAGGGATTTTAGGGGTTTTCTAGACTAAAATTGAAGGGGGGATGTTAGGTAAGGAGTTGGGGCTCCAAAACCAAGGTTTATGGGGGGCTAGGGGAGCTTCTAGACCTACTTCTCTTAGGGTTTATGATTTGATACGAAAATAGGGTATGAGCACCTCTATTTATAGATGTTTTTAGGGGTTGATTTGGATAGAGTTAGTGTTTAATTAGAGATCTTTTAATTAGAGTTGTGCTTTAGTTAGACTTATTTTAGGTAGAATTGTGTTTTAATTAGAATTATTTTAGGTAGAATTGTTTTTAAGTTAGAACTCTATTAGATAGAGTTATTAATCAATTATAATTCTATTATGACTTTTGGTCTTATTTGATTGACTTTTAATGTTTTGACTTTAGTCTTAATTGATTGACTTTTAATATCTTGACTTTAGTCTTGCTTAATTGACTTTAATTTTGACTTCAGTTTCACTTGATTGACTTTAATACCTTGACTTCAGTCTTTCTTGATTTACTTTTAATTTTTGGAGAACCACCCTCTAAAATATCTTTAATTCTTTGGACCCCCAAATGGAGGGGTCCTTAAAGAAATATCCCACGAACCCTCAACATTTTACCCGAAAGTCCGATTGATCAATTTTTTAGGTTTAAATTTTTAAATTAATTTCACTAATGTTTTACTTTAATTATTTAATATTTTATTTATTAATTTCGAATTTTTTAATTATGAAAATTATGAAATTACCGTTTTGCCCCTAGAGAGGACTTTTCACATTTTAAGTCGATTTTTAATGTTCTAGGATGTTTTAGAATCGGTTTTTCGTAAGGAATTCAATGAGAATGTTGGTTTGTGTCATTTATGAAAAATTTTATGTGAAATGATTGTGAACTTTATGAGGGGCATTTTCGTAATTTTGTCAAATTCTGTTAAAATTGATGAAATGATTTATTTGGTTTCGATTTGTTATTTTATGTGTTCGAAAGAGTTTTCCTAAGCGTAACGTAGGCTCTAGGGTTGTTTTGAGGTTAGGGGTATTTTGGTAATTTGGTCATTTTTAGTGATTTTTATCGTGAAGCTTCTTTCTGGGTCTGCAAGATGATGATTTCTATGTTTCTGGGATTGTATTTTCCTAGCGTAGCGTGATTTCTAATGTTTTGTCAATTCGAGATACCTCATCCGGATTTTTGAAACATATCTGGTAACAAAATAAAGCAATAGAATACACATCCATCATTGGGAATCATTGCAATCGGATTGACGAGTTGATTAATCAGGCGAGTGCAAAAATGGGGTGTCTACAGCTTCCACCCAACATTTCTTAGAATCGACCACCCACTGTGGTTATTCCCGATGACGATTGTGAGTATAGGATAGAGAAGTCAAGAGAATGACAGTTGAAAAGATAGCCTAAGAAATTTTGTCTCTTCAGGGAAAATGAAGAGAATCAAGGGCATTAACAGCCTGATTAGGACTTGGGTTAAGGACCTCAACTTTTATCCCAATGGATAGTTGCCAGTCAAATTCAAGTGCATTTTCCATTTTGTAAAAAATATTAATGCTTGGTCTTGGTTACCCACAAGTTACCAAACAAAAAAAGTAAACACAATCAGAGGGGCTTCCATATTTCCTCCGATCTTCAATTATCATTAGAACATCTAAAGCACCAGAACATATAGTTGCTGAAATATTAGACATCGATGCAAGGATCGTAGCACTATTGAAAACCATTTTGCGGCATGACAAAATCTTAAGCACCATATTGGCCACTACTAGTTTCATACAGGCCTAGACTATACCGCACCACGGATTGGAATTGCATTAGGTTCTCCCCGAATCACCTTCACAAGGGTCATAGACCACCCTACCACCCACAATTCTGAGATACTAGAGGCCCCCACTAAACATTTCGTAGAATAGACCACCCCCAGTAGTCATTCCAGATGACGAGTGTAAGTATAGGGCTATAGAGGCACAGAACATAACAGATGAAAAGATGGCCCCAACAAATTGAGTCTCTCTAAGAGGAAATGATATGAATCAAAGGCATCAACACCCAGAGTGGGACTCGATTTAAGGACCTCTACTTTTACCCCAACACGTAGCTGCTATACAAATTCAAGTGCATTTTCCTTTTTGTAAACAAGATATTAATAGTTGGTCTTCTATACCCACAAGTGGCCAAACAAAAAAAGTATAAACAACCAAAGGAGCTTTCATATTTCTTCCTATCTTCAACTATTATGAGTACCTCTAAAACACCACAGCCTACAGTTGTCGAAACATCATACATCGATACTAGGATCGTAGCACTGTTGAAAACCACTAAGCGGTAAGAGAAAATGTTAAGTGCCGTATTTACTAATGCTAATTTTATATAGGCCTAAATAATACCGCACCATGCATTAGAATCAAATCAAGATGTACCCGTACAACCTCCACAAGGGCTACAAACCACCCTACCACCCACAAGAATAGAATACTAGGGGCATCCACTCTAAATTTCGTAGAATTGACCACTCCCCGTGGTCATTCCCAATGACTGTAGACACCCCATTTTTGCATCCGCCTGATTAATCAACTCGTCAACCCGATCGCAACGATTCCCAATGATGGATGTTATTTCCATTGCTTTATTTTGTTACCAGATGTGCTTCAGAATTCCGAATGAGGTATCTCGAAGTGACAAAACCTTAGAAATCACGCTACGCTAGGAAAATACGACTCCAGAAATATTGAAATCATCATCTTACAGACCCAAAAAGAAGTTTCACGATAAAAATCACTAAAAAATTACCAAAATACCCCTAGAGCCTACGTTACGCTTAGAAAAAATCTCTCAAACACATAAAATAACAAATCGAAATCAAATAAATCATTTCGCCAATTTTCACAGAATTTGACAAAATTACAAAAATGCCCCTCATAAAGTTCACAACCATTTCACACACAAAATTTCATAAATGACATAAACTAATATTTCCATTGAATTCCTTACGACAAATCGATTCTAAAACATCCTATAACATTAAAAACTGACTTAAAACATGAAAAGTCCTCTTCGGGGCAAAACGGTAATTTCACAATTTTCATAATTAAAATTTTCAAAATTAATAAATAAAATATCAAATAATTAAAGTGAAATATGGATGAAATTAACTTAAAATTTTGAATTAAAAAATCGATCAATCGGGCTTTCAAGTAAAATTGTTGAGGGTTTGTGGGATATTTCTTTAAGGACCCCTCCATTTGGGGGTCCAATGAATTAAAGAAATAATGGAGGAGGGGTCTCCAAAAATTAAAAGTGAATCAAGCAAGACTAAAGTCAAGGTATTAAAGTCAATCAAATGAGACTAAAGTCAAAATTAAAGTCAATCAAGCAAGACTGAAGTCAAGATATTAAAAGTCAATCAATTAAGACTAAAGTCAAAACATTAAAAGTCAATCAAATCAGACCAAAAGTCATAATAGAATTCTAATTAAATAATAACTCTATCTAATAGAGTTCTAACTAAAAAATAATTCTACCTAAAATAATTCTAATTAAAACACAATTCTACCTAAAACAAGTCTAACTAAAATACAACTCTAATTAAAAGAACTCTAATTAAATACTAACTCTATCCAAATCAACCCCTAAAAAAATCTATAAATAGAGGTGCTCACACCCTATTTTCGTATCAAATCATAAATCCTAAGAGAAGTAGGTCTAGAAGCCCCCATAGCTTCCCATAAACCCTAGTTTTGGAGTCCCAACTCCTTACCTAACATCCCTCCTTTAATTTTAGCCTAGAAAACACCTAAAAGCCCTCCAAAAATACATTCAAATCCGCAACAAACTTGAAGAGTTCAGATCCCAAAATAAGGAGATACCTTGATCTCGGAGATCCGAAATCAAATCCGGAGACAGAACAAAGCAAGGGAGTACGGTACAAGGAGCTATTTTTGTCAGATCTGAGGAAGTAAAATCCTTGCTATCGAAAAGGTATAAAATTTTTATTTTTATTTTTATCTAGATTTTTAGCAATTTGATTTATTTGGGAAGTTAGTAGAGACCGGCTTTGGCCAGGCGAGGTTGGTGCTTAATACCTTCCAACCCCGTAACGTGATCCCCAGACTCTTTCTCATTCGTAGATTAGTTTACCTTTTTTAGAGTCAGTTTGGTTCCTAGACCTTAACAACTAGGTGGCGACTCCCAAACCTCAAGGGTCAAAAACGGATCCGCGCACCCTGCAGATCGAGGGCGCTTTCAGTGGCGACTCCACTGGGGACTATTGAGGATCAAACTTAAAAAATCCCAAGTATGGGAGCATTGCCAAGATGACCTAGTTTTTTTTTTTATTATTTAGTTGGATTTATTTTATTTATTTTATTTATTTTTTCTGTTTATTTATTTTTTTGTCTTGATTGTAGATGATTTTGGGTAGTGCATTTTTTTCCAATTAAGGATCACTTTTTGATGACCCCTAAATAATGAAAGATTCAAATTGACATATGAAAATGATGGAATGATGAAGGTTGGGACAGTAATGTTCAAACATTTTTACAAAACATTCTAGTGAGAATTAAGTCTGGGAACCTTTAATAAAACGTAGATCTCATCGAGTAGATTAATTTAGAACTTGAGTTCACTCAATTTCGTTATCGGAAGCCTTAGATATCATCGATGCAAGTTCAATCTGTAAATCTGGAATTGTTATTGAATGAAAGTTGGGACAGCAATGTTAAAACTTTTTTATAGAATATTCTAATGAGAATTAAGTCTGGGAACATTTAATAAAACGTAGATCTCACCGAGTAGATTAATTTAGAACCTGAGTTCACTCAATTTCATTATCGAAAGTCTTAGATATCATCGATGCAAGTTCAATCTATAAATCTGGAATTGTTGCTGAATGAAGGTTGGGACAGCAATGTTAAAATGTTTTCACAGAATATTCTAGTGAGAATTAAGTCTGAGAACCCTTAGTAAAACGTAGATCTCATCGAGTAGATTAATTTAGAACCTGAGTTCACTCAATTTCGTTATCAGAAGCCTTAGATATCATCGATGCAAGTTCAATCTGTAAATCTAGAATTGTTTCTGAATGAAGGTTGGGACAGCAACGTTAAAACGTTTTTACAGAACATTCTGGTGAGAATTAAGTCTAGGCACCTTTAATAAAATGTAGAAATCATCGGGTAGATTAATTTAGAACTTGACTTTACTTGATTTCGTTATCGGGAACCTTAGATATCATTGATGTAAGTTCGGATTGTATTTTCCAAATTCACAGAAAATCCGAATTTATCTAATGTTAGCACAATTAATGTTCCTAAGAGTGAGCTCATCTCAACCATTGTCATTCTATCATCAATGTAACATCTATTGGAATCTCGATTTATTTTGGATCACCCAAAAGTAACCATTAATTAGACCATAGACAACAAATTTGTGGGCCTTTTTAATGTTGGATCAGATTAATTATTATTTGTGTTATATGCCCATATAATGTGCCATGATCTCTACAGATATATTTGTGATGTGTTTGCTTTCATCTTAATTTCGATGTGATGGGTTTTGTATTATTTTCTTGATCAATATTCATTTGATATCCATATGTGATGACATAATCTGGCCCATGGGCCCATGTGTTTGAAAAAGGCCCCGGGCACACCCCACCCTGTTTTGCACACACCACATGCACGTTTACTGTTTTGCACACTTACACGTCCTATATAGCCAACGTGGCACTAGTGCGTGGCCCGATCTCTTCGGAGATGCGACGTCATTCATGAAAACCACAACTCTAGTCACGTACCTTAGGGTATATCAAACTAGGGCATCAATACTGTCTGATCAGGTGATTCTGAGAGATATATTGATGCACCCAGGCTGGAGCGACCTGAGCCTTTTACCTATTGTGAACTACACAGTCACATGTCCTGATTGCCAACGTAGTACTAGTACGTGGTCGGTCCCCTCGTGGGATGCCAAACCATTTATGAAAGCTATAACTCTTGCCTCGTACCCGTAGGTGTAAAACATAATCTAGTATATCAATTGCACTTCTTGGTCAAAACCGGTGCCTAAACAAGATCTTGCCCCGCTGTACCTTATTGTACGAGGGGGATAGACTACGTCTATTCTAGACGAAAGCTATTTAAGTGGGCCCTTGCTCAGCATTGTGCGCCACCTCTCAACTGGAGATCGAACTGGCTGTTTTTGACTTCAGAGAAGTGAGTTGAGGTTTTAGATTATCACCTATACGGTATATCAAACCAAGTCACCACATATCGAAAGGTATATAGGTGTGCTTGGGCAAAGGTGGCCAGATAAAAATGCATTGCACGTAGTAAGCTTAGAGTCTAGAAACCTTCCTTGTAGGTCACGACTCGAACTTACCGTGGGTGTTCCCGGGTTGTTTATTGAATGGAACCTTTGGATCGATGAATATATGTGAATGATAAGATCAAAGTGTATGATTGTCCT
Organism: Akebia trifoliata; assembly: GCF_017979445.1. Lineage (NCBI taxonomy): Eukaryota > Viridiplantae > Streptophyta > Magnoliopsida > Ranunculales > Lardizabalaceae > Akebia > Akebia trifoliata. The sequence goes on along the minus strand of NC_141383.1, from coordinate 9,850,278 downwards.
CAAGGATCAAAAATTTGTTTTGAAAATTAAAATGGGTGCACCGATCCAATAAAGAATCCATTCTTTTACAATAATGACCCAGTCCATCCCGATCCAATAATCATGGTGGGTTGGGCCATTTAAATTGAAATAAAAATCAAATTTTTAAAGAAGAAAAATGGTTTACCTTGAGAAAGTGTTTTCTAGAAAAAGTGTTTTCCAAAATAAGTGTTTTCCAGAAAAAGTGTTATTCTCTAAGAAATAATGTTTTCTAAGAAAAAGTGTTTTCTAGAAGAACAAGATTTTCCAAGAGAAAATGCTTTTCAAATAACAAACTATTTTTCAGAAAAAAATATTTTCCGAAAGAAAAGAAAATGAAGGAAAAATGATTTACAAAAGATCTATTTTTATATGGAAAATTTTTGAAATATGTTTTTTACCAAAAATCTATTTTTTGCATGGACCTTGTAAAATTATCAAAATATATTTTTCTAAAAAGAAAATGATTGCAAAAAATAATCAGAATTGTGAAAATTTTTATTCAATAAAAACATTATTTTCAAGAGTGCAATAAAATTATTTTCCTTCTGAATAAATATTGAATGAATGAATTGTTTAATGTATTTATGCACAAAATTCAATAAAATCTCAGGGTTCATTTAAAATGTTATCAAGGGGGTGACACTGAAATTGGTTAAATTCACCTTCAAAGAGGTTTAAGGGTTATCATTGTGTTTAAGCTCAATCGTCCATCGTCTAGCTAGGGTTGTAAATCCGGTCAATTAGAGTAAACATCAATATCAAATCAACAGTCAAAAATGACCTCAAAATTTCTCAACATTGTCCAGTTGTTCTTTGAAAATCATAGTGCTTCAATCCTACCGATTATAAGCAATATCTCTGTCCTCAGTCCTAATCAAGCCCGGTGTGGGTAGTTGTCTTGAGTTTTCATGAGTCATTTGGGTTAGCTCGAGTCCTTTTTTTCAGCAAGGTCATGTCTTCTTTAAATTGAGTCTACTCTTTTCCTGTTGAGTCGAGTTAGTTTATCGAGTTTATAGAGGTGTCTGTCGCCCCTTCTGAATTTGATTGGATAAAGAAAATTTTTGAATACCTCAAGCGCATTAATGAATTAACTAATAACTGGCTTCAAGGAGAAATTCCTCTAATAAGGAACCCCCTCTTAAATGAGAAGATAAATGTCTTGCTCGAGGAAGCAAAGGTCATTGACCTCGGAACAAAAATAATTCCCAAGAAATTCAGATTGGAACTAACTTATCCCCAGAGGAGCACAAAGAGATGATGAATTTATTCAAAAAATTCAAAAGACTTGCTTACATGGTCCTATGAGGATATGTCGGTTAAATTTGGAGTGTTGTTCAACATGAAATATATACCCATCCTGTGAGAACACCACATATACAAACCAGAATTGACTGACATAGTCAGAGGAGGGATTATAAAGTGTATCAGTGCTGGAATTTTAAAATCGATGGAATAGTTGAAACAGCTAATAAAAATCTCAAGACAATCATCGTGAAAGTGTGTCAATCACACATCACACCGGGATTGGCCAGAGAAGTTACCATTCGCATTATGGACATATTACACTTCAATACAGTTTTCTACTAGAATCACTCTAGTATGATATGGAAGCAATCTTATCGGTTAAAAGGGAAAATCCTGTATCTCAAGGTCTTGATGAAAGTTAATTGTTAGAAACAGATTGGGTCTGTCAATGGAGAGGAGTCACTCACATGTTTGATAAGAAAGTCAAAGTTCATCACTTATAAGTCAAGGATCTAAGCATCAGACTACCTAAAAAAATTTGAGTACTCTTCCTCGATCATACAAAGTTTGAACTCAATTGGAGAAACTGTTAGACTTCAAAATCATGATATAATCGAATTACCAGAGTCAACCAACCTTGACCGGATCAAACGGTACTACATTTAAGGAGGCCATCTTTGACCGAATCAATTTTCCTGCTACCTAGTTCATTATCTCCTTTTTCAGCCCTTTGCAACCTTTTCAAAAAAAAATGATGTCTTTTTCTTTCTCAGCCCGATCACCTAACCTAGGAGAGGGAAAATTCGAACTACGTTTTGGTCTGATCCCAAAATTCTGGGGTACGTAGGCAACCTGAGAAATTACTTCAGGCCCGACCACATCAAAATAAAAAAATAAATAAAAATAGATTCCCCGACAAAGAAAAAATCTAAAAAGAAAAAAATTCAAAAGAAAAAAATTATCAAAGTGGGGAAGAAAATTCAAGGAAAAAGAAAATAATTTAAAAGGAAATGCCACACAAGGGGCATTTGGGTTTTTGAGCCTCAAGATTCCTTTCTTTTTATACCCAGTCATAAGCTTACCCATGAAAGTCCTCCTAAGTACCGTGCGAAAAGTCAAGGAAGATAGCAAAGCATGGTCAGACAGCAACTCCAGAAGTTCAGACAGAAAAAAAAGAGCCTGCTAGGTTGAAAACTCAAAAGGACAACTTAGGCAAAAATTAAGGCAAGCTCGTGAGGTTAAAAATATGAAAGGATGACCTTGGTAACAATCAAAGCAGGAAAAAAAGAAAAAATTGTAAGCTCGCTAGATCGAAAACCTAAAAAGGCGATCTAGGCAAAAACTAGAGCATGGTCGCTGCTAGATTGAAAACCTGAATAGGCAATCTAGGCAAAACTTAGAGCTATCAAAAAATAAAAGAAAATCTCCGTTGAGTTAAGAAGCTGAAAAGGTAGCCCGAGCCAAAATATCAGAAGTCCGAATGATCAAGTTTCAATATCCAGTTTGAACCAAATATAGACTCAGTGGATACAAGTATCTCGTCTATGATTGATCTGAAGAGTTTCATGTCCCTAAGCGAACCGACGGAGAGAAAGAATAAATTCTATGATGAATTTCAGAAATAAATATTTTGTTCCAATTTCTTTGAGCCTGACTCAAAATCTTTAATATAAAAAGTCAAAATTAAAAGTTAAACCTTTATTACGCTTGCGGTAATCAAGGATTTCAATCTTGCATAACAAGGGCACTTCCTTTTTCTAAAGAGTATAGTTTCCCCCCTTACACTAGGGGCATTTGTTTTCAAAGTATGTTCAATTATCCCCAGTGCAATGTTCCTTGTCAAACTAGGGGCATTTTTGTTCTAATGCCTGGTCAATTTCAACCCCAAAGGATAAGGTTAACTTTGAGTTAAAGGTTACCTTCTTGATAGTAATTTTAAAAACTCCTCAGATTCAAAGAGAGTTAAAATGTTTACCGGACCTTCATAAAATCCAACTTTTTATTAAAAAAAAAAATTAAATGCGAGGTTAATCCCCCGTTTGTTTCCAAAAAAATTAGTTCATTACTCTTTCACTCCAAGTAGGTAGAGTAGAACTTCCAAAAAAAATTAGTTCATTACTCTTTCACCCTGGGCAGGTAGAGTAGGACTCCCAAAAAAATTAGTTCATTACTCTTTCACTCCGAGTAGGTAGAGTAGAACTTCCAAAAAAAAATTAGTTCATTACTCTTTCACCCTTAGCAGGTAGAGTAAGACTCCCAAAAAAATTAGTTCATTACTCTTTCACTCTGAGTAGGTAGAGTAGAACTTCCAAAAAAAAAAAAATTTAGTTCATTACTCTTTCACCCTGGGCAGGTAAAGTAGGATTCCCAAAAAAATTAGTTCATTACTCTTTCACTCCGAGTAGGTAGAGTAGAACTTCCAAAAAAAAATTATTAGTTCATTACTCTTTCACCTTGGGCAGGTAGAGTAGGACTCCCAAAAAAATTAGTTCATTACTCTTTCACTCCGAGTAGGTAGAGTAGAACTTCCAAAAAAAAATTAGTTCATTACTCTTTCACCTTGAGCAGGTAGAGTAGGACTCCCAAAAAAATTAGTTCATTACTCTTTCACTCTGAGTAGGTAGAGTAGAACTTCAAAAAAAAAAAAAAATTTAGTTCATTACTCTTTCACCCTGGGCAGCTAAAGTAGGATTCCCAAAAAAATTAGTTCATTACTCTTTCACTCCGAGTAGGTAGAGTAGAACTTCCAAAAAAAAATTAGTTCATTACTCTTTCACCCTGAGCAGGTAGAGTAGGACTCCCAAAAAAATTAGTTCATTACTCTTTCACTCTGAGTAGGTAGGGTAGAACTTCCAAAAAAAAAAAAATTTAGTTCATTATTCTTTCACCCTGTGCAGGTAAAGTAGGATTCCCAAAAAAATTAGTTCATTACTCTTTCACTCCGAGTAGGTAGAGTAGAACTTCCAAAAAAAAATTATTAGTTCATTACTCTTTCACCCTGGGCAGGTAGAGTAGGACTCCCAAAAAAATTAGTTCATTACTCTTTCACTTCGAGTAGGTAGAGTAGAACTTCCAAAAAAAAAAATTAGTTCATTACTCTTTCACCCTGGGCAGGTAGAGTAGGACTCCCAAAAAAATTAGTTCATTACTCTTTCACTCCGAGTAGGTAGAGTAGAACTTCCCAAAATAATTAGTTCATTACTCTTTCACCCTGGGCAGGTAGAGTAAGACTCCCAAAATAATTAGTTCATTACTTTTTCACTCCGAGTAGGTAGAGTAGAACTTACCAAAATAATTAGTTCATTACTCTTTCACCCTAGGCAGGTAGAGTAGGACTCCTAAAAAATTAGTTCATTACTCTTTCACTCCGACTGGGTAGAGTAGAACTTCCAAAAAAAAATAGTTCATTACTCTTTCACCCTGGGCAGGTAGAGTAGGACTCTAAAAAAAAATTAGTTCATTACTCTTTCACCCTGGGCAGGTAGAGTAGGACATTCAAAAAAATTAGCTTATTACTCTTTCACCTAGGGTAAGTAGAGTAAGATATTCAATTTTGCTCAGATTATGCTCACTTTTGCTAAGATTTTGCTCAATTTATGCTTAGATTTTACTCAGATTATGCTCAGGTTATGCTCAAATTATACTCAGATTTTACTCAGTTTCACACAATGCACACACATGCACATTTACACTTTTTAGTCAGGGAGAATTCTTTAAAATTCAAGGATCTGACACTGTCAGTGAGAGTTTGCACTCAAGGACCTGACAACCTTTTAGTTCGGGGAGAGTTTTACCCTCAAGGATCTGAACACCCTGACGAATTGCTAAATCAGGCTGCAAAATGAACTGTCACTAGCTTTGGCATTCAGATATCGCACTATCTACCAAATTAGATTTACTATCTAGTTTGCTTCAACCCTTTGCCAAAGAGGGGCATCTGTAGACACCCCATTTTTGCATCCGCCTGATTAATCAACTCGTCAACACGATCACAACGATTCCCAATGATGGATGTTATTTCCATTGCTTTATTTTGTTACCAGATGTGTTTCAGAATTTCGAATGAGGTATCTCGAAGTGACAAAACCTTAGAAACCACGCTACGCTAGGAAAATACGACTCCAGAAATATAGAAATCATCATCTTACAGACCCAAAAAGAAGTTTCACGATAAAAATCACTAAAAAATTACCAAATTACCAAAATACCCCTAACCTCAAAACAACCCTAGAGCCTACGTTACGCTTAGGAAAAATCTCTCAAACACATAAAATAACAAATCGAAATCAAATAAATCATTTCGCCAATTTTCAAAGAATTTGATAAAATTACGAAAATGCCCCTCATAAAGTTCACAACCATTTCACACACAAAATTTCATAAATGACATAAACTAATATTTCCATTGAATTCCTTACGAAAAATCGATTCTAAAACATCGTAGAACATTAAAAACTGACTTAAAACGTGAAAAGTCCTTTTCGGGGGCAAAACGGTAATATCACAATTTTCATAATTAAAAATTTTAAAATTAATAAATAAAATATTAACTAATTAAAGTGAAACATTGATGAAATTAATTTAAAATTTTGAATTAAAAAATCAGTCAATCGGGCTTTCAAGTAAAATTGTTGAGGGTTTGTGGGATATTTCTTTAAGGACCCCTCCATTTGGGGGTCCAATGAATTAAAGAAATAATGGAGGAGGGGTCTCGAAAAATTAAAAGTAAATCAAGCAAGACTAAAGTCAAGGTATTAAAGTCAATCAAATGAGACTAAAGTCAAAATTAAAGTCAATCAAGCAAGACTGAAGTCAAGATATTAAAAGTCAATCAATTAAGACTAAAGTCAAAACATTAAAAGTCAATCAAATAAGACCAAAAGTCATAATAGAATTCTAATTAAATAATAACTCTATCTAATAGAGTTCTAACTAAAAAATAATTTTACCTAAAATAATTCTAATTAAAACACAATTCTACCTAAAACAAGTCTAACTAAAATACAACTTTAATTAAAAGAACTCTAATTAAATACTAACTCTATCCAAATCAACCCCTAAAAAAATTTATAAATAGAGGTGCTCACACCCTATTTTCGTATCAAATCATAAACCCTAAGAGAAGTAGGTCTAGAAGCCCCCATAGCCTCCCATAAACCCTAGTTTTGGAGTCCCAACTCCTTACCTAACATCTCTCCTTTAATTTTAGCCTAGAAAACACCTAAAAGCCCTCCAAAAACACCTCCAAATCCGTAACAAACTTGAAGAGTTCAGATCCAAAAACAAGGAGATACCTTGATCTCGGAGATCCGAAATCAAATTCGGAGACAGAACGAAGCAAGGGAGTACAGTACAAGGAGTTATTTTTTCAGATCTGAGGGAGCAAAATCCTTGCTATCGGAAAGGTATAAAATTTTTATTTTTATTTTTATCTAGGTTTTTAGCAATGTGATTTATTTGGGAAGTTAGTAGAGACCGGCTTTGGCCGGGCGGGGTTGGTGCCTAACACCTTTCAACCCCGTAACGTGATCCCCGGACTCTTTTTCTCTTTCGTAGATTAGTTTGCCTTTTTTAGAGTCAGTTTGGTTCCTAGACCTTAACAACTAGGTGGCGACTCCCAAACCTCAAGGGTCAAAAGCGGATCCGCGCACCCCGCGGATCAAGGGCGCTTTCAATGACGAGTGTAAGTATAAGGCTAAAAAGGCCAAGAGCATGATAGATGAAAATTTGGCCTTACAAATTGAGTCTCTTCAAAAGGAAATGAATAGAATCAAAGGCATCAACACCATTAGTGAGACTCAGTTTAAGGACCTCTATTTTTATCCAATATGTAGCTACCAATGAAATTTAAGTGTATTTTCCTTTTTGTAAATAAGATATTAATACTTGGTCTTTTATACTCACAAGTTGCCAAATGAAAGAAGTACAAACAACAAGAGGAGCCTCTATATTTCCTCTGATCTTCCACTACCATGAGTGCTTGTAAAGCACCATAGCCTGCAGCAGCCGAAACATCAGACATCAATGGAATGATTGTAGAACTGTTGAAAACCACTGAGCGATAAGAAAAAATTTAAAGTGTCGTATTAGCCTATGCTAGTTTCATACAAACCCAGACAGTACCGCACCACATATTAGAATTGAATAAAGATCTCTCTAAAAAATCTCTACAAGGGCCACAAACCACCCTGCCCCCCCCACAATTCCTGGATAACAGGGGCCTCCACTCAACATTTTGTATAATTGACTACCCCCTATGATCATTCTCAATGACGAGTATGAGTATAGGGCTACAGAGGCCAAGAGCATGAAAGATTAAAAGATGGCCAAACAAATTGAGTCTCCCTAAGAGGAAATGAGGATAATCAAGGGCATCAACACCCAGAGTGGGACTCGATTTAAGGACCTCTGTTTTTACCCCAACGCGCAACGCCGGTCAAATGCAATTGCATTTTCCTTCTATAAACAAGATATTAATAGTTGGACTTCTGTACCCACATGTAGAAAAATGAAAGAATTATAAAAAAACAGATGAGCTTCCATATTTCTTCCGATCTTCACCTCCCATGAGTACCTCTAAAGCACCACCGCCTGCAACAATCGAAACGTCAAACATTGATGCAATGATAGTAGTACTATTGAAAATCACTGAGCAGCTAGAGAAAATGTTAAGCTCCATATTAACCACTGGTAGTTTCATATTAGCCTAGACAGTATCACAGCACACATTGGGATCAAATAAGGATATTCCCGAATAACCTTTACAAGGGCCACAGACCACCCTACCACTCATAATTCCAAAATACTGGGGCCCCTACTTTATATTTCATAGAAGCGACCAAGGGTCATTTCCAATGAAAAATATGAGTATAGGGCTATAGAGACAGATGAAAAGATGGCCCAACAAATTGAGTATCTCCAGGAGGAAATGAGCATAATCAAGTACCTCAACACCCTAAATGGGACTCGGTTTAAGGACCCTTGCTTTTACCCCAACCCACAGCTATTGACCAAATTTAAATTCATTTTTCTTTTTGTAAACAAAATATTAATACTTGATCTTCTGTACCTACAAGTGGCCAAACGAAAAAAGTATAAACAATAAGATGAGCCTCCATATTTTCCTTGATCTTCAACTACCGTAAGTAGCTCTAAAGCTCCATAGCCTACAACTTCTGAAACATCAGACATCAATTGAAGGATCGTAACACTGTTAGAAACCATTGAGTGACAGTAGAAAATATTAAGCACCGCATTGACAATGCTAGTTTCATACTGGCACAGACAATACCACACCACATATTGGGATCGAATTAGGATCTCCCCGAACAACCTTCACAAGGGCCACAAACCACCCTACCGCCCACAATTTTGGGATATTAGGGGCCCCCATTCTATATTTCGTAGAATCGACCATCACCTGTGGTCATTCTTGATGTCTAGTGTGAATCTAGAGCTACAGTGGCAAAGAACGTGACAGATGAAAAAATGTCCCAACAAATTAAGTCTCTCCAAGAGGAAATAAAGAGAATCATGGGCATCAACACCCTGAGTGGGACTCGATTTAAGGACTTTCGCTTTTACCCCAACGAAAAGCTGTCAGCAAAATTCAAATGCATTTTCCTTTTTGAAACAAGATATTAATAATTGGTCTTCTCTACCCACAGGTAGCCAAACGAAAGAAGTATAAACTACGAGAGGAGACTCCATATTTCCTCCGATCTTCAACTAGTATTAATACCTCTAAAGTACCACAACCTGAAGTAGCTGAAACATTAGACATTGATACAAGGATCATTGCATTGTTGAAAACCATTGAGCGACTAGAGAAAATTTTAAGCACAGTATTAGCTAATGATAGTTTCATACATGTTTAGACAGTACCGTACCTCGCATTAGAATAGAATGAGGATCTTCCTGAACAACATCCACAAGGGCCATAGACCGCCCTACCACCTACAATTCCAAGATACTATAGGCCCCCACTCTACATTTCGTAGAATTGACCACCTCGGTGGTCATTCCCGATACTGAGTATAAGTATAGGGCTACAAAGACCAAGAACATGATAGATAAAAAGATAGCCCAACAAATTGAGTCTCTTAAAATAGAAATGAAGAGAATCAAAGGCATCAACACCCTTAGTAGGACTCTATTTAAGGACTTTTGCTTTTACCCCAATACACAGTTGCCAGTCAAATTCAAGTGCATTGTCGTTTTTACAAACAAGATATTAGTACTTGGTCTTCTCTACCCATATGTGGACAAATGAAAGACATATAAACAACCAGAGGAGTCTTCATATTTCTTCTAATCTTCAACTACAATGTGTACCTCTAAAACACCATTGCCTATAGTGGTCGCAACATCAGACAACGATGCAAGGATCATAGCTTTATTGAAAACCATTAAGCAGCGTAAGAAAATGTTAAGCGCCATATTAGCCAATGCTAATTTCAAACAGGCCCAAATAGTACCATACCACGCATTCGAATCAAATTAGGATCTCCTCAAACAACCTCCACAAAGGACACAGACCACCCTACCAAGTACAATTCCCAGATACCAGGGGCCCCTATTGAACATTTCGTTGAATCGATCACCCCCTGTGGTAATTCTCGATGACAAGCGTGAGTATAGGGCTACAGATGCCAAGAACATGATAGGTGAAAAGATGGCCCAACAAATTGAGTCTCCCCAAAAGGAAATGAGGATAATTGAGGGCATCAACACCTTGAGTAGGACTTGGTTTAAGGACTTCTGCTTTTACCCCAAAACACAACTGCTTACCAAATTCAAGTGCATTTTCCTTTTTGTAAACGAGATATTAATACTTGTTTTTCTATACCCATACGTAACCAAATGAAAGAAGTAAAAAAAACTTTATGAGCCTTCATATTTCCTCCAATCTACAACTACCATGAGTACTTCTAAAGTACCATCGCTTGCAGCAATTGAAACATCAGACATCGATGTAAGAATGGTAGTACTTTTTAAAACCATTGAGTAGCAAGAAAAAATGTTAAGTGTCATATTAACCAATGTTAATTTCATATAAGCCTAGACAGTACCGCACCACGAATTGGGATCAAATAAGGATCTCCCTGAAAAACCTCCAAAAGGGCCACAGACCACTCTACTACCTACAATTTCAGGATACCACATCCCATTACTTTATATTTCGTAGAATCGACCTCCCCTCCGTGGTCATACTCGATAACGAGTGTGAGTATAGGATTATAGGGCTAAGGTTATCATAGATGAAAAGATGACCCAAAAATTTGAGTCTTTTTAAGAAATGAAGAGAATCAAGGGCATCAACATGCTGAGTGGGACATGGTTTAAGGACCTCTACTTTTACCCCATCGCGTACTGTTGGACAAATTGAAGTGCATTTTCGTTTTTATAAACAAGATATTAATACTTGGTCTTCTGTACCTATAGGTGACCAAACGAACGAATTATAAACAATCAGAGGAACCTCCATATTTCCTCCAATCTTCTACTATCACGAGTATTTCTAAAACACCACAGCCTACTGCAACCGAAAAATCAAACATCAATGCAAGGATAATAGCACTATTGAAAATCACTGAGTGGAAAAAGGAAATGTTAAGCACTATATTTGCCAATGCTTGCTTCATACAGGCCAAGATAGTACCACACCACGCATTGGGATCGAATTAGAATCCCCTCGAACAACCTCCACAAGGGCCACATACCACCCTACCATCCACAATTCTAGGATTCTTGGGGCCTTGACTCTACATTTCTTATAATCGACCATCCTTTCGTGATCATTCCCGATGACAAATCTGAGTATAAGGCTACAGAGGATAAGAACATGATAGAGGAAAATATAACCCAACAAATTGAGTCTATTGAAAAAGAAAAGAGGAGAATTAAAGGAATCAACATCCTAAGTAGGACTTGGTTTAAGGACCTCTATTTTGCCCCAACGCGCAGCTGTCGGCAAAATTCAAGTGCATTTTCTTTTTTGTAATTAAGATACTAATACTTGGTCTTCTATATCAACAAGCGGCATAACAAAAGAAGTATAAACAACCAGAAGAGCTTCCATATTTCCCCCGATCTTCAATTACCTTGAAAACCTCTAAAACACCACAGCCAACAACTACCGAAATATCATACGTGTAAAACTGTTTAAAACCACTGAGCTGCATGAGAAAATCTCAAGCATCATATTGGCCAATGCTAGTTTCATACAGACATAAATAGTCTTACACCACACATTTGAATCGCATCAAGAACTCCCCGAGCAAACTACGCAAGGGTTACAAACCACCCTACCACCCACAATTCCTTGATTTCAGGGGCCTCCAATACACATTTCGTAGAATCGACCTTCCCCTATGCTCATTCCCAATGATGAGTGTGAATATAAAGCTATAGAGGTCAAAAGCATGACAAATGAAAAGGTGGCCTAACAAATGGAGTCTCTCTAAGAACAAATGAGGAGAATCAAGGGCATCAAAATCCTGAGTAAGACTCGATTTAAGAACCTTTGCTTTTACCCAACGTGCAACTGTAGGCCAAATTCAAGTGCATTTTCCTTTTTGTAAACAAGATATTATTATTTGGTCTTCTGTACCTATAGGTAGCCAAACAAAAGAAATATAAATAACCAGAACAGCCTCCATATTTCCTCCGATCTTCAACTACCATGAATACTATTAAAAAACCACAGTCTACAGCTATCAAAACATTAGACATCGATCTAAGGATCGTAACACTATTAAAACCACTAAGAGTGAAGAGAAAATGTTAAGCGTCATATTGGTGTAAACACCCCATTTTTGCACTTACCTGATTAATCAACTCGTCAACCCGATCGTGATGGTTCCCAATGATGGATGATTATTCCAATGCTCTGTTTGTTACCAAATATGTTTCAGAAATTCGGATGAGGTATGTCAAGCAAACAAAATTCTAAAAATCATGCTACGCTAGGAAAATATAATTCAAAAAACATAGAAATAATCATTTTTCAGAGAAAAAGAAGCTTCACGATAAAAATTACTAAAAATGACTAAATTATCAAAATACCCCTAACATCAAAACATCCCTAGAGCCTACATTATGCTTAGAAAAATCTTTTCAAAATTCTTTATTCTTTTATGTAATTAGAATCACCAATTTTCACAAATTTTGACAAAATTACGAAAACGCCCCTCATAAAGTTCACGACCATTTTACACAAAAAATTTCATAGATGAGACAAATTAATATTTCCATTGAATTCCTTATGAAATTTCAATTCCAAAACATTCTAGAACATTGAAAAATGACTTAAAACGTAAAAAAAACTCTCCGAGGGCAAAACGATAATTTTACAATTTTAATAATTAAAAATTTTGAAATTAATAATTAAAACATTAATTAATATAAAGTGAAATCTTAATTAAAATTAATTTTTTTAAGTCAAGTCAATCAAGTAAAACTTAAGTCAAAATCCTAAAATCTAGTCAATCAAGTGAGACTTAAGTCAAAATCCTAAAATCAAGTCAATTAAGTGAGACTTAAGTCAAAACCCTAAAATAAAGTCAATCAAGTAAGACTTAAGTCAAAATCCTAAATTTTATTCAATCAAGTGAGACTTAAATCAAAATCCTAATCAATCTAATAAGACCAAAGTCAAATCCCTAACCTAATAGAATTCTAATTAAACTCTAAAACTATCTAAAAGAAACATAATCTAACTTTAACTTTATCTAAAATCTCTTAAAAAAATTTATAATTAGGGGTCTCCACAGCTTAATTTCATATCAAAAGGAAAATCCTAGAAAAAGTAGGTCAAAAAGGCTTCCTAACTTTTCCTAAACCTTAATTTTGAAGCCCTAACTCCTTACCTAACATTCATACCTCAACTTTAACTCAAAAAAATAACTAGAACCCTTTCAAAAACACCCAGAAATCCATAAACAAATAAGAAAAATTCAGATCTAAGAAGGAGGTACTTCGTCTTGGAGATCTGAAGCGAATCTAGTGACAAAATGAAGTAAGGAATATTAATCAAGGGGATCTCTCCGCCAGCTCTGAGGTAACCACCGTTGCGATCATCAAGGCAAATATTTTTTATTTTTTATTTAGGTCTTTTTAGCAATGTAATCTTCTTGGAAAATAGTAGAAACCGGCGTTTGTCGAGCGGGGTTGGTGCCTAACACTTTCCAACCCCATAACTTGATCCCTGGCCTTAGTTTTTTTGGTAAATTAGTTACTTTATCCTTTTAGAATCGATATTCGATTCCTATACCGTAATAACTAGGTGGCAACTCCCAAATCTCAAAAATCAAAAGCGGATTCGTGCACCCCGCGGATCGAGTGCGCTTTCAGTAACAACTCCATTGGGGATTATTGAGGATCAAACTTGAAAAACCCGAAGTATAGGAGCATTGCCAAATCGACCAAGTTTTTATTTTATTTTATTTTTGTATTTGTTTAGTTAGTTTGGCTTGATTATATATCATTTTTTTTAGTATTCTAATTTGTTTGTTTGCTCTATGATCCAATCATGGGCACTTGTGATGATCCTAAATAATTCAAGATTTCAAAAATAATATAAAAATGATGGAATGATGGCGATTGGGATGAGAAAAATGTTTTTTCTTAAAAAAAAAACAGCACTTAAGCATGGTGCTCCGATAGTGAAAAAGTTTTTTTTCTTTTTCTATCTTCTTCTCCATATGTGTGTTGAAGGGGTAGTAAAGAAAGACACTTCTTTCTCTCTCTCTCTATTGACTCTCGTTAATGGCAATTTCAAGAATTCTAATTTGAATTTTAATAATCTCAACAGTGGCGTCGAAGCATCTAATAAGGTTTACCTAGAATACCAATCTGTAAATCTAGAATTATTGCTAAATGAAGGTTGGGACAATAATGTTAAAATATTTTTACAGAACATTCTAGTGTGTATTAAGTCTGGTCACCTCTTAATAAAATGTAGATCTTATCGAGTAGATTAATTTAGAACTTGAATTTACTCAATTTCATTATCAAGAGTCTTGGATATCATCGATGCAAGTTCGGATTAATCTGTAAATCTGGAATTGTTGCTGAATGAAGGTTGGGACATCAATGTTAAAACATTTTTACATAATATTCTAGTCAAGATTAGGTCTAGATACCTATTAATAAAACGTAGATCTCATCAAGTAGATTAATTTAGAACCTGAATTCACTCAATTTCGTTATCAATAGCCTTGGATATCATCGATGCAAGTTCGGATTAATCTGTAAATCTGGAATTGTTGTTGAATGAAGGTTGGGATAGCAATGTTAAAATGTTTTTACAAAATATTCTAGTGAGAATTAAGTCTGGGCACCCATTAATAAAATATAGATCTCATCGAGTAGATTAATTTAGAACCTGAATTCACTCAATTTCATTATCAGGAGCCTTGGATATCATCGATGTAAGTTCGGATTAATATGTAAATCTAGAATTGTTGCTGAATGAAGGTTGGGACAACAATGTTAAAACTTTTTTACGGAACATTTTATTCAAAATTAGGTCTGGGCACCTATTAATAAAACGTATATCCCATCGAGTAGGTTAATTTAGAACATAAATTCACTCGATTTTATTATTAAGAGCCTTAGATATCATCGATGCAAGTTCGGATTGTATTTTCCTAATTCATAGAAAATCCAAATTTATCTAGTATTAGCATAGTTAATATTCCTGATTTATTTTGTGAGAGCGAGCTCATTTGGTATTAGGATCTTTCTCTTTTATTTTCTTTTGGGATGTATTTTTAGTTTTTTTTATTCTTTAAAAAAAAAGGGTTCATCGCTCTTTATCCTTACAACCATCATTCTATCATCAGTTCAATATTTGTTAGAATCTTGATTTGTCTTAGATCACCTAAAGTGATCCTTTATGAACCATAGATAAAAATAAAAATAAAATTAAAAAAAATAAAAAATTTTGTGCCTGTTTCAATATTGGATCTGATTGATTATTCCTTATGCTATACTGATTAATCGTTTATATGACATGCTATGATCTTGATTGATATATGTATTTTTTTATGTGTATACCTTGGTCTTAATTTTTTATGCTATGGGATATCCATATTTTGTGGTTTGATCTAGTCCACGGACCCATTTATTTGAAAAAATGCCCCGGGCACACCCCACCCTGTATTGTATACACTACAAGCATGTTTACTTGTTTTGCACACTTGCATGTCTCAATATAGCCAACGTGGCACTAGTACGTGGCCTAGTCTCTTCGGAGATGCGACGTCATTTATGAAAACCACAACTCCAGTCACGTACCTTAGGGTATATCAAACTGGGGCATCAGTACCATCTGATCAAGTGACTCTTAAAAGGTATATCAATGCACCCGGACTGGAATGACCTGAACTTTTGACCTATTGTAAACCGCACAGGCATATGTCCCGATTGCCAACATAGTGCTAGTGCATAGTCGGTCCCCTCGTAGGATGTTAAACCATTTATGAAAGCTACAACCCTAGACTCATACCTATACGGTATATCAAAGATTAATCCAAATTCACCAATTGCACTTCTTGGTCAAAATCAGTGCCTAAGCAAGATCCTGCCCTACTATACCCTATTGTACGAGGGGGATAGACTACGTCTATTCTAGACGAGAGGTATTTAAGAGGGCCCTTGCTCAGCATTGTGCGCCACCTCTCAATTGAGGATTAAACTGGCTGCTTTTGACATTAGAGAAGTGGGTTGGAGTTTTAGATTACCACCTATACAGTATATCAAACCAAGTCATCACATATCGAGAGGTATATAGGTGTACTCGGGCAAGGGTGGCCAGATAAAATGCATTGCACGTAGTAAATCTAGAGTCTAGAAGTCTTCCTATAGGTCACGACCTGAACTAACTATAGGTATTCCCGGGTTGCTCTATTTAATCCAACAAATAGGTAAGTGGGCGGACCGATCCAGATCGTTCAAACTAGACCCGCAATTTCGGTCCAACCAATGTGTGAAATATAAATCAATTGGCCCAATCGATAGATACATCAAACTGATCAATACTAAACCGATTGGACCAATTGATTTTACTTTCAAAGATTCAGTCTATTTTATACAAAAAAAGATTCGATCTTAGGGTCAAATTATTTTGTCTGATCAAAGGCTCAATCCCAATCAGGGATAGACCCATTTCTAACCTTTCTCACCTTTTTAGTCACTATAGACTTATAGTGCATTTGAATTCGATATTTCCCACCGGATTTAGACTAATCTATATTGAAATTTTAATCATGTGGTTAAGAGTCAAACTTTAAAAGTTAACAGTTAACCTTGGTTTATTTCTAATCAGGTAATAAAATTGCTCCTAAACGTTCTAAATTACCATCTGTACCACTTTGGGTCCGTGAAAAAAGTCGGTATTTCCAAATTATCATTGTTAAGTCCAAGTAGTAAGCCCTTACCACAAAAAGAAACAAGTACAATGGATGAAACAACGCTCCGTCAGATTTTGAAATCTTTCCAAGTAAAAATTAAAATCTGAGTCAGTTGATCCAATTTCCTTCATTTATTCAATCGGTCCTAACAGTGTATTACCACCATGCCGAGATGAGCATATCTACCTTAATGCAGTACTAGAACTAAAGAATAGAGAGATTATTAAAGCAACGGGTTGTCTAGGATATGACAGGCTTGAATCGGGATATGAAGAGATAATAAAAGCAGGCAAGTTCAAGTCATCCATCGAAGATAACTGAAGTGGCATAGACCCTAGAATTGTGTCCCTCCATTCAGAATGATGTCATCTTTTTAACTCTTCTTAGTTTTTTTAACTTCAGTTGCGTCAGTCTTTGAGTTCAGTTAGTCATCTTTAATTTTGGGCTTTAGTCAGGTTTGTCAATCTATGATCTTTTTTATTCTAATAAATAAAGAAGTTTTTGATTATCATGTGTGCAATAATGATGTAAACATAAAATCTAACATTAGAAATGAATTAAAGCTCACTAATCAAATTTAATTAATATTGAAATTAAAGAGTACACTCAAAAAGTGCAAATGGGTATTACGTTATCCTCAAAAGAATATGAGATAATAATAAACTTACTTGAGAAATTCAACAAAGTTCCAACATGGTCTCATGAGGATAGATTGTACCAAAATAGATCAACGCATAAAGTCGAGGGTGAATTTCAAGATCAAAGATGATCGATCAAGAATGATGTAGTTGAAACCATCATAAATGTGTCAAGACCCACAAGAAGAGATCTATCATGTTTTTCACTCAGAAAAAAAAGTTATCATTCACAAAAGAACATGAGATTTGTTTTGAAGTTTGGAAATGGTTGAATAAGTTAATGTCAAATACAAAGAACTCAATTACACTTAATTTCATAGAAGAAGACTGAAGATTACTCTTGTAGACACCCCGATTTGAACGGGTCCCTACTCGAAATGACCCAAAAATACACATTTTTCAATAAAAATTGTCAATGGGCCTCAAAAGTCCAAATCAATCGAAATATGACATTTTGATCAAATTAAGGCCCTTAAGACCCCCTGAGGGTCTAAGGGGCCCACCAAAAGGACTCGGCCTACCTTACGCTTTCCCAATATTTACCGTGTCATTCCCAAAATTGAAAATGACAAATTCTCAATGAAATTATTAGACGGGCCTTAAAACCCTGATTTGCCAACACGTGACATTTCGATCAATCCAATAATTCTAAAATTCTAAAAAGATAAAAAATGTAAAATGAGACTTGGGACCATCTCCACCCTCACCGCTCCGCTCCTAATCCAAAAAAATTCTAAGCCTGCCTAAGGCCCATAAACTCTCAACACTTAGAAATTACATTTCTCACCTTATCCCCTAACCTAAATCCAATCCCACACCACCTAAAACCTAAAACATACCCACCCTCAAAAATCCAATAACCCAAAATCATTCCATAACCCAAGTCCAATATACTAAAAAGCCCACAAACCTTTATCCATATCCAATTAACATCCAACCCATAATCCTAACCCAAAAACCACTACCCACATCAACCAATCACCAAATTGATAATCAAATATGACACATGTCATCATCCCATCTCACCTCCTTCATCCAACTACATACCTCATTAATTTTCTTTAAACCTTATCTACCCACATATCAACCCATTACCTTTTCTCTAAAAAATCACATCAACCCACATCCTCTCCTAACCTACCCTTATAATTTCTTAATCCCTATTCTCTCAAATCAAACACATCAACCCACACCTCCCCTTAACTTATCATCATCATACCTCTCCCTAATCTACCATCATCATTTCCTATAAATCCCTTTCTACAACCTAAACCTACACCCATCCTCTCAAGTCAAACACTCAATCTCTCTCATCAATTGAACCTAAACCCCTAACCTCCACACATCTTTTCACATGTCATCATCTTTCTCACCCTCCCAACCACCCTCTTACACCTTTCATTCTCTTAAATCAAATACCACTCAATCAATCAATCACCCTCTTAAACGCCCATCATCTTACCTTACTAAACACTCCACCCAAATGGTTTGGGTAAGATCCAAACCATTTGGATCAAAACACAGCCCATTTACTCTCATTACATAACTATCCCTCTCCCAACTCCTAATTTCATACCCCTCACCTTTAAAACATATGTCATTCTCTACTCTCCCCCACTTTATCTCATTATATCCCTAAGATAACCCCTCAACATCTATAAATACCTTCGTCCTCTTCTCAAAAAAAGCCCCCAACTCTTACTACAAAATCTCTTACAAGTCTCACAAAAAATCACTCTACTCTTTACTCTTAATTCTCTCATCATCTCTTCTCTACTCTCTTATTTTATATTAAAAAAAGAGTTACATTTTGATAAAGTACTAAGGATCTTAGAAGACATAGAAGGGGAAGAAGAAGGAAAAAAAAGAAAAATAACTTTGAAGCTTCAAGGTGGGTTCAAGGCAATCCCCCTCCTCTTTCTCTCTACCCTTTCCTCCTCCCTCTTCTATTATCCCCTCATCTCTTTATTTTATTTTAGATGGACTTATGCTGAATGATTCTCAAGGCAAAGGTTTATAAGGATCATCCCCTTCAATGGGATGATCCTATAATCAAACCAAAAATAAATCCCTACTTAGGGTACACATTGTCAACACGTGGCACTTCATTTTTATTCTTGTATTTTCAATCAAAATAATCGAGTTGAGTTGAGGTTACAGCCATTTGATTGGGAGAAAAAGGTACCTAACACCTTCCCTTTTCTTCAACTGAACCACTTACCCTGAATCTCAAGATTTGATCTGTATCTTATCCATCGAGAGTCACTACGTGTCAAAAATGTCATTTTTTAGAAAAATGTACATTGGGTGACCATTCACACCCACTTACAAAATGAATGGTGGTGACTCCAATCCTTAGTAGAGGTGGTCATCGTAATGACGAAATCACGTATCTACAACTCTTTCTCAAAAGAAGACCTTACTCGACAGAGCAATCCAGATACTGAGTTCCTAAAACTTTGACTAAGTGAAATAGTAATACACCAAAGGAGGCCTCCTTTGATCGAACCAATTCCTTGTCTTACCAAAAAAATAAATAACTTTTTTTAGTCCCTTGCAGCTTTTAAAAAAATCAAATAGCATAGTAAATCAGTATCCCATACGGATCTAATACTATGCTCTGATACCATCTGTGGCGCCCCGCCGAACGCTAACACAAATCCCCATGTCAGATCTCGAGGTACTAGGTGGCACCTCGAAATTTCGGCATGGTCTCCTCTGTTTATGTTAGCATTCCAAGGCGTTTAACCTACACCTGATAAACGACATACAATCCTGCATATAAACAAACAAAATAGAATACGAGCGGAAACCTATATACATCAAATAATATACGGTATATCAGAGTGCGGAAGAAGAAATTTACGGGATTATACAAAATTTCTCACTCTAACAGGAGTCCTAACGCTCAATACAAATCTATAATACTCCTAGACAAATCGACCCACTAGGGGGTGTAGCCCCAATACTCACCAGGTGACGAACTCTGGTTGTCTATCTGACCGACCAGATGATCTTCACTCGTGCTCTATACCTGTCTCGCCAAGCTCTGAATCTGAGACTAAAAAATGAGAAAGAAAGGGTGAGTAACAATGGTTACCCAGTAAGGAAGCAACAATTTCTGCCAATAACCTCTCCTAACATGAACGAATAAACATACTGAATCATTTTAAAATAAACAAAGTTTTACAGAAGAAATCTACGATTAACTGGTATATATAGCCAGGGATGAGCAACTAAACATTTTAAAACTCACATTACATCGATCAGCAGTACTCACTATAACATTCTCTTTTTATACAAATCTAATTGATCAAATGAAATAATAAACATACATTTCATTTTATATATCAAAATAAGCAACAGATACATATACACAATGGTGGAGTATTGGAATTAGAGTGTTGGGATTCACGACTGGATCGCTCCCAGTCGGGACATGATGTTACAATTTCTCTCTGGCTTTTAGTTCCTGATTTTGTGGCCGGTCGCTGCACTTACCACGTTTGGTTGACCATTTATCCGGCTCAGGCTGGCCGTTTGACGTGACCGTAAGCAATGGGTCTCTTTTCGATGTGTCAGAACGTTCGACTACTATAGATTGTTAGTGATCACTGACTAATCATCTTCGTCTATGCCTATCAGGCGTGCAAGTGATTCCCAAATATACAAACCATTCGTATACGACCACCTTTACATTACAAGTTCACTGGTAAAGATAGAGAGGAATAAACCCGGATTCCAGTTGTGACTCCACTCTCATACGCGTCCCATACCACGTATGAGTTTGGTGGTCCCTACCGTACATCCCAGGATAGTACACCACTCCGGATGATATGATGCACTATCCCTTCAGGCATTCACAAACTCTTTAACAGCTCACAAAATAGCTACTATATATATATTATTTTCATTTGAAAACAAAAGAGAAATTAACAATACAAGGTTGAGAATAGATATCCAGTTTCCTACCATGCAAGTGTGGCCACCCGGCCTAAAATAAATAACATAACAGAGCGCCTCGCGCTAACAGAAAGTAAATAAACATGCAACCAGTAACATTATCCCTGGATATCCGTTCACCAACCTGCATACAAACACACACAACGTAAAATGCAGACATCACCCCTCGGGTGTGACTCTGACATTTTTCCGTTTCATACCCTTTTTCCCTTTTTTCGACTTTTACAGTTTTCAATCTCTTCATAAAATATTCATTTTCTGATATTCATCAACTCAATATGAGTTCATTGAATATTAAATCACATTTTTCAACTATATAATTTATTTCTATCAATAATATTGAAAAAAAAATACAAATTTCATATCAAAACGGGGTCCGAGCAGTGCACAAGACCCAATTTATGGCAATATCCCGTTAAAATACTCTACCCACGTATAATTTGTTAAAAATACAATTAAACATATCAAACATGCAATTTCTGGCATGAATTTTGAAATAAACAAAGAATTCTATATTTCGGAAATACATCCAAATTTTTCCAATAAAATCCTAAATGCAATTTTCACAATCTATGATTACTAATAGAAATTGAGAGTTCCTTACAATCACTAGGCGATGGAATTGAAGCACGTGCGCGGAAATCGAGACGATTGGCACGAAAATCGAGATGGCCCGAACTTCGAAGCGACTGATTTTCAAAACTGGCTTGGTGGTTTCGAAGATCTTGATGTACTCGTCTCTTCTCCCTTCTACGGCGAAGACGGTTTGACCCCGAAATCGATGAAAACCAAGGTCGAAGTTACGAAAATCTCCGTATAAAAATACGGCTGATTTTTGACTATACGGGGTGAAAAAGACGAGAAAACGAAAGAACTTGGTTGGGTTATGTAGAGAATGAGGCTGCGGACGTTTCTCTCCTTCTGCGTCGGAAAGCGATTTGACCCCGAAACGGACGAAATCCAAGGTCAAAGTTTCGAAATTTCCGTATCCAAATACGGCTGATTTTTGACGATATCGGGTGAAATAGAAAGTGAAATGAAGATAGGTTGGGTGGGTTTTGTAGAGAACGAAGCTGCGGACCTTTTCTCTTCTGCGGCGATCGTCGAAAGTGGACCGTTTGCGAGAGATCTGAAGTGGAAAAATCGGAGGAAAAAAATTTCTTTTTTTTTTTCGTTTTTTTTTTTTCGCACTGTTTGGACGAGTGGAGAAGATGAGATTAAAAAAAAAATTTAATATTATTTATATAATATTTGGGACGAATTCGGTATTTCGCCTATTGTTTTGATCGACGATAACTTGGTCATTCGGTCTCCAAAATTGACAAACGAATACTCTATTTCGCCTAATTTTTCATTCCGGATCTAATGGTATAGTCAATTTCTACAAATTATGTCTCTATCAAAAATTTACATTTTTGGCCTGAGGTGACCCCTAAACTTGATGTCGTTTTCGTTTTTGACGATAATTCGACTTCCTGATCTCCAAAAATGACAAATAAATAGTCCATGTTGAATAATTTTTCGTTATGAATCCAATGGTATAATTGAATTTTAAAAATTGTTGATCTAATAAAAAGTCACTATTTTAGCCTAGTCCGACCCGGTAATCGAGGATTTTGCAATTTTTATATTCGAACTCGCATTTGAGCGTGCTTACATGCTAAACTATGTTTTTCGATCATTTTGAATCTAATAGTGAGATCAGATTCCATTAAAAGTGATCAAAAACATCCTAAAGTTTTACCCCTAAATCCCACTTTCAAGATTTTCTTAAAATTTCACTATTTATTTTTTTCTCGAGATATGAATTAAAAATTCAGGGTGTTACAAAATTTGACCATTTTCTCTTTCTTCTAAGGGCACAATAAGTTGACCTAGTTGGACTTTCATCATTGTTTCGGTTGAAAATTAACCTCATTGGTTTGAATTTGAACTTCAATTAATACGAGATTATCAATTATTGATGGATAATCATCAAAATCTTCAAAAGAGTAGAACTGATCACTAAGGTTATTTTGAAAGAATGGAGGATTTTCTGGGATGGAGATATCTTTATTTTCGAATTTATCAAAAAAAATTTCTTCTAAAGATAGTGCTAGGTGACTCAATTGAGTTCTTATGCAGGCTAAGGCTTGACCCAAGTCCTATTGTTGTTGATGGAGCTGTTGTTGGATAAAACTGTTGTTGTTGGATTAACTATTGTTGTTGAATCAACAACTTAGCCATTAAAGACTCTAATGATGAAGTTAAAGGAGATGACAAAAATGAGTCATTGAATGTTGACTTTGGCTCTACAGTTCTATATTCGGAGAAATATTGAGAATCATAGGATTGTTAGGCAATTATGGTTGGGTTAATCATCGAAGTGTCATGCATATAAAAATCATCATAGTTACCAAAATGATTACCCTGAGTGAACTCATTCTGACATGGTATGATATCTGAGGGAAACCAATTATCTATATGGTATGGTTGGTCGAACGAACTAGGTGTCGGCATCCAATAAGAATTTTGTGAATGATGCATATTGGCCTGTGTAGCACGAAACATGGGTAAAGTAGAACAATACTCGGGAAGATGACCATAATTATCACATAAGACGCATGGGATCCAAGAAACTCCATGACAATGTAAATTACACAGTCAATCAAACAATCTCAAAAAGAAAATACTGGACCTAGATAGCTCCTAACTGGATAGAAATAGCGCAACCGGCTTTCCTACTCGATTCTATGAAGTCAATTTTGAATCATTTGGATCTCCAGATCAGAGGTGGCGCACATTGCGTAAGCAAAGGCACTCTCCTTCATTTCTTAAATAAACTGAGTCTATCCCCTCAAAGGACAAGATTTTACTAGATATAAAAGATGACCAAGAAGCGCAATTGGCACAACTTGAAGCGAAATTTCTCCTATTGAACTCGTGGGCCCTATAATCAAGGCTAATTGATTTTATTTAATTTGATTGGATGACTAGTAAGTTGAATATCCTAATTAGAGCAAAGAATTGATAATGACTTCCAATCCTTATCTTATCATGCCATCCCTAGGAGAGGGGTGCTCTTTACTACTTAATTAACAACTTCAAGTATGTGCAAATTGGAAAAATAACACACAAAGACAAGGAGTAACCCACTAGCATAGAGACGCGTGGGTGTTTTGAGATTACCTCCCGTGCTAGACGGGGTGAAGACGGATTGAGTCGACTTAGGCCACCAATCCCAATTTTGGTGTGCGAACCTAAGGAACCGTGACGGTATTGTTCATCTGTCGTCCTTTCTTAATCTATTACAATCCAAGCTTTCTTGGATAATTAAAAAAATTACAAGGAATCCTATACAAGAGTTTCTAAAATAGAAAAATAAGCCTAACTAAAGATTAAAAGAAATTGAAAGAAAAGAAGAATAAAAATGTTCACCTACAAAGAGCAAAACAGAAATGTTAACAGAAATAATAGTAAATGGACTCAAAAATAGAATCTGACTTATCAAAATCTTGCTGACTATATCACATTTTATAGAAAATTTTGTTCTACTCCAAGTCGATACTATAATAGTTAATCGGAGATCGGAGCAGAAAGTTACAGTCAAGTTAAGTTCTACTGTCTCAAGTGAAAAAAAAGGGAATGACTTCTTTTTATTTTTTTTCTTCTTTCTTCTCTCTTAAACCTTCAAGTACACTTGGACTTACATCAAGAAATCAAAAGAAAAAAATAATAAAATAAAAATAAAAGAAATGAATTTTAATTCAAAACTTACCTGATGAGAATGTAAAATACCATATTTTTTTCCCTTTAATATTTAGTCATTTATACATATTTGGTGTCTAAATGTACTCATTATTCTTTTATTTTGATTTAGGATGCAAATGGAGGTGTTAAGTGCAAAACGAAATTAATTGGGCAATTTTGGACAGTTTCAACATCACTTCGTAATCTGGGCATAACTCTCTCATCCGAACTCCAATTGAGATGATTCAAAATGCTATGGAACGCTAAGAAAAATATATACAACTTTCATATTTTGAGTTTGAGAGATATTGACTATATCAAGGTCGAAATCGGGCTTGAAGTTGCTGCACCTGCACTGTTGACGCGAATTCGACGCGGAGTTGATACGGTTTATTTTAGAAACTTTCCAAATCTGGTGCACGAAAATTTCAATTGAAAATACTACTTTCCTAGTTATATTAGGACTTTATTTTATTTTTAATATTTTTCCTTAATTAGTTAGATTGGGATATTGTTATTTCAGAATATTTTTAGGAGATTTTGTAGGCTTCTAAGGAGGAAAAATAACGAGTAAAAGAAAAGAGACTTGAAAAAGATATCTCTCTCCTCTCTTCTTCTCGAATTTAATTTTTATTTTGGGAATTTTGATTATGACTTTGTGTGACTAAACTTTTCTAATTGGTCGAAGGAAACGGAAGCTTGGGAATCAATAAAAACTGTGAGATCTAATTGATTTTTATTGTTCAATTTATGCTTTGAGTATTGGATGTTCTTCTATGCCTATTATCATTATTGGCTCGTTTAATTACTAGGAGGCCTACTAGTTTATTATTCGTTTCAATCTACTGTTAGATTAGATATCAAATCCGTAATTGTTTGATCCCTCTAATTTGTGAATCAACTGAGATTTAATGATTTGCTGCGTCAGAAATTATTAGATCTTAGGAAGAATACTCGACTAAATTAATACAACTGCTTGTGCTTGTATTGTTTAGTTTCATCGATCTCTCTAATTCTTAAGGCTACTACTAGATTAAACTTTTAACGCTTGTTTTGGGTTGTTTAGTAGTTAGGGTTAATTAGATCGCTTGTTTTTCTATTTAACTATGACTAAGGAGAGATAGGAAAATAGTTCCAACGGTGAATATTCAAACTGTGAATTGATATATACTTGCATCGATGATCAGTTGTAAAATTCCTATGGTGGAAGTTGACTTAGACCAATGTTTGTTCTTTTGATTGATTTTAATTCTTTTATTTGAATTGTTCCTTAGTTATTCTTCTTAAAATTAGTTTCGTTATACTTGAAACCCCCCTTTTTATTCACATAACATTAAAACTAGGCTAGATACTCTCCGTGGGAAAGATCCTTACTCGCACTAATACATTTATTTTTTAGGAGTATAAATTTTATTTTTGATTGTATGCGATAGCACACCATTACCACTACTACCTTTACCTTTTCCCGACAGCAGTGCCAAAATTCTGATGGGACTATCGTTGTTCTACCCACTAGAGTTAATATTAATCTTATTTTTACCTTACTTGGGGGGCAAATAGGGGATCGAACCTAAGAGAAAGGGAAAGTAGAGTTAAGGTAAGAGAATAAAATTTGAATTAACTAAAATGAATTAAAACTATTTTTCTTTATATTTTTTTTGAACTTATAAGAAGATTTAAAATTGCTAGAAAATAAACTAAAGTAAATGAAGTTAAAAACAAATAAACTTATGAAATTAAAGCACCATTGAAGGTGAATTTACCCAAAACATGTTGATGAGCAATTTCTAGTCTCTAGTCTTTTTATAACTCAATCGTAAGGGATTGGTGTTAGCTCCTTACATCGGAAAGTTTAGCAAATGAAATCAAATGAGATAACATAAATAAAGTAGAATTCCTTCAAAACTTCCTACTACCACTTATCTAGTTTAAGCATACTTTATCTTGATCTAATCTAAGCATAAAGTATATATATTAAGAATAAAAGTGCAAGAAATCTTAAAGAGAACTCATGAGCATTTTAGATAAAAGAAAGGCATGAAATTAGAAACAACACAAGACATTGTTCTAGGCTTTTCCGCTCTCCAATGGAGGAGAGCTTAGCCTAATGTCATTGCAAGAGAGAAAAGATAAGGGATGAAAAAACTTTTCTTCATTTCATTGAAAAACTTACAAATTCTTCTTCTTCTACTTCTTATAAGACTATTTAACCAAAAAGAAATAAGTAGAAGATAAAAATATAAAAAAATAAGAGAATAGGCTAAGAGCCTTAGATTAAGGGAGTCTTGGATAAAAGAACCAAGAGAGGATGAGACTTTCTCTAAAGATTGAGGCTCTATTTATAGAGAAAAATGTGTGTAAAAGAGTCTAAAAGTAGCCTCCACTTTTCTTTGCACAAAAAGACAAAAGAGGAGAACATGAGTTAAGGATTAAGGCATTCCAAAGTGGGCCAAAATGCTTTTGCCTTTAGATTATGATTCTAAAATGTTGATTTCCTGCTCAAGAAACACACGTAATTAGATTTATCTAGTAAATGAATTTATTTATGTATAATTAAGCCTAATTAACATACAAGATGGTATTTCGAGGCTTATCATGATTATTACCTTAATATGGAGAAATAGGGACAAAAATCAGGAGAAATGTCCAGAAAATGTGCGTATAATTGAGTGTTTCGAGACGCTCATCTGTAGTTTCCTCCTAAATTCAAGTGCATTTTGATTTTTGTAAACAAGATATTAATACTTGGCCTTCTATACTCACAGGTAACCAAACGAAAGAAGTATAAACAATCAAAGGAGCCTCCATATTTCCTCCGATTTTCAACTATTATGAATACCTCTAAAGCACCACTGCCTACAGTAGCTGAAACATCAGACATTGATGCAAGGATCGTAGCACTATTGAAAACCACTATGCAACAAGAGAAAATTTTAAGTGTTGTATTTTCTAATGCTAGTTTCATATAGGTGCAGATAGTACCGTACGACGCATTGGGATCGAATCAGGATATCCCCGACTAGCCTCCACAAGGGCCACATACCACCCTACCATCTATAACTATAGGATTCCATGGACTCCCAATCTAGATTCGTAAAATTGATCACCCCTCGATGTTCATTCCCTGTAACTAGTGTGAGTATAAAGCTATAGAAGTTAAGAGCATGACAGATAAAAAGATGGCCCAACAAATTGAGTCTCTCCAAGAAGAAATGAAGAGAATGAAGGGCATTAACAGCCTAAGTGGGACTCGATTTAAGGACATCTGCTTTTACCCCAATGCGCAGTTGTCAGCCAAATTCAAGTACATTTTCCTTTTTGTAAATAAGATATTAATACTTGGTCTTCTATACCAAAAGGGGCCAAACGAAAGAAGTATATACAACCAAAGGAGCCACCATATTTCCCCTATCATCAACTACCATTAATATATCTAAAGTACCACAGCCTGCAGCTACTGAAATATCAGACATCGATGCAAAGATCGTAATACTGTTAAAAACCACTGAACGGCAAGAGAAAATATTAAGCACCATATTGATAAATGCTAGTTTCAGAAAAGCCCAAACAGTATCGCACCACTCATTTGGATCCAATCTCGATCTCGTCGAACAACCACCAGAAGGGCCACAGACCACCCTACCACCCACAATTTCAAGATACCACCCTCACTCAACATTTCGTAGAATCGACCTTCCCTTATGGTTATTCTCAATGACAAGTGTGAGTATAGGGCTACATAGGCCAAGAGCATGATAGATGAAAAGATGGCTCAAGAAATTTAATCTCTCCAAAAGGAAATAAGAAGAATTAAAGCAATCAATACACTAAGTGGTACTCGATTTAAGGACCTCTGCTTTTACCCTAACGCATAGTTGTCGACCAAATTCAAGTGCATTTTTCTTTTAGTAAACAAGATATTAATGTTTGGTCTTCTGTACCCATAGGTAACCAAACAAAATAAGTATAAACAAACAGAGGAGCCTCTATATTTCTTATGATCTTCAACTATCATGAGTACCTCTAAAGCACCACAACCTACAGTTGTCAAAACATTAGGCATCGATCCAAGGATCATAGCACTGCTGAAATCCACTGAGCAGCAAGAGAAAATGTTAAATGCCATATTGGCTAATGTTACTTTCATACAGCCGCAAACAATACCACAGCAGGCTTTGGGATCAAATCAGGATCTCCCAGAACAATCTCCACAAGGGCCATAAACCACCCTACTACCCACAATTCTAGGATTCCAGTAGCGTCCATTCTACATTTCGTAGAATCAACCACTCCCCCCCTGATGAATCGGTTAATGGAGGATAGATAATGGATATGGATTCGAATTGGATTATGAAAGTGGTATAGAATTATATAGGATTAGGGACAAGGTTGAGCATGCAAACTATATGACATGATAAGCGCATTTGTAACTGACAATATCAAATGCATTACCCACCAGAAGTTAGCTTAGATGGTAAGACAAAATTGGGTATGCTCCCCAGATTGTGCTCTTCAATCTTAATATGCCCCTCCACTGAAATTTAGTAAATTATATGTCCTAACACGTGCTGGGTGGGTTGGTGCGTGAGGCTCTAGGTACACTAGTCTCACCTCTATGGGTTACAAAAAAAAAAGAATATAGCAAATATATATATATATATAGGGAGCGGTTCAGTAGCCCTAAAGTTTGCCAAACATTTTTCAAAACATGGGTTAGAAGTTTTGGAATGAGCTACTTTTATAGAGATCATCATCACCAAAAATCAGCCTATTCCAAAACTTCTAACCCCATCAAAAGTGATTTACAAAAGTTGGACAGGCCACGATTCTTCAATTTGTAAACTAGGGTTAGAAAATTCAAAATGAGCTGATTTTTGGAGGATGGTCTATTTATCGTAGAGATCATCCTCACAAAAAATTAGCTCATTCCAAAGCTTCTAATCCATGTTTTGAAAAATGTTTGGCGAACTTTAGAGCTGTTGAACCGCTCCCATATATATATTTGTTGAAAGATACTGCTGGAAGCTCATGCCATTTGCCATTAGCCGAGACTAATGAAATAAAGGAAATGGGCATCTTCGAAGGGAACAACTTTACCTACAAGAGATCATTATCAGAGGAAACTGCTGAAGTAACATTGAAATTGACATCCTTTCACACATTGCTGACATGGACGGGTACAGAATCCTAGATGTTTTTCTATGAGTAAGAAGCATCTATGGTTTTGTGCACACAGTAGACACCTTAATTTGAATGGGCCCTCACTCGAAAGGGCATAAAAACAGTAATTTTTCAATAAATTTGGCCAACGGGCCTAGATGGCCCGGATCATTGAAATATGGCATTTTCACCAAAATCAAAGCCTCTAACACCTCTCAATGGGTTAGTAGGCCCACCAAAAGATTCGGCAAGCTCCCTTCTATCCCGCTCCACTAACATCGATTTTTCGACAAAATAGGCCAATGGGCCTCAAAGGTCCAAAATGCTAAAAAATAGCAACTTGATTGAACCGAGGCCCCTAAGACCACCCAATAGTCCAAGGGACCGCACTCAACGTACACAGTCCGAACGTTCACCGCTCCACGCTTGCATCAAAGCGCTCGATGAAATTATCCAACGTGCCTAAAAAGCCCAATTCGCTAACACGTGGCATTTTAATCAATCTAATAATTTCTAAAAATCATAAAAAGATAAAAAAAAATGGAAAAATGTGAGACTTGAGACGCCTATCCTTCATCTACCCTCTACCGCTCCGCCTCGAAATTCACAAACACCCTAAATACTCCAAAGCCCATAAACCCTTAACCTTTTTTGTAATTAATTTCCCACTTTACACCCTAACCTAAAATGAACTCCATGTCACCTAAACCCTAAAACCTACCTACCCTCAAAATCCAAACCAAAACTAGCCCTACCCAATCCAAACTAACCTACAAACCCAAAGCCTAACACTAAAAGCCCACAAGACATCACCTTATCCATATCCAATTATCCAACCCACAACCCTAATCCATCAACTACTACCCACATCAACCAATCACAATCTTCACACCAAAAGATGACACATGTCATCACCACCCTTCACCTCCCTCATCTAATCACCTACCCCCATCATCATTCTCTAAACAATTCATCTAACCCACATCACCTTTCTCTAAAATCACATCAACCCATACCCTACCCTAACCTAACCTATCTCCATTATCTAACATCATCAACCACCCACACCTCAACCCATACCCTAATCCATCACCATTCTCTAACATCATCAACCACCCCACATTACCACTCATATCCCTTACATATCAACCCATCACTTTCCCTTAAAATACTCCAACAAAATCACCTCAATCCATACTTCCCTCATCATCAACCAATTAACCCACACCCTTCTCTCTAATCAAACAACCTCCACCAACAATCAACCAATCTCATCACCTCACCCTCTCATCATGATTTCCACATGGCATCATCTCCTTTCTCCTCCCAAAAATCAATATACCCACCTCTTACACAATTCATTCTCCTAAATCTAAACATCTCACCTCATCAACCAACCTAACACTCCTTCTCCAAACAACCCTCTTACACCCCCACTCCCCCCATCAACCATCACTCAGCTCACCCTACCAAACACTCTACCCAAATGAATTTGGGTAGGATCCAAACCATTTGGGTTAAAACACTACCCATTTCCCTCATTACACAAATACCCTCACTTACATTCAAAATTTCATACCTTCCACTTCAAATACCCATGCCATTCTCTATTCTCTCAACTCTTCACCCCATTATACCCCTCAAACCATCCTCCAAATACTATAAATACCCCTCCCCACCTTCCAAAAATTGTTACCAAGTGTTACCAAGTCTTGCTAAAAAAAATAACAACAAATCTATCTTCTCTCCTCATCTCTTCTCTAATCTCACACTAATCCTCTACAAAATAAATACATTCTCTCATACTCCACTAGGACTCAAAAAGACTCAAAGAAGAAGAAGAAAAGAAGATTGAAGATACAAGGTGGGTGTAACAAAAAATAACCCCCCTCTCTATCCTCTCCTTCTCCCTCTTCTAATATCCCCTTCTTCTCTTTTATTTTATTTTTTACTTTAAATAAATAGTCACTAAGGCAAATGATTCCTCAGGATCATCTCCTTCAATGAGATGATCCTATGATCAAGCCGAAAGCGAATCCCTATCTAGGGTACAAACGCACCCACGTGGCACCTTTTTTATTACTTATTTTAAAAAAAATGATCGAGTTGCATAGAGATTACCGCCACTTGACGGGGAGAAAAGGGCCCCTAACATCTTTCCTTTTCTCCAATCGAGCCGCTTACCCGAATATCAAAGTTTGATCACCCCTTTATCTATTGTGAGTCACTAAAATGCCAAAAATGCCATTTTTGGAAAATGTACATCGGGTGACCATTCACACCCTCTTACAATATGAATGGTGGCGACTCCAAATCATCGTAGATGTGACCGTTGTAATGACGATATCCACGTATCGACAGCTGGCGACTCCACTGGGGACTAATGGCTCATCCCTTGTGGATAACTCGATCATTTGAAAAAAAAATAGATTTTTCTTTTACTAATGTGTTTGTTGTTTGTTGTGTGTGTATTGTTTTGCTTTTATTTTCATTATTATGTTCTTGATGTAATATTTACTAACATTTTTGTTGCTTCATTATGATGTTTGTAAGGGGGTCGATGAAATGAATAAAAATGCACGTGTACACTTGCGAGCATAGCCTCACTTCCTAGCCACCCCACCTTCAATATACTTACTCTGATGCTTAGTAGTTCCACGGCTTGAGATCATTATTTCAAGTGTCGAGAATGAACACATCAAACCCGATCACCAACCAACGACATGTGTACTTCGGTACGTATCGAGGTTTGAAGATCGGGTAGCCGTGAAATCACCTATTAAACTCATACATGTATCCAGCTAGATGAGCTAGGACACAAAATTTTAATGTTACATTGACCCTCAAGGCAAAATTGTACGTGTTTGATGTATTCGGGCCTCGAAGCCCAAGTTGTAAGTCCAAAGAGGCACACATAGATCACAGGAGTTATCTTTGTTTTCTTCTCATCTCCCCTTAGGTAAAAGGGGAGGAATGCATCACATTCATGTTCAAAAAAAAAAAAAGCAAAAAAAAAAAATACAGTGAAGAAAGGAAGCAAAACAGTGGGTCAAAGAACCATTTCTGTGAAAATCCAGAAGCTGGAATTCTTTCTGGTTCGTGTCTGTGGCACGGACAGGCAAAAATGTATCCCATTCGTGTTGGGAACACGGTTGAAATAACATGTACCTTAACCGTGTTCTAAACATGGTTGAAATGACAAATTACCTTATCTATGTCTTGAACATGGTTGAAACAATAAATGTCTCATCCGTGCCCAAAACACGGATGACAGAATATAAATTACATCCGTGCCATTAACAGGGACCAGAGTGAACTCGACCCTACAAAATGAACTTGACAGTCCACTTTTGAATAGGCTCACTTACTAATCGATCCAACGTTGATGGCACCCTTAGAAGAATCCCAAGTTTTAGACGAGTTAAGTAAAATGGATTTTATTAATCAATGTTTTCAAAAACAAAAAAAAGGGAAATATTTGCAGACTTTTCGACTCAAAACGATTGTAAGTCGAGTCCCCACTCGTATCCATTTAAACCGGACTCACAACCTATACCCATCAAAATGGGGCCTACAACCCATGACTTTAAAACTGGGTCCACGACCCAGATCCAATCCAACTGGGTCCACAACCCAGATCCATTTTCAACTAGGTCTACGACCCATATCCATATCCATTTTCAACTAGGTCCACGACCCAAATCTAATCCAACTGGGTCCATGGCCCAGATCCATTTTCAATTGGGTTATGACCCAGATCTATGTCCCTCTTCAACTGGGTCCACAACCTATATCCATATCCATTTTCAACAGGGTCCATGACCCAAACTCGACTCAATTGGGTCCACAACCCAGATCCATTTCAACTAGGTCCATTACCCAAATCCACTACAAGCCGAACCCATATCCAATTTCGAATCAAGTTCATGATCTAACAAAGATAACAACCAATCAATCAACTCGAATGCATTAAACTATCTCAACAAAAAAAAATGCACCAATTGCAGTCTTTGATCAAAGTCGGTGCCTAAAAAGATCTTACCCTGTTGATACGAGGGGGATAGACTACATCTATTCAGGGAATAAGACGACTTAAGAGTGCCATTCCACCTCTTCCTTGGAGATCTGCCTAGCTGGCGATGATTTCATAGAACTGAATTGGAGGCTACCAAAAACATGGGTTGTTCCAACTCGATTTATCTCAAAAACTACCTTTTTCAAAATGTTTTTCCAACTCCGTGTCGATGCCAGCGCCGTGCTGATGAAACTATCTTTTTCAAAATGTTTCCCCGACTCCGTGTCGATGCCAGCCCCGTGCTGATGAAACTATCTTTTTCAAGATGTTTCCCCGACTCCGTGTCGATGCCAGCCCCGTGTTGATGAAACTACTTTTCAAAATATTTTTCCAACTCCGTGTTGATGCCAACTCCGTGCTGAGATAATTTCGCTTTCAAAATATTTCTCTCGACTCCGTGTCGATGCCATCTCCGTGCTGATGAAACTACCGTTTTCAAAATATTTTCCCGACTCCGTGTCGATGCTGGCTCCGTGCTGATGAAATTACTTTTTCAAAATGCTTTCCCGACTCCGTGTCGATGCCAGCTCCGCGCTGATGAAATTACTTTTCAAAATGTTTTCCCGACTCTGTGTCGATACCAGCTCCGTGCTGATGCCAACTCCGTGTTGATGCCGACTTCGTGTCGATGCTAGCTCCGTGCTGATGAAATTATTTTTCAAAATGTTTTTTTCGACTCCGTGTCGATGCCAGTTTCATGCTGATGCCAACTCCGTGTTGATGCCGACTCCGTATCGATGCCAGCTCCGTGCTGATGTAATTCTTTTGTTAAATATTTTACCAATTCTGGGTTGATGCCGGCTCCGCGTCGAAAAATTATTTTTCTGATAAAACTCACAGTAAACAACTTTACCTGATCTAATAAAACATCATGCATCTTCACTTTTTGTAAACAAGATAGTAACGCTTGGTCTTCTGTACCCACAGTAGCCAAGCGAAAGAAATACAAGCAACCAGAGGTACCTCCATATTTTCTGAAATCATCTACAGTTACCATGAGTTGTCTGAACCAGCACAACCCCCAGTACTCGAAATGTCTAGTATCAATCCATAAATAACAGCACTATTAAAGATAATTGAGAGGCAAGAAAAGATAGTAAGTATTGTGTTAGCCAATGCCAACATCCTACAAGCTCAAACGATGCAGCAGCACGCATTTGGGTCGAATCAAGAGATACCCGAGCAACCTCCACAGGGACCACAGACCACAATGCCACCTATAGTGCTTGAATACCAGGGTCCTCCACTCTATATCCCACAGAATCGACCACCCCCTGTGATCATTCCCAATGATGAATGTGAATACAGGACTACGGAAGCCAAAAACGCAACAGATGAAAAACTAGCTCAGCAAATCGAATCTTTGCAAGAAGAGATAAGGATGATGAAAGGCCTCAACACTATAAGCGGAACTCGATTCAAGGATCTATGCTTCTACCCCAATGCTCAATTACCGGCCAAGTTCAAGTGTCCAGAGTTTGAAAAATATAACGGAGTAGGGTGTCTATTGTCGCATTTGAAGTTGTATTGCGGATCCATATGCCAAGATGACGAGGATGACAGGTTGTTGGTGCAATTGTTTCAGACGAGCTTAACAGGGTTGGCACTCAAATGATTTTTTAGATTGGATCACTCGCTCATTAAAAACTGGCAAGACTTAGCCGAAATGTTCTGGAAAAATTACTGGTTCAATACTGATGTGGGGCTAGATCGAAATGACATGACTAAGATGACGAGAAAGCAACGAAAAACGGTGAAAGAGTAAGCACAGAGATGGCGAGAGTCCGCCTCATAAGTAAGGCCTGCAATGACAGAGCAAAAGATGAATACCACATTTATCTCAACACTAGGGCACGCCTTCTATACTCATCTGGTGGGGCACACCACAGGCACATTCTCGAACTTGGTACAAGTAGCGGATCGGGTCGAGGACGGGATCTGAATCGGTCTGATCTTTGACTTCACGAGTCTGGGGGCAACAACAGGAATCCCTTCTCAAAGAAAGCCAGTGCCTCCAGGAAAGAAGAGGGAAAAAACACAGTTCAATAACGTATAGTCGAATCGACCCCTCTTCATCCCTTCACCAGCACCAAGACCACAAGCGCGATCAACTTCATGGGCACCAGCACCGCCAACATGAAACCCTCCACCTCAAAATCCATTTCGAGCAAATCCTCCACCAGTCGCACAGCAGGCACCACTATATGGGAAAAACTAGCAAGCATGGCCTAACAGAGTGTTTACCAGATTACCTATGACACTATCAGAGTTACTTCCAATCCTACTCAGGGGTGAATACCTGGTAAAACGTCCACCAAACCCCGAGGCTGCCAAAGGGCCAGGGTACAACCCTAACCTATTCTATGAATTTCATATGGGTGTGCCAGGGCACTCTACAGACCAATGCTGGCAGCTCAAGCATCAAGTACAGAACCTGATCGATAAAAAGACTTTCATCCTAGATAGGCTTGCCAACCTGCCCCAACAACAAAATATCAATCAAAACCCCTTACCTACTCACAATGGAGAAGGAAGTGGGCATAGGGTAAATGTCATCTACGGAGAATTCGACTTCAATCCTTCGGATTTGATAGCACCTATTGGGACAAAAACCAAGGTTCACTTGACCCGGGAATCAATGGCATCAACGGTTAACACGGTCAACCACTACACAACAAACGCATCCCAAAATTCACTACCACCATTCAGATTGGCCGACTTCACCATCCACCTCACTTATCAAAATACTACTACCCGACCACCTTAGTTATGCCTTATGGATCACCAACCATCAAATTTCAACCCGACCTCCTCTTCTATACCATACACATTGCCAACTCCTCAAGGATCAACTCGACCCCCCTTCATATACCATACACATCCTCCTCACGTCCACCACTCGTCATTTCATACAATCCTCATATAGCTCGTCCTACCACCACTACATCCAAATCGTCACCGTCACCCCTCATCCTCAATATGAAACCCGATCCACCCCCTATAACCATACGTTCGCCTAAACCATTCCCCTATAGCTCCTACCAGGTAGTTCCTTAGAGCTATGAGACCACTATCACCACAACCACCAGGGTCGAAACAATGAAGAAAGTAATGATGGCCGATATCAACCATATAACAAGGGCAGGGAAGTGCTAGAAATTGTCAGAAAATGGGGTGAACATCAAGGAAGAAACGAGAGAGACTGCAAAAGAGGTAATCGAGGAAGAAAAAAGGGAAGCAAAGGGAAAGGGTAAACTATATAAGGATGACAGGCTAGAAGAGAAAGCAAAAATAACAGACAAAGAGGCTGCAAACTTCATTAAGCACGTTCGAAAGAGTGAGCATAATATCGTGGACCAGCTAAATAAACAGTCAACTCAAATCAGTATTTTGGGCCTAATGTAGAAATCAAAGGAATACCAAGAGGCATTACTGAGAGTTCTAAGGAAATCACATGTACCTGCAACCACCTCACCAGCGCAGTTGGAGCAAACGATCGACCAGATCATGGCCCTTAATCCTATTATTTTTATAGAGAATGAGTTTATGCCTGAAGGAACGAGGCACGTTGAGTCACTAAACATTATAGTCATATGCAAGGGCATGATGGTTGCTAGAATACTGATTGATAACGACTTTGCCCTTAACGTCTATCCGCTTGAAATCTTTCGAAAACTCAACGTTGATTGGTCGCATGTGAAACCCAACAACAAGGTCATTCGAGGGGTTCGATAGTTCAAGAAGGGATTCGTTGGGCGAAGTGGATTTACTGGTCACTATAGGTCCTTACACCTTTGAAGTAACATTCGAGATCATGGAAATACCGACAACCTTTAATTTGCTACTGGGCAGACCATGGATCCATATAGCCGGAGCAGTACCATCCTTATTGCACCAAAGAGTCAAATTTATCATGGGGCAAAAGATGATATCCGTGCTGGCAAAAAATCTTATTCCGGCTGGGAGAGCTCCAGATGTGTCTTTCATCGATATTGAAATGACAAAGGACAAGGCACTCTATCATTCTTATCAATTCGCTGTTGTCAATCAGATTGAGAATGGAAAGAGAAGGTAAGGGCAAAGCTATCAAGAACAAATCTGATGATTGGTCAGGTTATGAAAAGGGTAAGTTACCGACCCAACCAAGGGTTGAGACCAAGAGGAAGAGGAAGAACTACACCGATTGAAGCGAAAAAGCACACTCCTTATTTTGGTCTGGGGTTTAAGTCCACAAAAAGGGATATTGTAGAAATGAATAACAAGAAAAAAGAGCTTTGACTAGCGAAAAGGAAAAACTGTGAACTGAACGTCTGGAATCTGGGCCAAGTTCCTCACATCAGCATTAGCTTCCCAAAATCACATATTAGACCCAACAGCTTATCAGAACCACAACCAGCAAAAAGTCAAAAAGGGTAAATTTCGCACCAGTGCACATTCAAGAAGACCAAGTCGTTGAGTCCCAATCATCCTTCGTAGAAGGCATTGATGTTCTATTCAATGGGGATTCCGATGAAAATCCATCAGAAACTACCCAAGAGCCTACAAAAGTAGAAATCATCACAAGCCAAGAGAAAGAATCACTTTTCCCCACCGACATCGATTGGACGTCAATCATCATCCCACCAAGCTTGGGAGGGACTATGCCCCAATGTGACAACAAACCATCGGAGATCATGGTCATCTCCGAACCATCAATCAAATCATCCAACAAATTACTCAATCATCTCATCCGCCCCCTTAGAGAAGGGGAAGCTCTAAACAATTCGGAGGAATTCCCATTGACCCTTAAGGTTACCATAGCCTCCAAAAAAATGCCGTTAGGAGACATCAATTTGTTTGAGGATCATAACAAGCCCTCGTCCTCAAGTAATTTTGAAAGATCTTTATTAACAAATTTGCATGATTGTTCTTCTTATTTCAGGTATCCAGAAAATCATAAAAAAAATAAATATTTATCAAAAAGTGAAAAAATCAAAATTTTCTCAAAAATCAAAAAAATCAAAAAGCTTTCAAAATTACAAAAAAACATATATTTTCTAAAAACAACAAAAAAATGAGTTTTCAAGGGATTTTTCTAGGTCAAATGAGTACCTAGATAAAATAGAATTTGAAAGGGATGAGTATGATTTTGATCTTGAATTCGACTTCGACCTCATGGGGATAGAAGAAGAGTCTGAGGACGAAATGGAGTACCCACCCAAATAAATCAAAAACTTGGTAGAACGTCACGAGAGAGGTATTCAACCAAACATCGAGGATACAGATTCAATCAATCTTAGTACCGAAGAGGACCCACGAATTGTCAAGATCGGAACTTTATTAACGTCACAACAGAAAGAAGAAATGGTCGAACTATTACGAAACTATCAGGACGTCTTCGCATAGTCATACAGAGATATGCCAGGGTTAGATACAGATCTCGTTGTTCACAAGTTGCTAATTACTTTTGAAAGTAAGCCAATCAAGCAGAAACTGAAAAGACTGAAGCCTGAATGGACCCTCAAGGTCAAAGATGAGGTCATGAAGCAGTTTGAAGCAAGATTTCTTGCAGCTTCTACGTACCCTGAATGGTTGACTAACGTCGTCCCAGTACCCAAGAAAGATGGGAAGGTACGCATGTGTGTTGACTACCGAGACTTGAACAAAGCTAGTCCAAAGGTTGATTTTTCACTACCACACATCGACACTCTAATCGATAGTACAGCAGGGCATGGCATGTTCTTATTTATGGATGGCTTCTCAAGTTATAACCAGATAAAAATGACAGAAGAAGACTAAGAAAAAACTGCATTCATCACACCATGGGGTACTTTCCACTACAAAGTCATGCCATTCGAACTGAAGAATGCAGGGGTGACTTACCAACGGACAATGATCACCTTATTTCATGATATGATCCACAAGGAAATGGAAGTCTACATAGATGACATGATTGCTAAATTCGGTGTAGAAGAAGATCATCTGGTAAATCTCAAGAAGTTGTTCGACAGGCTCAGAAAATACAGTTTAAGGCTCAATCCAACCAAATGAGTGTTCAGGACAACATCAAGCAAGCTACTGGGGTTTATAGTCAGTATAAGAG
The DNA here is from genome assembly GCF_017979445.1 of Akebia trifoliata. NCBI lineage: Eukaryota > Viridiplantae > Streptophyta > Magnoliopsida > Ranunculales > Lardizabalaceae > Akebia > Akebia trifoliata. The sequence goes on along the minus strand of NC_141383.1, from coordinate 9,809,949 downwards.
ATATCGAGATAGATCTAGTAACACTAAGTATATCCTCGAAATGAAGGCACCTATTTCAGAAAAATACGTTCGAGGCTTTCTGGGGAGAATACAGTATATCAGTCGGTTTATAGCGCAATTGACGCCTATATGTGAATCGGTATTCAAGCTATTGAGGAAAGGTATACGGAAGAAGTGGAACAAAGACTATCAGGAAGCGTTTGACAAGATCAAGCAATATCTGCTCAATCCACCAGTCTTAGTCCATCCTACTCCAAGGTGACCTCTGCTGATGTACATCTCAATGCAAGAAACATCTATGGGGTGTGTGTTAGGACAACACGATGAATTAGGATAGAAGGAACATGCTATCTACTATCTCAGCAAGAAATTCATCGATTATGAAGTAACGTATTCGACACTTGAGAAGACTTGCTGTGCATTAGTCTGGGCATCTCAATGACTGCGTCATTATTTGCTCAGCTACTCGACTATGCTTATCGCCAGGATGGACCCCCTGAAGTACCTATTCGAAAAACCAGCACTAACAGGCCACACAACAAAATGGTAATTATTGTTATCTGAGTTTGACATCACCTATGTAACTCAAAAAGCCATCAAAGGGCAAGCCATAGCTGACCACCTCACCAAGCACCCGTTGCCTGATTACGAGTCGTTAAAGATGAACTTCTCAAATGAAGCCATACTATTTACCGAAATTGAGAACGATGATGATGACGAATAACCAGGCTGGAAAATGTACTTCGACAGAGTAACCAATCAGAAAGGAAATGAAATAGGGACAGTCTTGATTAAATCAGATGGGTCCCATGTACCAATTGCAGTCAGACTGAAATTTAAATATTCTAACAAGGAAGCTGAATATGAAACATGCATAGCGGGGTTGAAAGCAACACTAGATCTCGAGGTAGATGAGATCGATGTTTTCGGAGATTCAAGCTTAGTAGTCTATCAGACGACCGGAGAATGGAAGACCCGAGAATAAAAATAGGTCCCTTACCACGAGTATTTGGAATAACTAAGCTCATGCTTTGACAGGATCTCATTTACATATATGCCAAGAGCTAAGAATCAGTTCACAGATGTACTAGCTACGCTTGCTTCCATGATTAGTATTTCAGAAGATCTGGTCATCGACCCAATTGAGATTGAAATTCAGAATGAGCCGACGTACTATATCCCCGTCGAAGTAGAAGAATCCGAAGAAAAGCCTTGGTACTTTGACATCAGGGCATATCTCGAGGATCGAATCCTACCTTCAGATGCAATACCTAATGACAAAAGGACTATCCAGAAATTGTCAGGGCAATTCTTCATCAACAATGACATTTTGTACAAGAAGTCGCACCATAAGGTCTTGCTCCAATACGTGGCAGAAGCAGAAGCAAAACGATTAATCGAGACTGTACATGGTGGAGTCTGTGGGCCCCACATGAATGGTCATATGCTAGCAAAGAAGATTATGAGGATGGGATACTACTGAACAACACTGGAAAGTGACTGCTATCAGCATGTTCGCAAATGCCATCTATGCCAGATCTACACCAACAAGATCAATGCTTCGTCCTCAGAACTACATAATATGACCACTCCTTGGCCCTTCTCACTTTGAGGAATGGACGTCATCAAGCCGATCTCGCCTAAAGCTGCTAATGGGCACCGCTTCATCCTTGTTACTATTGACTACTTAACCAAGTAGGTAGATGCTGCTTCATACGCCAACGTCACGAAAAGCAATGTCTTGAAGTTCTTCAAGAATAACATTATCTGCAGATATAACCTTCAAAGCGGACTAGTGACAGATAATGCCAAAAACTTCAAGAATAAAGACATAATCAAGATGTGCGAAGATTTCTAGATCACTCATCACAACTATGTACCCTACAGACCTAAGATGAACCGAGCAGTCGAGGCAACCAACAAGAATATCAAGAAAATTATCGAGAAGATGGTAGTTACGTACAAAGATTTGCACGACATGTTGCATTTTCCACTTCACGCCTATCGAACCTCGTTCAGAACTTCGATAGGGGCAACTCCATATTCATTGGTCTACGGAATGAAAGCAGTCTTACCCGTAGAGGTTGAGATTCCCTCCCTCCGGATCTTAAAAGAAGTTGAGTTAGATGAAACTAAATGGATTCAAGCTTGATTTGATAAACTAAATCTAATTGAAGAGAAGCACCTTGCAGCCATCTGCCATGGACAGATCTATCAGCGACGAATAGCTCGTACCTACAATAAGAAGGTCAAATCTAGAGAATTCTCACTAGGAGACCTTGTACTGAAGAAGATCCTGCCAATCCAAGAAGATGCTAGAGGAAAATTCAGATTGAACTATGAGGGACCCTTCATTGTGCAGAAGGTAATGACAGGAGGAGCTCTGATCCTTACGGAGATGGACGGACAAGTCTTCCAGTAACCGATCAATGCTGATATTGTTAAGAAATACTACGCTTAAGAACTGATCTTGAGATGACGAAAGGCCATCCTTAATATCCCAAACAAACTATCTACCTTAATCAGCCCTTTAAGCCATCACGTTCATTTTTTATCCTAAAACTGGGACAAATTTAAAAAAAAACTCGAACACTTGATCTGAGCTCGATCCAAATCTCCAGTCTAAACAAGTTCGAGAGATGCTGAGAGGAGACATAGATCACCTTTTTGAAACAAAAATAGATAAGCCTCATGTCTAAACCACTCTAAATAAATCCAGACCTAGACCATTTTGTAAATTTCCACTACCATAAGCCTAAGCCAACGTTTCATCCCAACAAAAGTCCTTTTTGATCAAGGAAGGTCCTAGACAACACAATGACAATGACAGCACCAATGATCTTGCGGCTTGATCTGGACCTCAAAGTCTTTTTAGTTGTTGGAAGACTTGAGAGGGGAATCCAAGTCGGATATTCGAAAAAAAAAAGTACTCGAAGTGTAGGGTAGCCGATCTCACTGCTCAACTCGAGTTGCCAAACCACGAATAGTGGTCAGCAAACTCGAGAGGGGAATCTAGATCGATTACTCAAGAAAGAGTGCCACTACAAGAGTAGAGTCGCTGATCTCGCAGCTCAACTTGAGTCACCAAGCCACAGAGACTCCGAACAGAACTGTAATGAAAAAATCCAGAAAAATACAAACATAGTCTGAAAGGGCATAGTGAAAACCCGAAAGGACTCTATGAGTAAAAGAATCAGACTATGGCAAGATTAAAGCCATCGGCACGATCAAAATCCTAAAAAGGACATCGATGTGAAAAAATGTGGAAACCGGGTCTAGTGAAAATCGTAACTGGCACCAGGGGCAATAAGGGTAAACAAAAACAAAAAAAAAATAAGCAAACAAAAAGAAAAAAAAAGAACTCTTGGCCCGCAAGAGTATAAACTGTGAACGGCAAAATCTTTCCGAAAACCCGTGGTCCAAATAGATAACAAGCTTCCAATACCAGGGCATTGGGGATGACTCTAAAGGAACCAAAAGAACAATTGACGTTTGCATCCCCTGTGTTTGGCAAAAACACCAAAATCGTCATAACCAAAAAAAAAAAGATTTACAAACTCTGAATTTATCGTACTCATTTGACAGAGACATTTTACAAAATTTCAAAAAAAAAAGTTACTATTTTGGTCGATGATGAAAAATCTAGGACTTATTTAAACTTCGTGTTTTCAAGAACAATAGATATACCTGAGGCCAAGTAAGTATAAAACATATTTTCTTTGCATTAACCTTTCAACATTTTTGCATACATTCAGTTAATGACAAGAAAATATAAAAGTGTGAATACAGCGCAATCAGTCAAACATCATGGTGAGAAATGAAAAAAGAGTCAAGGCGTTTTCCAAGGCATGAATCCGGGCAGCCTGACTCATCATCACCTTCTCAGCATCGGAAGCATCGCGACTTACCAAATATGGTGCAAAGTCCTCAAAATGAGGACACTAGGCAAGTCGATCCCTCAATTTAGCAACTTCAGCTCGAAGCCTAGCCACTTCACCACCATCACTAGATCCAGACTGGACAAGGGCAGATGTCAGTCGAGTGATTTCTTTCTGCATCTTCTTCTCTAACTTAAGCCAAATGGCTTGAATTCGACGATGATCAGTCTGAGACTCTTCAACCCGATCTCAATAATCAAAGAAGGATGAAGCACTAGGACGTGTTCGGGGAACTATCGATACTGATGGTCTCCCAGAAGCGAGTTCTCGAATCCAATGCAAGTATATCGGGAATAGGTGTGCTACAAAGATGGGTCGACTCTGAACCTCAATTCAACCCCATTCTTTCACAAGTCGCCTCAAAAGTGCAGTCGACAAAGGACCAATCAACTCATTAAAATTCTCAGGTATGAGCACACCCTGGTCATAGCCAAATTGACGAAGAACCCGAAGTGGTACATAATGGGTTACCCCGTGAAAACCAATCAAAACGAGAAAACGGGCACCATCGAATGCTATCACGGGAGACCTTCGAGGTTGGAAGGCCCCAACCCACCTTACTTCTTCATCATCAAGGTTGTCGATAAAAGAATACCACTCTTTTTTGCCACCCGAGATGAAGGGAGCAACTCGCCTCGACATCATTTGTACAAGATCGGCGTTAACGCAAAATGTGCGATTAACCACTTCAGTTGAAGCCAGATGATCCATAAACTAGAGCTACAATAACATGAGCATTCTAAACTTCGGAAACTAGCAAGTTCAAATTTAAATTTAAAAACTAAGTTAAGTTCGAAATTTACCTGCAGGAGTGGAGCACACCCTCAGAAAACTTGATCGGACCGGAAGAACAAGCCGTGAGAAATTGGAACATCTCACTTAAAAGCATTGGTACCAACCGGTATCCTTCCTGGACTTGTTGAATTACGGAAATGAGATAAAGATATATGATGTCTCCGCCACCTGGGAACAAGAGTTGACTCACCACCATCGGAGTAAGAGTGTTAAAGTGAATCAACGGCTTCGAGTGATATGTGAGGCGTTCAATCCAGAAGGATTTAGACATTGTCTTCAAAACCGATCTACCATCCGGAATCTTCAAAAACTTGCGGCTTATCCCCAAAAAATCAGAAGCCTCACCTCGGAATCCATCACCCAATGGTGGAATCACAACGGGACCCGATATCTCAAGCCCCAACAATACTTCAAACTCCTCGATGGTGGGAGTCATTTCATGCACCCCAAAACGAAAAAGATTTAGCTCGGGAATCCAATACCCCAACATTGCCTCAATCAAACTCTATTGCAATGGGACCTTGGGCAAAGAAAGAATGAACCCCAACTTATTCAAACACCATTGAGCTCTATCATCATTATCCATGCCATCTATGCAACTACTTAAGAAAGAATCAACAATGCCATACATTTTCAAGTTGGGAAGAGTACACCTCCATGGAGCTTGAAAAGAAGTTTTGAAGGAGAAGGAGAGTAAAAATCATTCAAAAGTGAAAAAAGGAAGTGAAAAATCGTGAAAAGTATAATGTTAGGGCAAAATGAAGTTGAAATAGGCTTAAAGGGAAAGTAAATCATGTTGGTCCGTGTTTGAAACATGGATAAAGACAAATGTAAATTGATCCGTGCCTAAAGCACAGATGGAGCAAAACATGACTCATCCGTGCTTAAGGCACGGATGAGAGCCAAAATGCTTTATCTGTGCTCCTAACACGGATAAAAGCTTGACAAAGCCATCCGTGTTGAGGACACGGACCAGAACATTTCTAGCCCTAAAACCCTGAGTCATTTGAGATTTTGATAATTCCAAATGGCCATCTCAAGGCTCGATATCTTAAAATGATAAGAATTCCTACGTGCTCAATAGATGCGCTCAAAACTCTTAAAACTCTCAAAATATATACTGGGCACGTAGGAACTCGCCAAGATCATATTAGGCCCGGGCAAGCCTCTACAAACCACCTCACTCACCGTGATCCCAAAATGACTCACACCACTCAAAAAAAAAAAAAAACACACTCGAAAGGTCCTTGAGACCCTAATCGCACCCTTTACCCGTCCATAGGCTCACCAACACAAAAGCCCTAATGATCGATCACACCCAAGAAATTCGAATCATTGCACAACATGATAAACATACAGGCATATATATATATATATGGGTCCCGATCGCTGGCTAACGGATTGGTGAACAGATTCGCAAACGGAAATGATCCGTTGGATCTAACGATATTGAACGGATAGGATTTAATCTCACACGAACTGTTTAAGTTATAGAGTTAAGGTTATTTATTGCGTCGCCCCTTAATTTATCGTTATTTCGTGCTTCCTCCCTCTCCTCTTTAAACCAGAGAGAACAGAACAGAGAGTTCTCTTTTTCTTCGAAGAGAACTCTCTCTGGCTCTCTCTTCGAACTCGCTGCTCTCACACGATCATTCTCTCACGCTCTCTCACTCTCTCACTCTCGTTACCTCTCTTTCTCTCTCTCTCTCGCCCTATTCCTCGTTAAAATCCTAACACGAACGGCTCACTCGCTACCTGCCTCTCTCGCTCTTTCTCTAACTCTCGCTGCCTCCCTCTCTCACTCTCGCTACCTCTCTCTCTCTCTGTCGCCCTATTCATCGTTGAAACCCTCGTACGAATGGCTTTCGCTCTCATTCTCTCTCGTACAACACGACGAACACGAACACGAATGGGACCCTATTCCTCCCTGCAACTCCATTTCACGAACACAAACGGCTGCCAATCTCTTACCCTATTTGACAGAACTGTAAGTTTTTTTTTCAATTTTTTCTTTTTTGGAAATTTCTCAGACACTGGATGGTATTATTCTATGAACATGACTAATTTATTCATTCATTCGTGAAGTCAAAAAAATATGGAATTTTTGTGATTTGATTTTCAATTTTATTTATTGTGATTTTAGTTTCCAATTTTTTGAAGACAATAAATCAGGAATTATTTAGGGGTTTTTTTTTTATTTAATTTTTTTGGGTTATTTATTTTCTATCTGATCATCATGTTATGATTTTATTTGTTTAAGGTTTTTTTTTCCGATTTTATTTATTATGATGCATATGTTTTAAATCTGGATACTTATTTAAAAAAATTCTGATTTTTGATTTGGGTAGCTAATCAATTATGGAAAAATAATGCCACTTTTCTATGTACTGGATCAATTATGGAAAAGGAATGCGTACCTTTTATAGCTTGTTTTCTGTTTACCTTATTTATGGTGCATCAGGCATGAATTCTATGGCTTTTGCTCTGTGATTTAGGAAACTATCTCAAGTTTTAATTTGTAAAAGACCTCACTCTCTAGTATTGGACAAGACACAATATGATTTTTTGTGTGTGTATTTCTATATATTTTATGAGCCTATCTTCTATTTAATGTGAAAATATCCAACTTCTACTGTTTATATAGTTAAACAAATGACAAGTAACTAGTGTTAATGATATGTAAACGACATATTGTATGAGCCTACCTTCTCTTTATTGTGATAAATATCCAACCTCTAGTATTTATATTATCAAAAGATTTTTCTAGTGCTTAATGATACGTAATTTTAGGTAGTTCTATGAATGAAAGCTTTTCTGTTGCATCCCATAGTTGTGAATTAGCCACTTAGTTCTTATTTTATCCTCCACTTGTTAGTTCGCCTCTGCTTAATTATGGATAAATTATTTGTCCATAGTTTTAGCTTGATCACTATATCATTGATTTTTCTGTTATTTAATTTTTTCCGTGCTGAATTTTTTCCATATGTTCTTTTGCATTGAACTTTTGTTATTTAATTCTTTATGCTTGATTCCTTGGTGACTCGAGATATTTTGATCCTTCATGTGATGTGCAGTTGGCAGCAGATTGCAGGAACTTACGCTCTCTCTTTCACTCAAGTGTTTGTGTTTCGATTTTTTGGGGACATCTTTGGATGAAAGTTCTGAAGAGTTTGGTTCTGTCCAGGTACAAATTAACAATTAAATGATACATTCATTTCACTTGGTCTTTTAGTTTTAAGTGTGACAAATTGAGTCGTGAAATTTTTTTCTTTATTGAACTATGAAAGCTTCAATCACTCTGGTTATCTCACAGATTCCGTCTTCTTGGTGGCCAGTCTTGGAGGATCCTTCAACCCCGCAGATTTTTTTTGATTACTATGCAATCACCAAGCCCCCTCTTTCAAAGGAGGTTAGATTATAGTAGTCTTAACTCTCAGTCTGTTTTTTGTGCTTATTCTTCTTTCAAACTTCTTTTCTCATCTATCTCAGTCTATTAAATGTCTTAACTCTCAATGTGTTTTATTTCTAGTTTTGATTAGTTTTGGTACTTGCTTAGGAGCTAGTACAGTTAATTGATGCACTATTTTGTTTATATTTCTTGCTTAGTAGGTTCTATGTGAATTGAATTACACATACTTTACAATAACTAAGTACTTTTTTTTTTGTGCAGATTTATGGTGGGGTGTTCGTGAACAATATTCTTGGTTTATCTATTCTTCTGTCACTGATTTATGTTCAAGGCTTGCAATGGGATTTCTCAACCGAAGTGTTGATTGTTCTTAATATTTGTGCTATAATGGGTCTTCTTACTTGCCTCCGCTCCAGATTCCCACTTTGAACATGTTTCATAGCCTACCTTTTGTACCCATTATCTTTGGTGTTGATTTATGTTCTCAACTATGTTTTCAACTGGTCTTAGGAGTTACAGAAGGTGAACATTTGATGGAAGAGACAATGGCTAAGCGATGGATAATGGGCCAGCCTTCTTTTTCTTTTTCGTTTTTTTCTTGAATATGTAAATTAAGGAGCATTCCCTTTTGCATTTGTATTTTTAATGAACACATCCAAAGTCTGCACTTGAGTCTCAAGCAATCCACTATGGGAAAAGATGATGCAAAGAGAAAACAATCATTGTAGATAAATTTCTGAGCTTTTGACTTTAATGTCTTGTAAAGGAACACAGTTGATATTCCTCTTGAAGCTTGATGCATTTTCTAAATATCCAATGTCATTGAGAAACTCAAATGAATGCAGTTTTAACCACTTTCACGCTTACAAATCACCTTTACACCTCAAGATGTCAACATATGAGGGTAACTAAAGCAAAGTTTGGACTTTAAGAGGAAGAGATTAAAAAGAAATGTATATTCACAAAATATTTTTTCTTGATTTACAAATTACTAGTTTAGCCTGAGAAACCACACCAGGAATTGGTAACTACTGTTTTACAAAACATACACCTGGTATGATATAAACATACATTGTAAGCCAATGACGAGCTACAACACATAAACTTTCAAGACAATTTAGAAATGGGATTAAGACTATCGGTGCACATCAAAGCAAGTGCCCGGGCATTCTTGCTCATAACATTCAATACTTCCTATAATTTCAATTTTCTCTATATGAATTATTTTTTCTATTCAAACTTCCAATCAATTCAACCAATGGTTGACCTTCATGTAGCTTCACAAGGTGCCTTCTATAGGGTATAAGTATATTCCTGAGACCTGTGATCCACATTAACAAAATCATTCAAGTATACAATAAAAAAACAGATCAATCGAATAAAAAAAATCACTCAAAAGGTTGGGCAAACAGCATTTTTCTAAAGTCTATATCAAAAAAGAGTGCCTTGGTGCTATTAGTACCTGTAATGCACATCGTTCTATAAAGATGACCAATGTGAGCATTTCCCTTTGTACTCATCCGAGGTCGCTCCAAGCACTCAAGAAATGCTAGATCTGCCTTTAAAAGCTTAGCCTGATCATGAGAGTCATAACCAATATCGTGGCAATAACAGCAAAAATCCAACCAGTCAATCGGTCGCATGTCCCAAAGAAGAGAACCATCATCTTTCCCACTCACCAATTGGGTCCACAATAATGCCCATATCGCGGGAATAACTGCAAAAGGAAGCCTCTTGGACCTTTATGCCAAGGGACCTTAACAACATACGGTCTAAAAAGCGAGACAGAACAACCAACACTAGGTTCTAGAGTTTTACGGGATTCCCTTTGGTGTTGTTGCAATCTTGTGTTCATAGTAGAGGGTATTCGAAATTTATCTCTGGCATAAAGAACCCATGGAACGAAGGATAAGAGGGACCAACCCCAAAGCTTGATATCGAAAAAAAGCTGTTGTTTAGGAGTTTCTGTGATGGTGGCTATAGGGTTGGGTGAGCGTTTCAAATTCACATTTGAGAGGAACCCTATTAGAGGGAGATTGTTAAGGAAGTTGAAGTTCACGGCGAAAGCAACTGAGAGATAAAAAACAACCCTATATAAACAGTAGAAGTTGGATATTTTTCACATTAAAGAGAAGATAGGCTCATAAAACATATAGAAATACACACACAAAAAATCATATCGCGTCTTGTCCACTACTAGAGAGTGAGGTCTTCTACAAATTAAAACTTGAGATAGTTTCCTAAATCACAAAGCAAAAGCCATAGAATTCATGCCTGATGCACCATAAATAAGGTAAACAGAAAACAAGCTATAAAAGGTACGCATTCTTTTTCCATAATTGATCCAGTACATAGAAAAGTGGCATTCTTTTTCCATAATTGATTAGCTACCCAAATCAAATATCAGAATTTTTTTACATAAGTATCCAGATTTAAAACAAATGCATCACAATAAATAAAATCGAAAAAAAAACCCTTAAAAAAATAAAATCATAACATCATGATCAGATAGAAAATAAATAACCCAAAAAAATTAAATAAAAAAAAAACCCCTAAATAATTCCTGATTTATTGTCTTCAAAAAATCGGAAACTAAAATCACAATAAATAAAATCGAAAATCAAATCACAATAATTTTGGATTTTTTTGACTTCACGAATGAATGAATAAATTAGTCATGTTCATAGAATAATACCATACAGTGTCTGAGAAATTTCCAAAAAAGAAAAAATTGAAAAAAAAACTTACAGTTCTGTCAAATAGGGTGAGAGATTGGCAGCCGTTTGTGTTCATGAGATGGATTTGCAGGGAGGAATAGGGTCCCGTTCGTGTTCGTGTTCATATGAGAGAGAATGAGAGCGAAAGTCGTTCGTGCGAGGGTTTCAGCGATGAATAGGGCAAGAGAGAGAGAGAGAGAGTGAGAGAGGGAGGCAGCGAGAGTGAGAGAGAGAGCGAAAGAGGGAGGCAGTGAGTGAGCCGTTCGTGCGAGGGCTTCAACGAGGAGTAGGGCGAGAGAGAGAAAGTGTGTGTGAGAGAATGATCGTGTGAGAGCAGCGAGTTCGAAGAGAGAGCCAGAGAGAGTTCTCTTCGAAGAGAAAGAGAACTCTCTGTTCTGTTCGCTCTGGTTTAAAGAGGAGAGGGAGGAAGCACGAAATAACGATAAATTAAGGGACGGCGCAATAAATAACCTTTAACTTTATAACTTAAATAGTTCGTGTGAGATTAAATCTTGTCCGTTCGATATCGTAGATCCAACAAATCATTTCCGTTTGCCAATCCGTTAGCCAGCGATCGGGACCCTATATATATATATATACTGTTCACAAATATGTCTGAGTCTAATACAAAAATGTCTACATATGTTGCAAGGTACAATAAAATCAGACAGAGGGGGGAGCATCGTCCCGAACTCTCTGAGTCTCCGGAACTGCTCCAGAAGAGGATTCAACCACAGCACCAGAACCCGACACCCCGGAAGAAGGTAGACCATGCATCCACAGTCGTCCCTCCGAATACGTGAAGAAGAGCTCTGCATCCAGGGCAACATCTTGCTCTGTAATCCCCGCAAGATCAGGGCCAGGGACGGAGGGTCTAGTGGAGAAAAAGGCCTAAAAATAAAGAAACAGAGCAGATTAAAACACATGCAGTGATATATACAGCATATGTAAGGAAATAAACAACTGAAATGCATATACTTACCCTAGGAGGTGTCGGAGGACGCGCAGAGGTGCTCGCTCCATCTCGACGTCGATAATAATCCTGAGAAGGTCATGAGAAAATCTATCAGAACAGATAAAAAAAATACTATGGTCTACATAGGAATAATGAAAAAGAAACAAATGATGACATACCATATCAGCCTGGAAACGAGACTCCCGCAAGGCTGCCTCCAACTCTAGCTCCTAGATGCGAGCTGCCTGGGCCTCAAGTCGAGCCTCCTGCTCCTCAATACCGGTAGCCTGCTCCTCCACCTCCGCCCTATAGGCCCTCCATATGTTCTCCATCTCTACGGCTCTCGCCGCCTGAGCCTCGATCATATCGTAGCCCTCTCGAAGACGATGAAGATCATCGGCCTGAGAACAAAAACATCGATCAAGTGAGATAGGGATATAATGAAACGTAGAAAGTCATAAAGAAGAGAGACGGTGACAGAATACGTACCGTGACAGCATGCTTCTGAAGAAGGACCGCTTCGATCTCTGTAATCCCGGCTCTGGCAGTGACTGCAGGCATGATGCATCTAATGGACGTCTTTCGGAACCATGCTTGGTAGTCTCCACCCCTCACTACTCAAGCAGCATCAACACCCCTCGACTGGATGAGATACTCATCTACCGTCATAGCCTACGAGATGGGCTCAAGTGGAACGATGGGGATGCGAAGGCTCCCGTCGTGCTGGAAAAACAAGCGCTCCCCTAGATAAAATGTATATCTCTGCTCGTCAATGAAATAGGGGTAACGTTTTCGTCTAGTGTTATGTCTATAAGCGTTCCTCACCTCTTGCCTCCCGTTGACAGTGCGGGGAAGATCGCGCAGAGTGACAGAAAAGATCTGCAAAAGAGATAATCAGATAACAGGCACAGATAATTGCAATAATAGAATAACTGAACAAGGGCTAGAACACTCACGTCTCGAAGACAACATCGGTCAATGTGGGCCCGGGCACTCCTAGGGCTGCTCTGGATGGCCCGAAAGGCTCCCAAGGGATAACCCTCGTCAAGATGACGACGAGTGGGTAGATAGAATGGAAAGTATACATGGACAAAAATCTGAAGAAAGGAAAAAAGTGTTAGACGATGAATGAGATATAGAGAAAGATACAAGCTGAAGAATAAAGTCAAGATATAAACTGCCAAAAGAAGCGTGTGGAGATCCCAGCTCCACGGGGTGCAGTAATCCCTTCCACTACTCGATCCAAACCCGCCAAGATGGTGTTGTAGATCAAACTCCCCCAATCAAAATCTCCAATGTGATCGATATCGCGCATAACCGAAAGAAAGGTGGTAGAAATTGACGAATCATACTCCAAAAAGAAGCAGCTACTGATAAGGAGAAGGAAGCAAATGCGGAAGATAATATCAAAATCTCTGTCTCCAAATCTGGCCGACCTCTCTCTATAGGTATGAGGGGCCCCATCCTCTTCCTCTATCAACAGCAGGCCCATCAATACCTCTGTGCTGATACGCCCCTACTTCCCCACCATGGAGGCGAGGACTCTGGTGATGCCCAACAGCTCACCCACCTCCTAGACAGATAGCATGGCCAGAGGCAAGGCTCTCCATCCATGGCGATACTATTAATCGCCACAAAGTCAGAAGGCCTAATGCCTATCTCCACCTCCGGAATATGAAATGAATGAGTCACCGGGAACCATCTCTTCACCATAGCCAAAAATAGAGGGCGATCAGCTCTAAGCACAGGGATCTGAAGGAAGGCTCCGAAGCCAACAATAGAGAATTGGGTCTGAATACCATCCGAAAGTATCGCAGTAGTAGAAAGAAAGGCACTCCATCTCCCTCTGAAGTTGGCTGAAGGATAAGGGGTAGGAATGTCCAATCGAACAAGCATAGATACATGGCTCCCTAATCCTCGGAGAAAAGGAGTATCTGGAACCCTCTCATTCTCCTCCGTAGGGATCTCGACCCTAGGAGTCTCTCTGCCCACTCTGCCAGCACTTACGGCCCTATCTGCCCGGCCTCGACCACCACGTCGACCTCTACTACCACTGCTACCCGGTAAGTCCTCAGCTGGGCCACTCTGAGAAGTACTGGCCTCCTCTGCTCGACTACCCGAAGAAGAGCCGGCTACTGAAGTCGAATCAAGTTTTCGTGAAGGCTGCCTCGACTAGCCATACTCTGTCGCCACCCTAGACCCCAAAGCAAAGCGAGCCCAGGTCCGAGGCCTTGCCTCCTCCTCCTCATCAGAAGAGTGTACTACTTGGCTCGTCCTCTCTCTACCCATCTGCAAGGTAATAAAATGTTGAGTCGACAAAAGAAAGCGTCCTATTTGTCTATCTAAAGTCCACCTAACCAAACCAAGCCAAACCAGCTTAAACCCAGTCAACCAGGGTCCTACCTAGTCAACCTAATCCAACCTAGTGAAACCCATTCAACTCAGTCCAGCCCAATCACACCTAGCCCATCTAAGTCAAAACCCAACCTAATTCAATCAAACCCAATCCAGCTAAGTCAAACCCTAGTCAATATAAGCCAAACCCAGTCAACCCAATAGATACCAGTCAAACTCAGTCGACTCCAACTTAACTCAAGTCAACTCAGCTCAGCCCACCCACCAAGCCCAGTAAACTCAAAGCCAACTCAGTCAAATCTACCAAACCAAGTCAACCCAACCTAACCCAGTCAAACCCAGTCAATGCAAGTCAAACTTAGCCAACTCAAATCAAACCCAACCAACTCAGAGTCAAACCTACCCAACTCAATCAAACCCAATCAAATCTGAGTCAAACCAACCCAACTCAGTCAAACCTAGTTTAATCCAACTTAATTCAGTCCAGTCAACCCAATCAACTCAAGTCAAACTTAGCCAACTCAAATCAAACCCAACCAACTCAGAGTCAAACCTACCCAACTCAGTCAAACCCAATCAAATATGAGTCAAACCTACCCAACTTAGTCAAACCCAATTAAATCTAAGTCAAACCCAATCAAATCTGAGTCGAACCTACCCAACTCAGTCAAACCTATCCAATCTAAGTCAAACCTATCCAACCCCTTTAACCCAGTCAACTCGATCAAAACCCAGTCAGCTCAGTCAAAACCCAGTTAACCTAGCCAAAGCCCAGTTAACCCAATCAAACCCAGTTTGACTCATCTAGCCCGGCCAACCCAAGTCAATTCAACCAGCCTAGTCCACCCAAGCCAGACTTAGGCCAACCTAGGAAGACCTAGTTCAAACCTATGCAAACCCTCTCCTATCTAATCAAGCCTATGTCTGGGTCTAGCCAATCAATCATTACAATGTGATAAGGTGTTAAGTGTGGGTGTTCGATACCAGTCATAATGGTCAAGCGAAAATGAGCGAAAAGAAGTACGATAAGCATGAAAAAACAAATCGTTCTAAATCAAAAGCATGTTAAGATGGGCAAAAGAAAAGAAGGGAAAAATCGATTCGCCTAAACTCCCATCTCAATCTCATTAACAATCCAAATCCTCACCCAAACAATTCATAAACAAACCTCATCCAACCCCAAATTCCCAGCCAAAATAACCCATAAACCACCCTAAATTCTCGCTCGAAGAAATTCCCCACAACTCCACAAACCACTCCAAACAACACCCAAACGACCTTACTTTTTACCCAAAATCTTAACTTAATCCCATCCATAGCAGTCCAACCTCTCACTCCAAACCATCCCCAAAATAACCCTTAAATTCTTCTTTTGAAAAACAACCTCAAAACCACCTATCACCCTCTCACTGAACCATTCGCTTGCACCACCAACCACCAAATAATCATCCACTCCATCATCAATCAATCCACCCATTTTATCACCCGCAATCTTAACCTTGCAAATCAGTCCCCGTGCTACCAAAGTCCCAAACATCCTGGGGAATTCTCATTTGAAATAACCTACATCCCCACTCCAACCTCCCCAATTCAACCCATCTACACCAGCCACATCCACCAAGAATTCAAACCAAAAATGCCAACATTCATGTCCAATAAAAGGAGAAACATTGAGAAACGAAAAACAAAAAGAAAAAAAACAATAATAATAATAATGGGACAATGTGATAAATACTTAATCATTCTCGTGACCATAGTACGTGAAGGATAAAACATATGGCCATCATTCTAACATCAATAACGTAAGAGGGAAAGGTAAGGGCAAGTGTTATCACACGTTTTCAGGGCATCATTTCAAAGAATGAAGAGATTGAAAGAGGAAAAATAAAATGAAGACTCACCTCAAACACGAGAAATCGCCCCTGCTAGAAACGCCTCAAAGCCTTAGGTCGCTTTCGCTAGAGTTCAAATGCCCGCAAATGAATCCAAACCAAGGCCGAACTCAAAGATCCAAGTCAATAGAAGGCGAGCAAATCAAAGAGAAAAGGAGAAAGATCGCCAAAAGTCGCCAGAGAGAAAGAAAAACCGAAAGAAAGTGAAGAAGAAGGAGAAAATAGAGAGGTGCGAAGGCTTTATCGTTTGAAATTCATATTGGTCTGTGCTACCAGTACGGGCAAAACGAACTTTAGCCTATCCGTATCACAAACACGGATGAAGAAAATTTGGTATGAACTGTGCTTCAAACATGGATGAAAGAAGCAAAATGCTATCCGTGTTCTAAACACGGGTAAAATCGAGCCTAGTGCTATCCGTGCTTTAGGCACGAATCAGTCAATAAATAAAATCAAAATCAAAATCAAATCAAAAAAATCAAGAATCAAGTAAAAATAAAAAATATATATATATATATAAATATATAAATAATAAAAATATAAAAATATAAAATAAAATAAAAAAATTTCAAAAAATCCTTTCGAGTTACACTCAATTTCGATTTGTTAAAACACGACCGAGAAGTACCCAAATTTTAAAAAATCATCAAATCTTCATCAAATACGAGCTCCACGCCATCGAGATCAAGGAATCAATAAGGTAACTCTGTCAGATCCCGTGCTTGAGTAACCACTTTTTACAAAAGTCATCAATTCAGCCGGCAATTCGAAGTTGTGTTTTACAAAATTTCGTCGGGCCCGTACAAATAGGGGTTTAGTCTATTCTTTACAGTTCTTTGCACGCAATTCCTACAAAGAAGGGCAGCTGTAGACACCTCAATTTGAATGGGCCCTCACTCGAAAGGGCCTAAAAATAGTAATTTTTTAATAAATTTGGCCAACGGGCCTCGATGGCCCGGATCATCGAAATATGGCATTTTCGTCAAAATCAAAGCCTCTAACACCTCTCAATGGGTTAGTAAGCCCACTAAAAGATTCGACAAGCTCCCTTCTACCCCGCTCCACTAACATCGATTTTTCGACAAAATAGGCCAACGGGCCTCAAAAGCCCAAAATGCTAAAAAATAGCAACTTGATTGAACCGAGGCCCCTAAGACCACCCAATGGTCCAAGGGACCCACCAAAGGGACCGTACTCATCGTATGATGTCCCAACCTTCACCTCTCCAAGCTTGCATCCAAGCGCTCGATGAAATTATCCAACAGGCCTAAAAAGCCCGATTTGCCAACATGTGGCATTTTAATCAATGTAATAATTTCTAAAAGTCATAAAAAAGATTTAAACAATGGAAAAATGTGAGACTTGGGACGCTTATCCTTCATCTACCCTCCACCGCTCCGCCTCGAAATTCGCAAACACCTTAAATACTTCAAAGCCCATAAACCCTTAATCTTTTTGTAATTAATTTCCCACTTTACACCCTAACCTAAAATGAACTCCATGTCACCTAAACCCTAAAACCTACCTACCCTCAAAATCCAATCCAAAACTAGCCCTACCAATCCAAAATAACCTACAAACCCAAAGCCCAACACCAAAAGCTCACAAGACATCACCATATCCATATCCAATTATCCAACCCACAACCCGAATCCATCAACTACAACCCACATCAACCAATCACAATCTTCACACCAAAATATGACACATGTCATCACCACCCTTCACCTCCCTCATCTAATCACCTACCCCCATCATCATTCTCTAAACAATTCATCTAACCCACATCACCTCTCTCTAAAATCACATCAACCCATACCCTACCCTAACCTAACCTATCTCCATTCTCTAACATCATCAACCACCCACACTTCAACCCATACCCTAATCCATCACCATTCTCTAACATCATCAACCACCCACATCACTTACATATTAACCCATCACTTTCCTTTAAAACACTCCAACAAAATCACTTCAATCCATACTTCCCTCATCATCAACCAACTAACCTACACCCTTCTCTCTAATCAAACAACCCCCATCAACCAATCTCATCACCTCACCCTCTCATCATGATTGCCACATGGCATCATCTCCTTTCTCCTCTCAAAAACCAATATACCCACCTCTTACACAATCTATTCTCCTAAATCTAAACACCTCACCTCTTCAACCAACCTAACACTCATTCTCTAAACAACCCTCTTACACCTCCACTCCCCCCATCAACCATTACTGATCTCACTTATCAAACCCTCTATGCAAATGGATTTGGGTAGGATCCAAACCATTTGGGTTAAAACACTACCCATTTCCCTCATTTCACAAATACCCTCACTTACATTCAAAATTTCATACCCTCCACTTCAAATACCCATGCCATTCTCTATTCTCTCAACTCTTCACCCCATTATACCCTTCAAACCATCTTCTAAACACTATAAATACCCCTCCCCTCCTTCCAAAAATGGTTACCAAGTGTTACCAAGTCTTGCTAAAAAAAATAACAAGAAATCTATCTTCTCTCCTCATCTATTCTCTAATCTCATACTAATCCTCTACAAAAAAATATATATATTCTCTCATACTCCACTAGGACTCAAGAAGACTCAAAGAAGAAGAAGAAAAGAATATTGAAGATACAAAGTGGGTGTAACAAAAAATAACCCCCCCTCTCTATCGTCTCCGTCTCCTTCTTCTTCTCTTTGATTTTTTTTTTACTTTAAATAAGTAGCCACTAAGGCAAATAATTCATTAGGATCATCTCTTTCAATGAGATGATCCTATGATCGAGCCGAAAGTGAATCCCTATCTAGGGTACAAACGCACTCACGTGGCACTTTTTTTTATTACTATTTTAAAACAAAATGACCGAGTTGCGTAAGGTTACCGCCACTTGGCTAGGAGAAAAGGGTGCCTAACACCTTCCCTTTTCTCCAATCGAGCTGCTTACCCGAATTTCAAAGTTTGATCACCCCTTTATCCATCGTGAGTCACTAAAATGCTAAAAATGTCATTTTTGGAAAATGTACATCGGATGACCATTCATACCCACTTATAATATGAATGGTGACGACTCCAAATCATCGTAGATGTGATCGTTGTAATGACAAAATCGACGTATCTACACACACCAATGTATGAAATGATGTCAGTTTCAATGTTACTCGAGCACCACTCTTGTCAGTATCCTAGGTTTTGCATAATATGTAAAAAGACTTTGGAGGTCTTCTTTTTTGTTTTCTTTAGAATTTTCTTTTTAAATGAGACTTGGATCGTAAAAACCATGTTTAACCTTCTTTTTTTTTCTCTCTTCAAGTGGTCAACGTACTTATACCCATTTTTTTTTGCGGGGTAAGAAAGAAAGCTTTTGTTTAAATAATAAAATAAGTCTGGGAGGTGAATTTAATGCATCTCAATGTGAGGCCTTAGGGCACACATTAACAAGACCCATAAATTAACAAAGAGAGAGAGAGAGAGAGAGAAAGAGAAAGAGAAAGCTTTAAAGATGAGCTCATATCATAAGGGAATTCATGGTACTTAAGTTGATCACATTTCATAGATTGACTGTATAGAGAGCTGAAAATGCACTAGCAATCCAAATAGGTGAAAGTCAATTGAGATTGTTTGAAAACACAATAAAAAAGATTGGAAGGAACATACAAGAAGTTGAATGCGCTAAAAGAGGGAAAGGAAATCTCTAACATAAAAGAAATGAATAAATTTGAATTCACAAAGATACAACAACTTACCATAGAAGAAGGTAATAACACCAATTACAAGGAACATGTGCGTTGATTTGTTATGAAAGAGAGGAAGCCTTAAGTGTTGTTTGTTAAACTGAAAAAAATAAGTGCTGAATAACATTAAGCACTGAAACTTATAAGTGTTGAATTTAAGTGCTGAAAAAGTCGTTTGTTTAGATACTGAACCATGTTTGTTACACATTGTTGAAGCTGGTAAATTGTCTTTGTTACCCTTACAATTATACATTGTTTGCATGTTTCAAATGCCTATTTCTTATCAAACATAATAAAATATATTATTTTTTATAAAATTAAAATACAATTCATTTCTTAATAATAAATAATACTCAAATCTTCAATTTATAAATAATAATTTCTATTTATAAAAACTCACAAAATTTTAAATTAAAAATAATAATGTCATACAAGTCACCAAAATTTAAAATCAACATTAAAAGAACTTAATTTTGGATCAATAATTTTCGATGGAAATGAAGGATGTGTCATTATAAAAGCACCCTATAAATTAATAAGGGCAACCCACACTATAGCCAATTTTTTTGTTTTATATAGGTTAAAGTTTTTGGAATAAGTAAATTTTTAGTGAGAAGTGTCCATATGGTCTAGAAATCATCCTCACAAAAAATCAATCCATTTAAAACTTCTAACTCGTCAAAAATAGCTATAAAAAAAAAGGGGGACGATTTATAGTTCTTAAACTTGTTTTGGTAGGGTTAAAGTTTCATGATAGGTTGATTTTTGGTGAGGATGATCTCCTCATTGTATAGATCATCCTCATCAAAAATCAACTTATTCCAAAACCTTTAATCTATATAAGACAAAATAATTTAGCCATGATGTAGGTTTATTAATTTGTGGGGTGCTTATACATACTAATAAGGAGATCATCCTCACCAAAAATCAACTCATTCCAAAACTTTTAACCAATATAAGATAAAATAATTTAGCCATGGTGTGGGTTTATTAATTTGTAAGGGTACTTATATACTTATCCATGTGATATAAGAAGTAATATCCTTTTTAAGAATAAAGGCATACTTGTCCGTACTCAAAAAAATGAAAAGCATACTTATTCGTGTTGAAAAAAACAAAATGCTTACCGCTTCAGCACTTTTTTTCAGCATCAAAATAATGCTAAATTTTTTTTACTTATTTTCAGCAATAAGTGCTAAAAATATAGAGTAACAAACGCGTTATTTTAACAAAAAGTGCTGAATTTAATTTTTTTCAACAATAAGCACTGAAAAATAGTGCAAACAAACACTACCTTAGTGAGATCAAATATGATTGAACTAACAAACTTACAGCTCTACAACAGGACAAAAATTAGGAGTGTGTAAATTGATTGTTTTAGAAGAGCATGAGAAAGACCAAAATGGACAAGGATTAGTAGTGAATTAATGACTTCAAACATAATTGATGTTTCAATGAAGTCAGTCATTTGCCAACCAAACCATCCCAACATCCAAATCAGATTAATGCATTTATATCTAATCGATAATTGATAATATATACAAGCGATTGATGATTGTCATCTCATGCAGATAATTTCTGGATCAATGTGATCCCCTCTGCTCTCAAAATGGATATAAAATCTTTCAATTACTTCCCACTTTTGGTGTCTCTATTATCATTAATGTTTCGTCGTCACCCTGGGCCCCACCTGTGAAGAGTAATCTCTAATAGCCCATGCCGCTCATCCAGAAAATTTTACAGGTTGGTAAATGGAAGGATGGTATTGATCACATCATAACACCTCCAAAAACTGACATTGAGTTCGAGGTGAAAAATGAGGATAGAATAATAGTTCTACCAAAGATTCATTATGCCCTTCGGAGGTGTTGTTTCTTCCTGCTCTGCTTCAGCAACATCGACATATGGTCAATGTCTTGAGGGGCAGCTTGCATTGCACCCAACAGCCACTGCAGAGCCTCAGCTGCTGCATCTTTCTCAGCAAGTTTCTTGTTGGGGCAAGGCTGCCCAACGAATTGCATTCCATTGAACTCCACCGTGCCTTGGAATTGGTTGTTGTTCTTCAGTTGCTTTGTCTTGTAAATTGGGGCCTCATGTCCTGCCCTTGTTACCAAAGTTTGTAGTTGGCTCTTGGAATTATCGCCCCCGGGCCCAGTCCCATTCCTTGAAATCATACCTGGAGGTAGTGGTGGTGGAGGTGCTGCAACTGTTTTCGAGGATTTTAAGACCTGTCGGCCGAAAACAAACCTACCATCACATTTGTCCTCTGAGATCAGCAACAACACAGCTGATAGGAGCTCTTGGTGAGCGTGGATATCCATCTTTGGATTCAAAAGCTGCCCATCCAAAAGGTGAATGTAAAATTAAATCAGTTAAATGGTTAAACATCAATATCATCTTTGAGGTTTAGGGAGTGAGGAAAATCAATATAGGTTGTTTTTGGAAAAAGGGGTAGCAGAGAAAAGACAACAGAGTTAAGGTTACTCTTGGGAAGGGGAAGAAAAGAACAGACAATGGAGGAGAGACAACCGTCCTCGACATTGTTTATGGGGTATAACTCTTAAGACAAAGCAAGAGATCAACCAGGACCAAGTCATCTGCTATATGTTATATGCCATGTCAGCAAGACACACCACTTTTAGGAATTTCACCTTGTCAGAGACATTGACATAGTCATGCATCCTGACATGTAAACAAGTAGAACCAAAGTTCTGACGATTCTCTATAACATGGCTGGGGTAATCCATCCAGAATACACTGATTTAAAGGAAGATTGCTTGAAAACATAAATCTACTTTTATTAAGTTGAGCTATCTTTTATTTTTCACATATTCTCTCTATTTGATTAGAGTTAGTAAACCCGCCTAAAATAACATTATTGTAACACTCTATGGACAAGTCAGCATTTCAACCTTCTCAAAAGCAGTTAGAGCTTGCATGTGTCTTTACAAAGCTTATATGGAGGATAAACAAACAGAAAGAGGGGTTAATTGCGGAATGGCTTCACCATAGATAGAACTAATCTGGGTTTAGAGAGATTTTATGTTTGCTTGTAGGGGTTACATATGCATATCCATCAAACAGTGCAGGTTTATGCATTTTCCTGCCTTTTAAGTGATCAGATGTAAACACGTTAATCTTATTCTCACATGAAAAGGAAGTAAACCAAACACCTTGAAAAGATAAACAGTTTGCTTTCATAACTTGGCCGCAACATTTTAGGAACACAGATATGCTGAGAACTTCATTTAATTTTGTTTGGTATGGGAACTGAAACACTTACTTTGTTTTGAATTAGCTCCTCAAGCTCTCTCTTTAGGTTTAGATAAGTTTCTGCCAAGGCCGGATTCATGAAGAACTCCAAGTACCCTCCCATCATTTTCAGATGTCCATCCTGTCAAAAATGGGAAATAATCCTACTAAGAGTCCGATATAAGAAAACTGAAGAAAATAAAAGCATGCTTTGATATTTTTGGGGAGTGCAAGAAGAGATGATCCTTAATGAAGTTGGCATAAAAGGAGCATGAAAAACGCACATGTCCTTTGGAAATGTTTCCCCCAAATAGAATAAGCACAGAATCCGATATTGCTGTTGAATCCCGCAGAAATACCGAGTTTACTTTTACTTTCTCATTGAAAACTAGCCATGGATACAAAATATTTGATTCCCGACCATTGACTGAGTTCTATAGAGACAACAAAAAAAAAAACAAAGGAACACAAAATCAGAAACACAAGGAAAGAGAGGACCAGTTTTTTTGGTTTTTTAGTAACATGGCTAAACAGAACAACACCAGCAAGATAAACTTACCGAATAAAGAATGACGTGACCATCCTCCATTGTCTTCAATGTAAATGATTTTTCCTTGTTCTGTAAAAAATATTTAGATCAGTACTAAATAGTAAATAGATTGTGCTCACCTAAAAAGGACAAATGATCCAGAAAAGTCATCAATAGTAATAAAGGAAGAACATGTGTAGGGGAAAGTTGGGCCTTGCCAAGTCTTCCACTTGTCCACAAACTGACATGATGCTTTGATTGTTTCACAGAAGGGATTCAACTCCAATCAGGCCATTCCAAAGACACAAAGCTAATGCATTAACAGCCCTAACCAAAAACTGATTTAAACACAGCAATCTGCAAACATCGGCAAAGCATCCTTTTGGATGTTTGCCATTGTTCCAACCAAAAATCTTCAAGGAGGATGATTCATCTAATCAATTGATTAAAATTGGGATGGACAGATCAGGTCCTAACACTCATATGCAAAACACATGGGACCTGTCAGATGTGTCGATACTGGCAAGTCACCACAAGGACAATGACCAGGATGAAGTTCCAAGTAACATAATTATGGCCAAGCTCATGTAAATAACATGGACTCATTTTAGGAAGTAAGTATTGAAGAAAGTAGTAAAAAACATTTTCTAAGGAGGAAAAGGGTACTCACAACAACTGAGCATATTCCAGGGTACAGACCGGCACAGATGAGTGCTCGGATGAGGTGCTCATCATGGCTCCACCTATTACAAACGGATGGGTCATCATCAACTAGGCCAGTAGTATCCTTGAGTAGAGAAAAGAATTGCACCCGAAGGGAATCTATTGCCTTGAGTGTTTGTGCAGAAAGAAAATTCTTCCAACAGTAGTTATATCCAGATTGTTCTCTTTCAGCATCTTTCCATCCTTCATAAGCTCGGATCAGCGCAAGATGGTCACTGTAATCCTTCGCAGCAAACTGAGATTTTGCTGACTCTGCAAGCTGTGCATTAAAGGAACTGGAATTTAATTCTATTTCTCTTGCTCATGTATTAAAGGTGAGAGAATCTACAAGTTTACGTTTATGTTACTAAATAGCATAACATGGATTTGAAGGATTTAATCTCAATAAATTTATCTAAACAGAATCGTACCAAGTCCATTTTGTAAGCTGTTATATAATTAAACACGATTCTATTTACCTTGATCAACTAAAAGATGACTACATGAAAAGTAATTATTACATGATTCTTGATAATTTAGATGTTTATTACACTGCTCGATACCAAAAAACTCTGGTTACACCCCACAAATGGGGGCTTCTGCTAACTTAAGATCAATGAAAAACACTTTCCTTAGTAAGATTTTAACTCTGACTAAACGTCCTTGAGCTCAAATGGATTACCACATTGGCAATCCAACACCACAGCCCTCTAGATTTCAAGATCAAAAAAAAAACAGGGAAAACAAATGTTTTTGGGCTTGATCCAAGCTTTTGAAAATAGACAGCTACTGAACCTCCATACAACTCCCAAATTTAAAATTAAGAATTCAATGGTGAAGAATAACATTTTTAAATTTTTTTTTTTTTTTCAAAGTTCAAAGAATTCTATTCTCTGCAATCCTCTGGTTGGACTCAAGATCAATTAGGTCAGGCAAACTTCGAGGTACATTGCAATGCAAGGACATGGGATCTGCTATGGGGTTTGTAATATGGGTAATTTTCTTCCTTTTCCCTAAAATTCCTTCTTTAAAAAATAAAGAAATAGAAGAGAGAGGAACCCTTGATTCCTCTTCTCTCAATTTCTAATTTTTTATTTTTTATCGATAATCAATTTCTAATTTCCAATGTCCACATTTGCATTCCTTCATTGTGGGCACACCTATGCAAATTTTCATTCTATATTGAAAAAGACAAGACTGGTTTTGCCATTGTCAGTGCTATATTTCTAACCAACACTCTTCTCAATCAACCTTTTTTTTTGCTGATTTTTTATTTATCAACCTAGAAAAAATTATTTTATTTGAACTTGTTTAGTTCAATGGGCATTTTTGTAATCATTGGGTCAAGCCTAGGGGCCTCAGTCACAAGACCATCTAATGCCAAATCAGATACATGCTCAAATCAAGACCTGCTAATCTACGTTGAACCGGGCCCAAGAACTTCTGACAAAAATCAGAACCGAAAATCTGACTTGGAAACATAGCCCAATTCATATAATGTTACCTTTATTGGGCCATATCTCAAATTTGTCTGTCAAATCCAATAAAGAACCCCTTCTTTGTTGGGCCATGCCTTATGGGAGCCTGAACCTCGTTCCAACCAATGTCCTAGATCAATTGATGCCTCAGGCCTGGCCCACACTTGCAACTGCGCCATTACCTCCTTGCACTCACACCATTACCACACCATTTACCACACTTGACAGATGCTTCTGAATTAATGCATAACCAAATTTTGGACAATTACACTGTTCAAACATCAAAAACTACAGTGGTGACTTGATAGTGTTGATAGCTATATCATTCTCGAAAACTTTTTGTTATTTAGATTATTTTACTCAATTTATGAGGTTTAAAAGAATATGGTCTTTGAGGAGGAAATTTTTTAGACAAACCATGCAATGCAACACATCTTTAGTCTTTCCTATCAACTTTTTGAACCCAAAAGATTCCATTGGTTACATACTTGTCCATCAACTCAAATTGGAGCATTGGCCTGAAAGCAGGCCCAATACCCCGAGGACCAAATCATGTGGGCAGCCCCATATCCTAAGGTTCAAACTCACATCCAAAATATTGACCACCCTGACCTAGATCAATTGTGCACATCGACATTCAGATTGTGGACCACGATTCTCTAATCAAACCCCAAGCCTGAACAAGCCCTACAATCCTACTTTTTCTTTTTCTTTTTGAACTAGCACCTTGAACCCAACACCTGAAATCAATGTTGAAAAGAACGCTTGAAGTTGAAACCAAACCAAGCAGAAAAGAACCCCAAACATTTATGAACTCACAGTCTAATCCTTCCTAATAAGTAGTAGAATTTGAGGCTGGCATGTTTAAACCAATCTCATCCGCGCCAAAGCCTACAACGGACTTGAGAAATTTCTCTAACACGCCCCAATGAAGTTAATAGTCATAATCAGTGGCAAAGACACCATGTACACTGAAAAAAAATGGTTTATCATGACTCTTGACCCAACTGATGCATCTCATGTGGCTAGGTCAGATTTGTCCAGCTAAGTAGGATAGCAAATACACCCAAAACCACTTTTCCTAGGGTCATTGACCCCTATTACATACATAGGACTATTGCTCTGTCAAAAACAAGTCTCCTTGAAGTTCAATCATTCACTTTCAAGGTGTTAGACTATCCTTTTCTTGGGGTAACCTGTGGTTATGCCTATGACTAGTCCACAGCCCCTGTTTCTCTCACTTTTTTTTTATATATAAAAAAAAATATTAATTCAAGCTTCAACTCACATGGGGGCATAAGCAACAGATGTGAAAAAACCATGCATTTGAAGATTAGACCACCACGTGACAATTGAAGCCAAAATCCGATCCAACTTATGACGGAAACATCCAGTGCACTTTGACAAAAAAAATGGTTCATCACCTTCATGACATTTGACCCAACTCATGCATCCCATATGTGCGGCTAGGTCACATTTTTCCAGTTGAGTAGGACAACAAATACACCCAAAATCACTTTTACTAGGGTTTGGGAATAATTCGACAAGAGAAAGCTTCAGAAAAAGTGGATAAAGTCAAAAAATCATTGGATAAATTAATATAATTATTTCAAATTTTAAAAAATAAAAATTACCTATTTCATCAATTAAATGATAAAATACACTTTAAAAAAATCACCATGTATTTCGAACACCCATTGAAACAGTGACAAGGATGACTGCATCTCACAATTGCGAGATTCAAGTGGAATTGAAAGGTTTATCCCTCAGATCAAGCTGGCTGAAAAACCTTAAGGGTAAAAGAATCTAGTAGGAAAGGAATTTCTCTTTTGGTTCAGCCGAAAATGAAAGGTTTATGGCTGAGTAAGGTCTTAGCGATTGTTGGTTCTTCCGACAAAGCTCTGTAGGATAAATTTTCTACAGAGGGAAGGACCTTGGTAGCTTCAGAGAATAAAAACTTGAAAGGAAAGTTTCTTAAGGTCCAACTATTCAGGGATAGGTTCAAAACCTAGGCCTTCGTTTGAAGGTGTTCTTCGTATCAGATGAGAAAATGAAAGAATTTTTGTTGTGTGGAGCTCCTTTAGTCAGATTTGACTTGTGGGTGGATGTGATCCGTAAAAAGAAGGTTGTACAAGATACGGTTTCGTCGATTTCGAAAGCTGATTTTTTACAGGTTCCTTCGACTTCAAAGGTTTCAGACTCCTTGAAGATGGAGGATATTTTTGGTGTTTGGAAGAGTGCGGTTGCATGTAAATCTTTCAGCGACTCGATTGACTGGTCTCTTCTGAAAGAGAAACTTACTCAAGTTCTAAACATCGAAGTTAAAGGGGTGGATTTCCAATCTTTAATATTTTTCTTGGGGCAATTTTGATAGAGTGATTTTGGCCGAGAATAAGTATATCATAGATACCATTATCCGCCTAGAGTTAGTAACAGTAAGTGGGGTGGAAGTGAAATTGTTCCAGTGGTTTGCTGTCAAAATGAGTTGGAAACTCCGTGGAAGGCAAATGGTTCTTGAGTGAAGATTCAGGGTTTACCTTTTAATCTGTGTGGTCTTCAAGCCTTTAATTATTTAAGAGAAAATTTTGGAGGCTTACTTGAGGTGGATCCAAATACGCTGAAGACTTGTCCTTTGCAAGACTTAATCATTTCAACCCTTAGAGGCTTCCAGGTGGCCTGAAGGTTCTCGACAAATGGTTCAATTTCAATGTGTTTGGACGAGAACCAATCAGTGAAGAGCGTAGAAGTTGTAGAAATGGCAGATCTAAAAGGTAAAACAAAGTTGGGGGATGGGTTTTATTCGGATCAAGCCTCTTCATCTAGTCTTTTGGCCTCTTCGTCTATTCTTTTGGCCTTTTCGTCTTCAAAGTTTGTAGAATTTGGTCCTCCAGTGGAAGAGACCAGAGTTTGTCAGCAAGTAGAAGGTCGATCGGAGAAGATCTTAGAGTTGTAATAAGCAAGTGGTAGAGCATAATCAATGCTGAATCTTTTTTTCAAATTAAAGGCAATTAATAAAAGGGGGAATATTACGTTGCAAATGAGTGTGGCCTGATCAAAGAATCATGTAGGCTCACAAAGTTGTTTAATGGAAAAAAAAATTTTAATTTGATGAGAATTTCGAGGCTCAAGTGGTAAACCTTCATAAGGTAAGAATAAAGCCACGCGTTAGAAGCTTTTGAAAAGTTAAATCGGGGCAGGACACGCGGGCGGTTGCTTCCTGTGAGGTGTCAAATCCAACAAGGTACTCTGGGGCCTTATGTTCTTTGGAAAGAGATGATCTTGTCGGGCCAACGACTGGGGGAGATGTAAGGGTTCCTAGGCCTATAGAAGCCCTCAGGCCTGTTTTAATTATGGGTTTTTCTGAAGCACAACCCAAGTCCCAAATTTCAGTTTCAGGTTTGAAAGTAGTCTTGGACCAGCTTGTTGGGTCCATGGAGGCTATTGGGCCTTTAGTTGATGTTACTTCGTCTTTAGTTCCTCAGTTTCAAGAAGGGGTTCAAGATCTGGTTATCTTGATAGACTCTTCCCGAGGGATGACAGTGTCGTTATCTCTTCGAGGTGTTTAAAAGGACCATCAACTTCCTTTAATTGGACGACTGAGGACTGCCTCAAACGAGTTTTTTTTATGGTTCCCCTGGTTTAGAAGTTCCTTCGTCACTAGGCCCTCAAAGCTTTCTCCTCTCACCTACGCTTGGTGTAGGGATTTTCTCAGTAGGTTCTTCCTTCAATTGTCCCTTGCTAGAAAAGGTTGGAATTTCAATTTTAATTCGCCTTCAACATGGGTAGCTTTGCAATCTCTTCGCTTGGACATTTGTGAACCCTTGGTTGATTTTGGTCCAATGAGGGGGGAACAGCTGTCAATCATAAAAAATTATGATGTCTAGAATTCAGAAAATGTTTTCATTATGAAGAACTCCATAGGAATTATCAAGTTTGGTCTGTCTCTGGAAGTGGAAGTTTTGAGGTTGGTGGCAGAATCAACGGATAATTTGGTAGAAGATTTATTGGAGGTCTATAGTCAAAGATCCCCAAAAGTTTTGGCTTTCCTGGAAGAAGATTAAGAATGCTCTCCTCCTTTCAGTTTGGCTGTAGAGGACCCTGAAAGTTTGGGGGAGTTGGGGGTTGATATAGATGCTGTAAGGAATTTAAAGTTAAGTATTTCTAGAAATATTCTTGAATTGGAAAGGCATAATTCAAAGTATTAGCTGAAGTCATCCCTTGGCAAGGGAAGAAGGAGAAGAAAATTAGTTTTTAATGACACTTAATATCTTATTTTGGAATGTTCGTGATTTGAATGAGAGAAAGAGATTGGTCATTAAATCAATGATTCAAAGTATGAAGCCTCAGTTAGGCAAAATCTAAACTTGAATTGGTTGATAAAAAGTTAGTGCATGAACTTTGGGGGTGTAAGGAGTTGGACTGATGTTTTGTTCCATCCATTGATACTTTAGGGGGAATCATAGTAATGTGGGACAAAGTTAGAATTGTAGTAGAAGATTCTTTAATTGGAGGTTTCTCAACCTCCATCCTTTGTGGTTTAGTAGATAGTGATTTTAAGTGGGTGTTTTTGAGGATCTATGATCCTAATAAAGACTAGGAAAGATCTCAATTCAGAGAGTAGCTAAGGGATGTTAATGTTTATTGGCACAAACCATGGTGTTTGAGAGGGGATTTTAGTGTTAATAGATTTTCTTTCGAAAAGTTTCAAGCTTCAAGAGTTTCTAATGAGATGAGGAGATTCGGGGAGTTTGTACAAGCTAATGATTTATTGGATTTACTGTTGTGTGGGAGGAAATTTACTTGGTCTAATAATCAGAATTCCCCAGTTCTGAATAAGCTAGACATATTCTTGGTTTCCGACCTGGGAGGAACATTTTTTAGATATTAGACAAGAATCGGTGCTAAATCCAACCACAGATCATTGTCCTTTCTTTTTGCAAGTCGGTCCTGTCGTCCATCGCCTTTCTCCTTTCAGATTCAAGAATATGTGGTTTTGCATGGCAACTTCAAAAAGTTAATTAAAAGTTGGTGGCCGAGACAATCTTTGGAAGGTAGACCGAGTGTCGTTTTCAAATTGAAGTTAAAATTTATCAAGGACAAATTGAAGGAGTAAAACAAGGAAGTTTTTGGAAGAGTGGAATTAAGAATGAAAGAGCTTTTGTTGGAGTTAGGAGAGTAGGATAGGAGGGAGGAAAAGGGATTGTTATCCCTAGGGAGTAGGACGAGAAGGCATTCTATTCATGAAGAGTTTAAACAAAGGGTTAATATGAAGGAGATTTGTTGGAGACTATAGAAGGCCAGATTAGGGTTTAGAAAAGAAAATAACAGAGAAAGTGGGAGGAGTCGAACTTGACTCGCTCACTATGAACGGTGGTATATATAAAACTAGAAAACAAATGAAATTACAAAGATGCCTTATGGCACATATATAAAATACTGATATATCTAACACTCCCCCTCAAGTTGAAGAGTATATATCATATAATCAGCAAAGTGATCTTCAAACTTGACACACATTGTGGCAATTTCACCACTCAAAAGCATCACTCGAACAAATTGCCAGTCCACCACAATATGCTTCATTTGCTCGTGAAACACTGGATTGAAAGTTATGTGCATGGCTGCTTGGTTATCACATAAAAGACTCATAGGTGGCTCTACTGTGAAACCAATCTCCTAGAGAAAATGTCTCAAACAAAGAAGTTCACAAGAAGTATGAGACATGCCTTTATATTCAACTTCTGCACTTGACCTGGCCACCATTGTTTGTTGCTTACTTTTAAATGATACAAGATTACCTCCTATGAAGGTACAATAACCTGTGATAGACCTCATGTCTGAGGGAGAACAGCCTAATTTGCATCTGTAAATCCCTCAATACGAGTATGATCATTAGGCCTGTACAACAAACCATGCCCTAGAGATCCTTTCAGGTATCTAGTATGGTGAGGTAATTCAACTTTCTAACTAACCTCTTGTATCTGCTAGGATTATCAAACATATCTCCATATTCAATTGTAAGTTTCAACTTCTGATCCGCGGGGGTACTCACTGGTTTGGACCCAAGTAACTCTATCTCTTCTAACAAATCTAGCACATATTTCTTCAAAGAGAGACTAATACCACGACCTGAACTAGCTACCTCAATACCAAGGAAATAATTCAATTTTCCCAAGTCCTTGGTATGAAATTGTTGTTGAAGATAAGATTTCAACTTTTGTATCTCATCAACATCACTACCAGTCAATACAATGCCATCAGCATAGACTATCAATAACACATACCCTATTTCCAATTTTTTGATGGAAAACTGAATGATCTATCTAACACCGCATCATCCCAAATGCAAGAACAACATCATTAAACTTATCAAAGCATGCCTGTGGAGATTGCTTCAAACTATAAAATACTTTCCGATGCTTACACACTTTCCCAGTCTCCCCCCTAAACAACGAACCCAAGTGATTGCTCCATATACACTTCCTAAGATTAAGGTTTAGAGAAAAAGAAAAGAATAGTGAAAGTGGGAGGAATCGAAAACAAATGAAATTACAAAAATGCCCTTACGACACATAAATACTGATATATCTAACAGAGAAAAAATCAAGTGGTTAAAAGAAGGGGATTGTAACACAAAAACTTCCATCGTACAACTAATGCCCACAAAGGATTCAATTTCATTTCCAAGATAAGATTGGTGGAAGATGGGTAGAAGGGTTGGAGGAGGTGAGAGATTTTTACACAGATGCGTACATAGAGAGACCAAGTTAGGCCAAAGCTCGACAAGTTCCATTTCAATTGCATTTCCGACTAGTAAAAGATTTGGTTTGAAAGACCGTTTGAAGAGGAGGAAGTTTTGGCATCCTTATCTAGTTTATGCTTGGATAAGGCGCCCGGCTCGGAAGAATTCATTATGGATTTTTTTAAGTTCTGTTGGGATACAATCAAATTGGATTTGATGACGGTGATGAAAGATTTCTATAATCATGGCATCATGGATCAAGGTTCGAATTGTACTTTTGTTGCTTTGGTTCCAAAGAAATCAGGGGTGGAAGACAAACCGATCTAATTCTATAAATACCAAAGAGGGTACCTAGATCACTTTCTCTCAAAAGATAGAAGCTCTCCTTCTAAAGAAGAAGAAGAAGCTCCCAAGTCCTCCTCCAAAGATAAAGCAAAATTCTTCAAGAGATTCAGACTCCGATTAAATAAAAGATCAAGCCTAAAACCCTTCTCCAGGAGCCAAGAAATCATTCTTAGCCGATCAAGTGCGAAGCATGGAATGAGGAAATCCACACAAACTCTACAGAAGATCAAAGACAACAAAGTCACCGTCAAAGCAACCTTCTTAGTCGATCACGCGTGAAACCCGAAGAGAAGAAAGCTACACACCATCTTTAGTTTTGTTCTTGATTGTTAATCAAAGAAAAACACTGAGATTTGTACTCTCATTTGTATTAAAATCAATATAAATCATTTGCGGTTTTGTTTCATGAATCTCGATGTAGATTTGTGAAATATGTTGTCGACATGGGTCATAACAATTTATTAGCCTCCGAACCCCGTCCTCTTTGTACCCTGCCTCCTACATTGAATGTGATTTTCCCAACTCACTTGTGACCAGTCCACGTGGACTTGACTCGATCGGCACCATCAACAAGATGCACCTAATTATCGTGAATATATTAGATACAATACTCTGACTATGAAATGGCTTTGGAACAATATAGATCCCTCTATTAGTTCAAATATGATATTTATTGATTCCTCCCAAGCCATATGGGAGACATTTCATGATATAAATTCTTTTGAAAGGAATAGCTCCCATTTCTTCAGTTGTTTTGAGAATATATCCTCTCTTAGGAAGAGGAGAAGACTTTAGGAGTGTATTATTCTAAGACAGTTGTTATGTGGGGGAGCTGAATATTCATATATCGCTTACTAAAACATTGAGAAGAAATGACAATGACGTGAAGAGTGGAAGGTGGACAAGTTGTTATTTGGTCTTTTCTCTAAATATGAGCAAGTTCGAGCACAAATTCGAAGTAACCACACTATTCCCGTAGCTATTGAAATTTATGCCTACCTCCAATGAGTTTTACTGCTGGCAATACCAACATCAACAAAATTGGTTGATATGCAATTTCTACTTCAATTGGCGATGGTGGTGGTAGTCATGATTTAAGGGGAGGTATGCTCTTTTAGAACTTAATTTCTCACTTCAAAGTTAGAACAAACTTGTATTTATATTGTTTATCTCTCCTTTAGCAGAGTGATTTCTACCTGACCCAGCTTATTAGCTGTGCAATCTAATTTCCTTGTTGGAGAACCAACCTAGTTGTTAGTAACCAACCTATCACCTACTTGGTATATATATATAAACTACTCAAACAAATGCATCATCTATTGACTACATCATACCACTTTCTTCCTTTTTTATATCTCCTTGTAATATAGAGTTTTATATCTCTTTTAGCCAAGTGATTTCTACATAACCCAGTTTACTAGGCATGTAATCTAATTTCCATGCTGGAGGAGCAACTTACTTTTTAGTACATACCTATCACCAACTTGTTACATAAATTAGTCAAAATAATTGCATCACCTATTGACTAAATCATACCAACTTTTTCTTTTTTACTGTTTTTTTTTTTTTTCAATAAACTCATTCAACTTATATCTACATAACTCAACTCCATAGCTATGTAGTCTATTTTCGTGCTTGAGAAGAAACCCACTTGTTAGTTACCAACCTGTCACCTGCTTGTTATATAAACCACTGAAAACATCCTTCTCTGTTTTGGGTCACAGGAGTTCCATTCTAAGAAGTTTTGATCTTTGTAATACATTTAAATGTTAGACTACTGCTAAGATGCATGAACGTGTGGAAAATTTGGTATGTGCTACAAATCTGTACATCCTAGCTTGTCTGTGTACATGGGAAACTCCTAGCTTCCATCTTTCTCTTTATAAATGATTTTTCTCAACAACTTGTTCTATAAATTACTCAAACAATTGCATCACCTATAGGCTAAATCATACCACCTTTTTCTTTTTCTTTTTCTTTTTCTTTTTTTTTTCCAATAAACTTATACAATTTATATCTAGCTAAGTAAACTCGCTAGCTATGTAGTCTATTTTCGTGCTTGACTAACTCACTTGTTAGTTACCAACCTGTCACCTGCTTGTTATATAGACCACTCAAAACAATTGCATCACCTACTAACTACAAGCCACCTTCTCTCTGTTTTGGGTCACGGGAGTTCTATTCTAAGAAGTTTTGGTCTTTGTACTATATATAAATGTTAGACTACTACTAAGATGCATGAATGTCTGGACATTTGGTATGTGCCACACATCTGTACATCCTACCTTGCCAGTGTACATGAGAAACTCCTAGCTTTCATCTTTCTCTTTATAAATGATTTATCTCACCTGTTATTTATTTAAAGCAATGAAACAAGGCCCAACCACAAGTGGTTTCATTATTATAAACATCCTAACATTAACTCCTGTTTAGTGTTCATCTACACTAAATTGCCAGTCCCAATTCTGGATAAAGCAGTGGGGTCACATCGGGTTGGCAACCAGTGTCGCCATCTTCTAATATAAATCTTGCTTTTACATTTTATTTTTTTTTTAAATTTCACGCTAGGGACAATAAACATCGCCCAACAACTCATGAATGCTACCTATACAAAATATTATGTAAATTGACTGATATTACCTGCATGAGCAGCACCATGAGAAAAATGTGACTTAAGCTTGGAACAACTCTAATGCAATATCATCCCCCCTAGAAAGTCTTCCGCCACATGCAAATGAATGCGTAAAAGTACTACAGTGTCATGAATGTATCATAGGTTTAGGGAACCCACCTGGGGACAGCCAAAGTACCAACAGTCCATGTACATATTAGTGTTCTTGTATGTGCCCCAAATCATTGTACCTTTCAGGTGTTGATTTTGTGTTCGTAATTATTATTATTATTTCATTTTTTATTTTGTTCTATGATTACTAGCAGGTTGCTGCACGGTTTTTCATCACAAAGAGCATGACCGTGACAACATGCCACCTACTGGCTAATTGTATACAATAAAGCATAATATGATTATTTATTGAGAGTTTATGGGCGTAGAAGCATCGAAATAAAAAGATAGATGATTTAGGACAGAAATACAAGTAACTACTACTAAGAAGTTTAACATGGAATTTCACTTACATCCTTCTTGTCATATGGCATTAAGAATGGATCCCTAACACTTAAACCAGCAACAACAGTTAATATAGGGTCCAAGCAGTTGAATATAGCCCCTAATACAAGCATCTTCCCAAGTTTTGGTTCCACTGGAAGCATTGACAAGTGACGTCCTGCCAAGTGAGTAACATAACATGAGGTACATTCTTTTCTGAATAAAATAAATGATACTGCCTTAAAGGATGTGATATTAAAACACCAACTATACCCCAAACTTCTAAGATGACTATACACCATTATAAAATCACACCATACGAGAAATTGTTATTGTTAAAGGTTGTAACCACACCACTTCAGTAATTTTGAAGAACCCCTCCAGATTTTGATGGAACTTAGAGATACACTCTTGTTTTCAAACTGGCATACCCTTTGACTTCAGTGTTCCATTAGAGATTGATGTAAAATGACTGAAATTCCCTTCGCCTTCAACCTTTGGTAAAAGCCCTTGATTTTCGTCCAAAAATCCATCATCCTCAACTTCTAAGGTAAATTGTTTTTACCCGTCTTGAACCTAAAGATTTTGTTTTCTTCAACCATCAAACCAAAAGAACAAAATATGGTTTTAGGGGAGGTTGGAAACGATATTTTTTTGGGAAGAAAAATCAAGGGTTTCTCCCAATAGATTGAACATATAGCTCAAAGACTAGCTTGAAGAGGTTCGATAGGTCTTCAAGAAAGAAAAAATTCATAGAGGTTGAAAATTGTGGATTTTTTTAAGTAAAAAAATTGTATTGACAAAGGGAGGTCAAGGTGACCATCCCGAAACAAAACAAAGATTAACAAGACGTCCTACAACACAGCAAATGTTGTCAAATGCAATCACATATGCGATTGTGCGATCGCATGTGCGAAATCCAAATAAAAAATTGCATATACCACCCTCGCATATAATGAATATGCTGCCCAGGAAAGTTTGCGATGGCATAATTTCCAACTGTTAGAAATATGACCGTTGAACCCAGAATTTTTTCTTGTTTTTTGCTTTAAACCACCCCTTTTCCTATCAATGCCCCCTCTTACCCCACATACTTCATCTACAACATACTCTCTACTCTCTACCACCTTCTTTCTGCCCAAATCTCTTTCT
Organism: Akebia trifoliata; assembly: GCF_017979445.1. Taxonomy (NCBI): domain Eukaryota; kingdom Viridiplantae; phylum Streptophyta; class Magnoliopsida; order Ranunculales; family Lardizabalaceae; genus Akebia; species Akebia trifoliata. The sequence continues at coordinate 9,772,839 of NC_141383.1, read as the reverse complement.
TTCTGCATTGCTTCATAAATCTCTCACTCACTAATCACTATCATTCACTCTCAAGTCTCAAGTCTCAAGTTCAACTCACTTACTCATTACTATCATCACTCACTCCCTCAAGACTTGAAGACAAGAATCAAGAATCAAGTTCAAGTGAAGTTATCTCATCATTCATTCAAGTTCAAGAATCAAGTGTGCAACTTTAAGCTTCAACCTTCAACTTCAAAAATCAAGAAAATTCAAGTCAAGAACTCAACTCAAGAATCAAGATTGATCAAGGGTCAAGGCATCAAGCATTCAAGAATCACTCAAATTTATCTATCATTTTAAATTCTAATTTCTATCAACCTTCAAGGCTTCAACTCACTCAAGACAAGACTTAAGAATCAAATCAACCTTCAACTATCAATCTATCATCATTCATCGTCTTCCTTCTCTTATACTAATACTACTCAAGTTGAGGTTGAGGTATTTATAATTTATATACGTTTTTACTTTAATAGTTATTAATTGTAGTTGTTTTTTATTTTACATTTTTACTTGTTAAAACTTAGAAACTTAGAAATTAGTATGTTGTCCTCGGCGGCCAACTCTTCCCTAATGCCTAAATCTAATGATCCAGGTTGGAAATACGGTCATTACCGTAGTCCAAATGAAAAAAATTTAGTAGTATGTAAGTTGTGTGAGTACAATAGTAAAGGTGGCATTGCATGCCACAAACAACATTTAGTACACATGCCGGGATCAAATGTTAGGGCATGTGAAAAAGTTACTCCAAAAATCCGAAAGGAACTAATGGAGTATATGAACAAGATTTCAAAAAAGAAACAAGATCAGGCCATAAATCTAGAAACTTATATGGAAGGTGGTGGCCGAGAGGATGCGATGATGATATCATTGCTTACGATACCCCTCCTACGTTGACGGGGCATAGTAGACCATCGGTTCCACCACCACTATCTTGAAGAGCTTCTAAAAGAACTTGAGCCCATAGTCCAAGTTGTAACAAACAATAAAGCTGCATATGTGACTGCAAATCGCCTTTCAATGGATAAACTTCCTCGTTTGTATTGGTCACCATGTGCAGCACATTGCATAGACCTAATTTTGGAGGACATGGGTAAATTGCATATCAACACCATTGCTATAGTCAGGAAGATTATTGTTTTTATGTACAAGCATGCATTGTTACTACAACAAATGAGAGCACATATAGGTGGAAACCTAATTAGGCATGCAATCATTCGATTTGCAACACCCTTCTTGACACTCCAAAGCTTACATGGGAAAAAAGACTAAACTTAGAACCTTTGCAGTGTCGGCCAAATGGAACAATGAACCTTGATCAAAAAAGAGCAGAGGAAAATTAGTTGCCCAAACTATCCTATCCCAAACTTCTTGGATAGGTGTCTTAAAGGCCCTAAATAATGTCATGCCATTAGTTTCTGTTATTCGATTAGTAGATGGTGATGAGAAGCCCCTTATGGGCTACATTTATGATGCAATGGAAAAAGCTATTGAAAAGCTTAAGTACACCAATATCGTGAAAGAAATTATAAAAGTGTTATTGATATTATTTATAAGAGATGGGGCAGCCAAATGAAATCTCCATTATATTCGGTTGCTTACATCCTTAATCCAGTCATATATTTCCAATCCGCCAATCAAGATGAGACGGATTGGATGCATATGGTTGGATATCGTGACATGTTGAAAATAATGGTCCCTAATCAGGTATAACAAGATGCAATATCGACACAATTGGATCATTACAAGAATACCGAAGGGATCTTTGAAAAAGATATGGTCACAAGGCATAGAACAAAGAAAATTCCAAGTAACAAATTTAATATTTAGATTTAGACTTTAGTAAATTTAACTTATTTAATTATTTTTCATCGTACTATCACTATTCTAATTATATTGTATACTATAGTTGATTGGTAGTCGACACATGGAGTTGATCATGTTACAAAGGATCAATGTTTGAAGAGGTTGACCATATGGATTCTTGGCCTAAAATGTTTTGTATCGTGCTACAAACACAATTGGAGCACCTTTGAACACAATTAGAGCACCTTTGCGATGGTAAAAACTAACTAACTAAGAACTAAACTAAGTAAAACATTAATATTTTGTTTCATACTTTCAATGATATAAATAAGTATCTAATATTTATAAATTGTTTTGCATTGAACATATCCACACTAACAAGAGAAACAAAATAGAACAAAAGAAGTTGAATAACTTGTTGTTCGTGCAATACAACCAAAAATTGCACGAGCGATTCAAGTTGAGGAAAGAGAATACCAGTTTCTATGATCTCATCTCTATTGATGATCTTAGCATAGATCATCCGTGGAGCACAGATGCATAGGACGAGCCTATGTTCGAAGTAGAGGATCAAACTTGGGCCCAAGTTGAGCAAGAGAAAGCTCAAGATAAAAAAGAAGAGGCACTGGTCAACGCTCGAGTCAACTAGAAGACAAAGTCGGAGATGAGGTACAAAAAGAAAATGACAATGAAGATGAAGTAGTACAAGGTCAAGGAGATGAAGAATTGATGAGATCTAAAAATGAGGAGACTGAGGACAATGTAACTCTAATGACGACGGGAATGGAAGCGATGACAATCCTACTAGAGATGTCCCACATTGGATTGTGATGCTTGTGTGTAGACTAGAGTATCAAACTAACTATTAGAGTTAGTTACTTAGACATATCTATGACTATTTCATGTATTTTATGACTATTTGGCTATTTGACTTATTGTTTTTTTGATAATTGACTATTTCTAGTCTTTTACTTGCATGTTTTGGTATATGAATTATAATATATGAATGAAAATATGGAATTTGTGCATTGCTTAATTACTAGGTATTTTTCTAAATTTTATTTTATTTTTTCCGGATCTTTTAGCATTTTTTTATTTTCTTTCTATACTTTTTCTCTTTTTTTTTTTTTTTTTTCTGAATATGTAATGGCATATGCGATATCCGAAGAGCACACATTGTTCGTTGGTCGCATATGCCATTTGGCAACATTCAACACAACCCACCCGTAGACATTTTAACATGTTACAAGAAAAATCTTTGAAAGAAAAAAACTCCCTTAAAAACATTAAACAACTTGCACCAAAAAAAATAATGCCAAATGGGAATGATTATCTCCAAAAAGTTCTCCTTTTCTTTAAAAAAAATGCAGCCATTTCTTTCCTTCCAAAGTCCCCAACAAATGGCGAAAGGCGTGTCACCATGGGAATAGACTCACCCAAAGGGTGGGATACCAATGATACGAAAAAAAAAAAAAAAAAAATGGCAAAAGGCGTAATTGATGAGAACATCAGAGATCATAGACCTTTTCCATTGAGTCATTAGTTAGATTTTATGTTTTATTTAGTTTTATGATTAGGAGGGTCTTCTTTAATGATAAGGGTTAGTATTTAGGTTTAATTTATTTTTTCTTATTCCATGGTCATAATATAGATGTTTGGAGGCAATTTGATAATATTATCATGTCTTTCTACTGAGTTTTCATAACCTGAAAAATTCAAGGGAAATAAAGTTATGGGACTAGGACATAGATGGTATTTTCTTTTTTGTTTTCTTACATTTAAATTTTATTCATGGCCATTAGATTATTTTATATTAATTGGATAGATTAGGGTTTTGAGTCTTATATAAATGGTTGTAAAAACATTATGCTAGAATATTATTATTATTATTATTATTATTATTATTATTAATGAGATATTGACTAGAACTTATGGGTTTTCCAGAGATTCGATGTGTGGTGCGAAGCCATGGCACTTCTTGGTGTGATTCCAATGTAGGATTACTTTTCTTGGTGATGTGATTCCAAGGTAACAATATTTTATCTTCGTCTTCTCCCTTTACTTGATCTTCTTTTCTATTCTTTCTTCTTCTTCTTTTTCTTTTTACTTTTTTTCAATTTAACTTGCTGCCCAAAAATTTACAGCGACCACTCTCTTGGTCAAACCCCTTTTTAAACCCTAATTTCATCATCAAGGGACCCCTACCCACCGTCTTACCTTCCAACCCCACCAAATATAATCACATATCGACTCTTTAACCATAGAAAACATATACGTAATTGCAAAACTTTGCACTTAAACTTTTTTAACATATAGCCATTGAGATTGTGGAAACCTCCATAATAACCAATAAAACCCTTTGTGCCTAAAAGATTTTCTTGAATTTATGAATTGTATTGGTCTTGGTAATTATTATTGATCTCAAAAACATCTTAGGTTAAGTTTGCATCGTCCTACATTAGCAAAAGTCCAAAGGGTATGCTTGGCCATATAGAAGGAGAAACCCCAACCAACCAAGACTCGAATATAAACCGCACAGAGCGTGAAAAACAGCCCGCCTAGCCGAACAAAAAAAGAAAGTGAATCCAAATCTATTGGGAAATGAACAAGTCTACCAATTCTTCGTCTCCCATCCACATGCAACAAAAGTTGGGCGCTTGGAGACCTCTCATAATGATCTGATCCAAAGTACCTAACCTTCCCAAAGTTGCAGCGCAAATGAACGCCAACACCTTGGAAGGCACCTTCATCCACAAATAATTGAAGCTTAGGAAAAAGAAAATCAAAGATTTTTTTCAAAATGTTGAAAATGAGGGAATTATGGTAATTTTATGTTGGTCTCTCATGAAACACTGAAATCAAGGGTAGGTAATTTGAAAACACAAGGAGGTATTCCTAATTTTCACCAACTTTAAATGGTACCACAAAATTATCCATTAAATTTTGGATCGTTATACCAACTGTGTATTTTAGTTTTGGTTTCCCATCTTAAAAACTTTAAAAGATAAAAAATAAAAAGGAGCTTTAATAGGTGTTCAAATCATTCATTTGAAGAAATTGAAACCCTTCTTATTGGATGATCATGATGCTTCCAAAAAATCGAAATTCTTGACAATGGAAGAGCATTATCTCCATTTTTGGTAAAAGTTATGTCTTGGTCCGAGTGGGGATATCATTTTTTCTTCTACATATCCATGGAGTTTCAAAAAATCCATACATCTCGGAGATAGATATAGGGGTAGGAATTTATCGAACAAACCGCATTCCTTCACATACATCAGTATTCTATTGATAAAAAAGGGTCAGAGAAAGTTTGAACACAATTTCTACCGTGATGAATAGAAGCACAATTAAAATTCCTAGGGAGTTACAAATACAACATTTTTGTTACCAAAAAGACTAACCCAATTCATAATTATGTACCAGATGATAAAACATTTTTGCTAGTTAACCAACCATCAATAGAAGCAAATACAACAGGTACAATCAATAAGATTAATGAGAAGAATTATCTAGTCTCTTTCAGAGAGCTTGGCAAGTATTCATATTAATAAAAGAGTGAATAGACAAAAATGTACTTGCACATAAGAAAAATACAAAACTATTACTAAAAACAACTAGGCCTGAAATAACTAGATTATTTCCAATACTCCCTCTCAAGCTGGGGCAAATATATCAACTAAACCTAGCTTAACAAAATGAGAAATAATGATAGAAGGACCAACAGACTAGTAAGCATATCGACAAGCTGTTCTGAAGAAGGTACAAAGACTGTCTGAAGATCACCAGATTGAACTTTCTCCTTGAGAAAGTGAACATCAACCTCTATATGCATAGTTCTTTTGTGAAGAACTGAATCAAAAGCAAGCATGGTAGCAAACTTCTTATCACAAAACAGAGTTGACGGTCCAGAGACTAGAAGACCTAGCTCCACCAACAAAGATCTAAGCCAAATAAACTCACAAGTAAAGAAACTAGAGGTAGATCTCCTATTTATAAGAGAAATAACGTAATCAGCACCAGTAAAGCAAGACAAATGTGATTGGGCAATAGAAGAGTAGAAAAGTCCAAGCCCAGGACAAAACTTCAACTAACGAAAGATATAATAAACATCATCAAGATGAGAGGTGCACGGGACATACATAACTGACTGATCACACTAACCGCAAAGGTCAAATCCGATCTCGTATTAATCAGACAAATCAGATGGCCTACGAGTCTCCGATAAAAAGGGTCAGTTAATAGATCACTAGCTTCTACATGAAGACGATGATTATGATCCATAGGAGAAGTAGGGCGAAAACCAAGCATAACAATGCCCTGAAGAAGATCCAATGTGTATTGGCACTACGATAGCGAAATACCACGGCAAGAGCGGGCCAATTCTATCCCCAAGAAGTATTTGAGTGGACCCAAGTCCTTAACCTCAAAAGCACGACTCAAAAGCATCTTAGCATTGTCAATCCATTGTACATCATCTCTAATCATTATAATATCATCCACATAAATCAAAACAATGGTGCAACGACCATCCACTCCTCGACGAACAAAGCAAGTATGATCTGAGTGGCATTTAGAAAACTCTATAAATAAAATGGCCTTAGAAAATCGTTGAAACCAGGCTCAAGGATACTGCTTCAGACTATACAAAGATTTGAGAAAACGACACACTTTCCCAAAATACTAGCCCTGAAGACAACCCGAGAGGGGGGGCCCTTATATATAACCTCAGTCAGATCACCATTCAAAAAGGCATTATTCACATCAAATTAGTGAAGAGACCATGAATGATATGCAACTAAAGAGATAAAGAGGTGGACAGTAGAAATTTTAGCTACCGGAGCAAATGTAACACCAAAATCCTTGCCTGGAGTCTACGGAGCCATCCGCAAGATATTTGACAGTAAACACCCATTTACAACCAGCAATCCGCTTTCCAGTAGGAAGAGGAACAATCTCACAAGTGTGATTCTTCTGCAAAGCATCCATCTCAACAGTCATGGTTCCAATCCACTTAGATCTCACAAAGCCTCTAATACAAACCGACGAACTCAAATAAAATCAATAGCAGCAAGGTAAGCTTGATAAGAAGAGTATTCCTAATAAGAAACAAACTGGGCAATAAAATGATCAGTCACACACCCCCGCTTTACCCTTGCGAAGTGCAATTGGTAAGTGAGAGTCAAAATTAGATGGAATAGGAAGTGTAGAAGGGGGTTATACCCGAATCCAATGAGGAAGTTGGCAAGGTTGGAGAGAGGCATGGGTGACGAGAGTAAACCTTCAGAGGCGGCAAAGATGAAGATGGATCCGGCAAAGTTGAACATGGATCCTGCAAAGGAAAAGAATTGTGCAAAACAGATGAAGATGGAGAAAAAACAGAAAGGTTAACATTGTAGAAGAGGACTCCTCAAAAGATGAAGAAGGATCCAATGAAGGAGAAGAGTCCTATAAAGAAAATGTAACGCGAAAAAAAGGTACATTTTCAAAAAAAAGTGACATCCAAAAAATGAATTACACAATGGGAAAAGGAATTTGCCTTTGACATAGAAGAATAACCCAAAAAAGTAATAGCGATATGCCTTTGACATAGAAGAATAACCCAAAAAAAAACACAATGAATGACTTTGTCATCTAATTTCGTGCGATGAGGAATTCTATCCTAAACAAAAGAAGTACACCGAAAGACTAGGTGTAATGGAGAAGAGAGTACTATCAGGTCGAAGAACTTAAAAAGGTATTTGTCCCCCTAAAGTGCAACTCGGAATGCAATTAAGAAGAAAAGCCTTAGTGAGGACAAGTTATATTCTAATATAACTTGGGAACATGCATCCCTCGAAAAAGACAACGTACAATATTCATAAGGTGGTGATTAGTACGTTCTACCACCCCGTTCTGCTCAGGGGTGTATGGACAAGTCAACTGGTGAAGCATACCTTGCTCATAAAGGTGAGATCGAATCCTATCAGAAATACACTCCCCTCCATTATCAGACCTAAGAGATTTAACAATGACGTTGTATTAGGTCTGAATCATTTTCAAAAAATTAACAAAAATAAGGAACACCTTAGAATGAGAACGCATCAAATAAACCCAAGTACACCAAGAGTAGTCATCAGTAAATGTAATATAATATTTATGACCATTAAAAATAGTAAAAGGGGAGGGTCCCCACACATCAGAATGAACTAAATCAAATATTGTATTAAATCGATGCATGTGAGGAATATAAGAACTACATGTTCGTTTAGAAAGCTCAGATAGAGCATTGAAACTTATGTCCACTACAAGAAGTTATTAAAGAAGAAAATAAAAAATATAAGTACTAACAATTAGCATGTCCTAAGCGAGCATGCCATAAATCTGAAGTCTAAGAGGAAAACGTATGGCTCCAAGAAATAGGAAGCACAGAAACCGAAACAGCAATAAGTTGAGGTCCAAACTAGTACAGTGCTTCCTCTTTCTTGCATAGTAGGTACAATGGAAGTGAAACGGCTAAACTCACCAGTCATATGAATAAATGCACCAGAATCACTCACCCAAGTCAACAAAGCAGAGTCAGAATGAGAGACATGAAATGCAGTAGATGTACCCGGAGGTGTGGTAAACGAGACCATAGTGGAAGATGAGTGAGTATGAGCCTGGATCTGATCTCGTATAATAGTGACAATTTGGGTCTGGAGTTGTTGTAGATTAATAGTGCCAAGAGAAGCAGAGGGATCAATAGGAGGCACTGGACATGACTCCACAATAGCAGCACAAGGAACAAAATGCCCTAAAGATGAAGTGGAAGAATATCTCAACACATGAGGATAGGCTAAAAACAGAGAGTCTTTTCATGGCCAATCTTTCCACAATGGCTGCAAGTAAGGCCATTTCCTTTACCACAACCACGGCCTCCTTAACCACGACTTCCTAAAGACGAGAATCCAAATAACGCGAATTTGCTACTAGAGTCATCTGATTTGTAGCCGGAAAAGAGAGAATAACAAGGGGCCTGAGAAGGGACAACACGGCGAAGGCACTCATCACTATCAATGGTCACAAATGTCTCGAGCAGATAGGGCAAAGGGTGAGTTAAGAATGTAAGCCCGAAGTGCCTCAAACTCAAGATGTAAAACCATAAGAAACTGATATATCTGATGTCGAGAAATCCTCTTAACCAAATACCCAACTGCCTCTGCAAACAACTCTTCATAAACTGATAATGAGAGAGTTCCTCTCACCGAAACTAAAGAAAACCATAGTAATCAGCTACATTATGAGTCCCTTGGGTAGCCTAGGCTATGTCTTTATAAAGCTCATAAATCCTTGAGTCATTCCTGGCATGCGCATAAGTTTGAGTAAGTGCTGACTACAAGGATGAAACATACTCATGATACATAAACATGGTGTAGATGTGTTGCTCTATGGAATTAAATAACCACCCAAGAATAATACAATTGACGATTTCCCATTGTTCAAATTTGGGATCAATGAGAGTTAGTTTAATACTGATTCTCAAAAGCCATCCGATTTTCCCTCTACTACCCAAATAAAGACGCACAGACCGAGACCAGGATTGAAATTTTCGACCATCTAATAGGGCAGTGGTGATACACTGCGCCAAAAAAATTTGCCCCAAGAGTCATATTAGAATCCTTAGACTCTGGATTTATCATCATGGTTCGCTAGGAAAGAAGAAACTTTAAACTTTGGTTTGAAGGGAGATCTACCCCTAGTATCAACCCACAGTGGAAGAAGTTACAAATAGAAAAAAGGGGGGGCAACAGCACTATTGCAGGTTTCTAAGTAGTCCAAACAACAATCCTACTCTGTCGCAAATCTCCAGGAGGTCCAACAAAGTTATCCCAACACACAGACAACAGTCCTACTGCTGTTGGCAACCCACACAATAGTTAGAAGCAGCCCAGATAACAGGTAAACAACCCTACTAGTGTTGTACTCCTCCACAGGGTCCAATAGACCATCGCAACCCTTCACAAGCAGTAATACTTCTGTCTTGATTCTCTACAAGGTCCAAACTGCAGTCGCACTCCTTCACAAGGTCTAACAAACTATCGCAACCTTTCACAGGCAGTTCTACTGCTGTCGTGATTCTCCACAAAGTCCAACAGACTGTTAAACTCTTCAAAAAAATAGCCCTACTACTGTCGTAACACTCTCAACAACCTGCTACTACAGTCGCAAGACTTCAAACAGCCCACAATTGCTATTGCGAATCACCTAGCAGCCTGATGCTGTTGTCGCACTGCTTCAAGCAGTCTACTATTGCTATCATAAGTCTTCAAACAACGGCTATGTTGTTGCAACTCTTTACACAGCTGCTACTATTGTCGCAAGTGTCCCCAGCCTACAGAAAATTATCGCAAACAGCATGTACAAACCCTAATCCAGGTAAAAATCAACTCGATCAACCTAGGAAAGATAGAAACCCTATCATAGGGTAGAAGCACAGTGCAAAAGATGTTTCCGCAGCATGTTAAAATTTGATAGAATCCGTATCACAACATGCGATTGAGGAAAAATGAGAAAAAGAAGAAAAGAAAAAAAAAGCCCCAAAGGGGAGACCAAACGAAGTTCCTGCTAGGTTATTAGGTCTTAAAAATCTAGATGGAGGGAGAAAGAAGAAGAGAAAAGGTCTAAAAAAGACTTCAAGATCCCACGAACTAGAGAGAGGAACCCAAAAGGGGGGTCGATGGATCTTCAAGGCTCTAATACCAAGAAAAACTGAGAAGGATTTTCTAGTCTCTTTCAGAGAGCTTGGCAAGTATTTATATTAATTAAAGAGTGAATAGACAAAAATGTCCTTACACATAAGAAATAGAAAAATAAAAAACTATTACTAAAACCTACTAGGCCTGAAATAACTAGAATATTTCCAATATAATGAAGTAGCAATTAATGCAAAAATAGCCAATTGGAAAGCTATGTCATGCTTCTAATCCCCCAAACCACCAACAAATGAATTATACCATTTGATCCCTATCTTAGCCAAAAAATTGTTATAAAATGAGTCATGGAGGGTTTGACAATGAACCCATTGATCCTATAGGACTTATTACCACTTGATTTTATTCATACATGGAGTCAATTTTGATTTACCACACAAAACAGATGGTATTTGAAGTCGTGTATAGTTATATTAAAATGGAGTGGACAAGTGGTAATATAATTGCCCTACCATAAACAATTTTAATATTATGCAAGTAAATGAAGCATCTAACTATAAATAGGACAATGAATTCGATACCAAGAACAGTTAGGTTCTCCTTTTCATCCAAAGCTCCAATTATTTTTAAGTATTCAATAGCATTTTGAACCTGCAAGATGACAAAAAACTGTTATAAAAAGGGAAGATGCAAAGATATAATATTTATGAAGAAAAGTACCAAATAGAAGCGTAAGTAACAGGAAAATTATATTATCTAATTTGGATACACAAATCACGAAAATGTCGTAATATCACTAGAGTAGTTTGAGGATAATGTTTTGGGAGAAAAAGAACCAAAGTAACATTTTAGGCTTACAGATAATAGTTCTGGCGACTGTAATGCTCTTGAAAGGAACTCTGAAATGCTTCCAAGCTTTAAACTTTTAATTTGCAAACAAAGAGATTGTAAAGGTGTCCTTAAAAGTTCTGGCAATTGGTTATCCTCAAATGCATCATAAACACATTTGGGATAAAGATGGTAACACTCTCCAGGTTGAACGCGGCCAGCTCTTCCTCTTCTCTATATAAAAATCACACAAAAAAAAATCACTAATTCATGTGATAAATATCAAGATGAGTCAAACAAATAGGTAAAGGAACACTTTACATATCACAGATTCCTTATTTTATATTATGAAAAAACAAATAAACACATTATAGTAGGAGACTTGAATGGTAAGTATATAGAAGAAACAAGATGAAAAGACAATTATACTAGAAAAGCATTTGGTCAAGAATGCTTAGCTGGTTTTTTTACTTTCCTTTCAGTGTGTATATCATTGTGTCGTTTGGTGATCTAAGGAGGACAAGGTGTCCTCTCAAAGGAGTAAAACAGAAAAACTAATCTCTCTTATCACAAAAAAGGTCCCACCAAACCTCCTACAAAGAACCTCTAAACTCCCTATTTTGTCTACACTAATAGAAAGTAAAAACAACCAACACACAAAGGATGATCTCTGTTGAGTGTATATTTTCCTCCACTCTCGGGTGTATCATATCCCAGTCAAGCCCCGTGATCCTCTTATATTCATTGTTCTCCCCTTCTCCAACAGATCGGTCATTTGGAGTAATTGGTTGGTTAATATGGTATCAAAGCGCTAGGTTCATATAGGTCACGGTTTCAAATCTTTCCACCCTTATGGGTGAGGGGGAGTGTTGAGTGTATATTTTCCTCCACTCTCGGGTGTATCATACCCCAGTCAAGCCCCGTGATCCTCTTATATTCATTGTTCTCCCCTTCTCCAACAGATCGGTCTTTTGGAGTAATTGGTTGGTTAATAATCTCCTGGAATGATTGATCCTTCTCATCGAAGATTTTCCCATTCCTTAACCTTAGAATCTTCCCCCTTATTCCTGCATTTGACTTGTTTTCTAAGCACCAGCGGCGCATGGGTTATGCCGTGAAGACTTCGTTATGCAGGGCATCGCCCATGGAGCCTACCATTGCGATGATGCTGACAGTAGAGCTGATACATCCCCATGCCAATGACTCAGGATACGACCCTATTGGTGTCCGTACATCCCAGTTGAAATCCTTGAGACAAATAATCAAAAATGCCTATCAACACTATGTAATCTTCAAAACCACCCATTATTTAATATTTTAAATTACAAATAAGCCCTTTAGATACATGCGTTTGCACAGGCCACCTTCTAGTCAAGTTTAATGGAAGTTTAAGGAAGACTATCCATAAGCATTGGGATGCATTGGCGCAGAAATTAACTAATGATATAGGGTTATTCATAATTTAAAAAGTTTTCCCGCAATAATTTTAATCTCCAAAATGGCAAACAAAAGCATTGCATGAATAAATGAGTCATTAACATTTAAATTAAAGGTTATAGAAAATACAAAAAACAAAAGATGTGCTGTCTAGTACTATTTTCTTAAAGTAGGTATCAACAGTTTGATCTGTTTAACTTCCATTTTAGCTCCACCTATAAAATATGGATAGTTACAACTAACTAAAACAGTGGAAATTAGTTAAAATTCCAACTAGCAAATAAGACAGAAAAAGCACCCATGGAATGCAGAGCACAATTTCTTTAACTGACTACAAAGTAATTTCATTCAAATATAAATATAAATAATCATCAATGAAGGCTCATATTTCGGATAACTATTGAGAAAGTTTCACAGATTAATCAAATTTTTGGGATTCCCAGTTACTACTAGATCACCTATTAAAAGACCAGTCATTTAAAACAGAACATAACCTTACCTGTCGAGCAGCAGCCTTTGAGATCCATGAAGGAAGCAAACAAGGCGTGTTATTTAATGCATCATATGATGTCTCTTTTGCCTTACCACAATCAACTACAAAAACCACATCATTAATGGTAATACTTGTCTCTGCCATGTTGGTAGCAAGCACTATTTTCCGCACACCATCTGCAGGGTTATCGAATATTAACCTCTGCACGCAAATCAAAATAAATTTATCAGGAATATAACAAAGAAATTCAAGCATTAGATCAGAACCCAAGTCTAGACGGTGAAGAGAAATAATCTATAACGCATAACTGCATGTTCAACAATAAAACGAATTACTAAATGTATACACTCGTTACTTCTTTTTAAGGATGGATGACGAATTTTTGGAACTAAAACAGATTACATGGAGGAACAAGATTCATGTGTGGGACACAATTAGTTGGAATAAGTCACAGTGAAAATGATGATTATGATAGTCACAAATTATAAAGTATATCAATGACTAGACAACGATATTACCTGCTCTGTGCTGGCCATTGAACCATGACATGGAAGTAATAAAACTCTGCTTGGATCTCCTAAAAGAGGATTGGCTTGAAGCTGATCCTTCAGAGCATTTATGTCATCCCACCCAGTCATAAATACCAAAACAGCACCAGGATTTTCACTTTTACATATATGGCATAGAACATTTTCTATGAGGTTAAAACCTAGAGAATCTGGATTCCAACAGGACAACGAATCCCGGGTCCGTGGGCTGTACTCCTTAAAATTGGCAGCTTCAAGTGCATCCTGTTATTAAGTTTAAAATATAAAGTTGAAGATGGAAAGAAAGAAGAAGGAAGAAACATTGGAATATGTAACAACCTGAAAATTTTGCATAAATCCTGAGGAAGTATCATTGTGCATATTTTTTAATTTTTAAAATATTAGCATTTTCGGAAATCCATCATTACCAATAGATTGAGAAGCATTGAAACATCTAGTTTGGACTACAAGCAAGGTCACATCTGAGTTTGATCAGAGAAGATCAAAAAACGCATTGAGTACACCATCACATAATTAGCATACCTCGACAACAAAAGCAATTTGACTCTTCCTCTTTCTGAGAGCTTGCTTTTGCATCTTCCACATCTTGTCTTGACCATAATCATCAATTTGATTATATTGTGTCAACCTATATCCAGTCATTTCGAGAACATCTTCCAGAAAATGAGTTTGAACTGGGTACGTAAAACCCTGAAAAATGAATCAGAAAGTAACTTAGAATCTTATTCCATGGAATCATCATTATGTCGATGTCTACAAATTTTCCGCACAGAAAACATAAAAGACATTAACATGAACTCATCACATACCATTTACAACAAAAAAAATTTAACCAACACATTCCACTTGATAGTTTGTGCACCATATTTATTTAAATAAATTACTTAAGTTGAAATGTTTCCATGTCCAGGTTGATCAAAATCAAGATTTAATACATTGTTGCTAAACTGGAAAATAATGAATTAATTAAGACATTCGACCAAACATGGTACAGACCCCTTTTTTTTTTTTTTTTGATAACCAAAAACAGAAAAAAAAAACAAAAAAACAATCAAACCTACACACCACTACCTAATCAAAACAAACACATTACTACCTAATTAAAAAAGTAGCTTGGATAAATATAACTTTCGTGTATAACAGCAGTAATATCAAACACTTCAATAATTACAAGCAAGTGAAAAATTGAATAACATAAAGATTGGTTGATGCTGCAGAACATAGTGATACTGCACACTGTCATCTCAAACTTACATGTATGTGTATCATTGGAGCCCCACCAAAGTATGATGAGAAAAGCTCTGCATTTAACGTTGCACTCATCAAAATCAGCCTCAGTTCTGGTCGACGAGGAAGGAGGTCTTTTAGGACAATAAGCAGGAAATCTGTATCGAAGGAAACATGGTAAGAATTTGCATTTCAATAACCCTAGAATAAAACCTGAAATAGATCTAGTTTTACCTTCATTCATCCCACGTTCATGAATCTCATCCACTACAACATGGGTAACACCTTTCAAATTTCTGTCAACTAGTAATCTTCTCAACAAAATGCCAGTGGTGCAAAAAAGAAGGCGAGTATCCTTTCCTTTAAACCCTTCTAGACGAACTTTGTAACCAACCTTTGATCAGGGAAAACAAATACAGTATCAATTTGATTTGTCTGAACGATGATTTACAAAAAACAACTCTTTGAGACGAGTGAAACTCACAGATTCACCCAGTTTCTCGCCTCTCTCCCAAGCAACTCTTTCAGAAACAGACATAGCAGAAATTCGTCTAGGTTGGGTACAAATGATACTGCAGACAGCTCCACGAGTGGATTCTATCTCAGATTCCAAAATGTACTGAGGAATCTGTGTGGTCTTACCACAACCAGTTTCACCTGAGATGACCACCACCTGCAATCATCAAAAATATTCTACCCATAATCATTTTTTATAGATAAAAGAATTAAAAAGATGAGAAAAAAGGAGGCCAAGACAGCTGCCCAATAATACGACCCAAAAAAAAAAAAAAAATTGGGAGGTAGGTGTGTGCGAGATGCCCTGAAAATTCATTACGAATCTCAAGGAATAAATTTAAAGAAATTGGTTGTTTATTCATCAAAGTTGTAAGAGGAAAATGTTTTGAGTCAATCAAACCTTCTCACTAGGTTTAAGATAGCCGAGAAACTGATTTGATGGTTTAAGTTAGTTGGCCCAAATAGATATTTCAAAGTAATGGATTATTTCAAAATTTATGTTCAACGTATGTATTTTGCAAAAATTCATGCATGTTATATTAGAATTTTGATATCAATGTTCTATTTAAGTTATACCAAATTTTGGTCGATGGCACCAACAACATCCAATGAAGTATTTTAATTTTAAAAGTTTTCTCTTTAAAATTGATTTTGAATAAAAACAATGTTTCTTATTCTTAAACTACTGCTGAAAATTACAGTTGCTTTTTTTATTTTATTTTTATAGACAAAATATTTAATCATGTTAACGAAACTTTCAAGGATGTGCTAAGTGAGTAGAGGACGATGGTGTTAGTTCAAGTAGATCTCAAATTGTTTGAGTTGAAGACGATTAGGGTCAAAAATAGGAAAGTTATCGAAATTGTAGAAAGAGCAAAACAATGGTTTTTGATAGTGGTGTTGGGAAAAGAGGAGGCCTGTGATTTTGCAAGGCTCTGGAGATAACTTGTCAATCTTCGAAATCCAAACCTCTATGGTCTAAATAAATAGTTGAAGGAAGGATTATCCTAGTGTTGGGTGATGACATGAATCTGGGAGATATGTGAGAATCCATAAGTGCTCAACAAAAGGATGAGAGAAGTCTTAATTGATCTCGAAAGGGGGTGTAAGCGCTCGATGGAAGCTGGAAGATGAACAACGAGCTCTTGTCAAAAATTTCACTTTCGCAACGGGTGGGAATACAAAATACATCTCCTTTATCAAACACCTCAAACCCTAAAATCAAGAGAGAAGTTGGGAGTTCCTTTGGTTGCTAGAAATGGGCAGTGGTATGCGAATTAAATAAACCTATTCTTGCTAAGGGTGATTGGCGAAAGATCCTGGAAAATGAGTTTAAGGGCAATATCAGATAGCCAGCTACTAGCGAGGTTTGAAAAGGTGTGTGATCTTGACAAAGAAGGCAAGTTTCGCAAAGACAATCTGCAACTTAAGTTTTAAGCACTAATTTGCTAGTGTAAATCATGTGCCTCTAGGTTAGAGAAGAGGGGATGTGGGTAGAAATTTGGAGTTTGACATTCCATATGTGGTCCCCGCATGTGTTCAGTGTAATTGGGGGACAAATGGGTGGGTTGTTGGAAGTGAATGATGTTATTAGGAAGTTGAAAAACCTAGAGAGAACTAGATTAAAAGTTCACAAAAGTCTAAAGGTTTCAGGGGATGGACTCCATTTTTTGGTCGTCATAGTGAAGAGAGATCGAAGTTGAGGAAAGGGAGACGACTAGAGTCTGAGTGGGGAGTCATGTCTAAATGGTTAGTGTTTGGACTAGGTTTTACAGCGAAAAGCCTCCATGGTACGTAGAATAAGGGAAAAAAAAGGTAGGAGAAGATGATCTATGTGATAGCAGATTTGGTCTGGAGATATCAAAATTGGCATTTGAATCTCAAATTTTGAACTCTGCTAAACATGGAGACGAGTTCGCATCAGACCAAGTGGAGGTGGAAAAGTTTCAATCGAAACGTGCGGCTCATAAGAGATGTGCGACTAAGGAGATTCGCATGTGGCCATCGACACATAAGCGAGAGGAAGACGAAGTTTTCAAGAGAGGAATATTCCCTAAAAATTTGGTATTAGACCGAACGGCTATTAGATCTAGATTGCTCCCACGTTTTGGATTCCCTAAAGTATTTTTTCCGGTAGGTTGCAGCTTAACTTACAAGGTAGGGGAATCTTGTGGAGGAATTTTTTTTTTTTTTTCCGTGATTGATGGACTGGACTTGATGGGGACATCAAATCTTAAAGAGTAGATTTTAGTTTTTATTTAGTTTTCTATTTTAAGGCTTTAATTTTATGTTTTTTGGGCTTATTTTAATATTTTATTGGCCCATGGTTTTATTATAATATTTAGGAAAAGTTTAGTAACTTTAATTTGTCTTATATTTAAGTTTATTAGGGTTTGAAAATTAGAGAAAAAGTCATTAAAATAAGATTATTTATTTCGTATTTTACTTTGAATAGGATTCTTGATTTTTTTTCTTTATATAGATTGTATTAAGGTTTTTTTTTTAAGTAAGAATATGATGAATAAAAAGAAAGTTTGAGCTTGATCGTCCCAATAATAAGCGTGGTGCAAGGCCATTTTGGAGTGAGTCCAATATAACATTCTTTTCTTCCAATCTTTATTTTTCTTTTTTATTCCTTTGTTTTTCTTGATTTTTCTTTAGTTCCTTGTTCTTAGTTTTCTAGAATTCTTGATTCTTGAAACACCTACAAACCTCAACCATCAATCATTCCCCATATTCTTTACCCCTTATTTCATTAATCTTTTTTCCAAATCTTAACCCTTGATGTTTTTCTTACCATATGAACCTTAACATTTTAACTCTTTTCATTTATTCTACATCTATCCTATCATAATTGGAAAAAAAATATTTTACTTTTGGGTTTACCATATCCTAAGCCAATCCCCAATTAGAATTCTCTAAACCCCCTTATTTTCTTTTCGCCCCTCACCGTTCTGCATCAAGGCCTTACTAAGCTTCGTGGGCTTTCTCATATTGGGTTATGTTGTGGGCTTGTTCAACTTCTCAATTTTGATTGCCCAGATTGTGGGCTTTGTTCCGAGAAGGCCTTTCTAAACTCTTCTTCTTTTGAGGGGTTTTCGAGTCATTTTACAGCCTTTTCAATGTAAACTCTACGCCTGGGGTTGACATGGTTTCAGTGGCAGATTCTTAGTTGTGAGGATTCAAGGATCCAATGAACGCAAGGCAGGACTACCAAATGGGGTAGTCGATTTTTTCGTCAAAAGGAGTGGATCTTTTAACTTGAAGTTCGTAACTCTAGGGACGTTTCTTCCCCAAACTGTTTTGTGAGTACAAAGTTGGGATGCAGGTCCTTTTGGTTTGATTTTCAAACGTGAAAAGGAGGTCAAGGGGTACACTATGATAGGGAGTCATCAGTGGAAAGGAATGTAATCTCTGAAGACAAACCGATCTGCGATGCCCTAGATGAGTTTGGCAATCCTTTAGGGATGTTTCTTCCCCTGACTATTTTGTGTGTACAGAGTTGGGATGCAAGTCCTCCTTGTGGTTTGATTTTAAAGGTGAAAAGGAGGTCACGGGGTACACTATGATGGGGAGTCGTCAGTGGATAAGAATGTAGTCTCTGAAGGCAAATTTTTTTGCGATGCCCCAGACGAGTTCAACAATCCCCTTTTTTCCCTATGGAAGTTTCTACTAAGGGAGCCAAGAATTTTTTGAAGGTTTTGGCTGACCAATATGTTGGAAACGGGCATACAGGTTGGTTTTTCTTTTTTTTTTTTGATGGGTAAGTTGGACTTAAACCCACAACCTCAAAGTTGTTTTGCAATGTGTTAAACCAATTGAGCTATGGGTCTTAGCCCAAAACTTGTAGAACCAAATTGTCACATAAGGGTAGGTTTGTCCATTGAAAAGAGGGGGAATTGAATCTCTAATAATTCTGAATGTTGCATTTAGTGTCAACAATGAAACAAGCTGTTGAATACAGAAAATGGTGGATATGTGGCCAACTACAAAAGTGAGAAACTTTCGACAAGAAGAGGTAGCCCTTTCCCCTCAAGCAAGTTTCAAACAGACGAACTCTCATTAAGGGTAATGAGACCACTTTCAGATCCAAATGTAGACACGTAATGTAAAAAAGTCGAAGCCTACATTGTTTAAAGAATTTCAGGATTTAAAGAAATTTGTGGCTAAGTTTCTAAAGAAGTGCTCCACTAAGATGAGAGTTGGGTGTAGAGCGGAGGCTGTTAATGTCTTTTAAATTAATCTCTTGGAATGTTTGTGGCCTAAATGATATATCAAAGAGAGCGGTGATTTTGTTAATGTCTTTTAAATTATTCTCTTGGAATGTTTGCGGCTTAAATGATATATCAAAGAGAGTGGTGATTAAAGCGCTACTTCAACAGTATAACCCTCATTTGGTAGCCTTACAAGAGTCTAAGCTAAACCAGGTTCCTTCTAATGGTTCTTTAGGTGAAATCATTCTTTTGTGGAATAAGAGGCTCATCGAGGAGCAAGAAGACCTAGTTTACAAGAAAATAAGGGATAATTGTTGTTCACCGGTGTGTTTGGCCCTACTTGAATCAACAAGAACATTCAATTTTGAGAGGAATTAGATCATGTGAATGTGTTTTGGGGAAAGCCTTGGTGTCAAGGGGGGAATTTCAATGTCATAAGATTCTCCCATGAGAAATTGGGAGGGTCAAGGGTGACTTCAAAGATGAGAAAGTTTGGGGATTTCGTTAATAGACATGATTTGGTTGATCTTCTTTTATCGAGGGATAGCTTCACGTGATCCAATCATCAAGTGAATCTGGTTCTAAACAAGCTAAACCGATACTTGATATCCCAAAAGTGGGAAAGAGCATTTTGGAAGAGTTCTTCGGAAGACTATTCCAAATCCTACTTCGGATCATTGGGGGCGGATGTGCACAGGCAAAAACCGATCCCTTTTCGTTTTGAGAATGAGGTTGCCACAGCCTAACTTCAAAGAAATGATCCATGGTTGGTGGAATGAGCTAACCTTTATTGACAGACTGTGGTGGTGTTTAGGAAAAAGTTGAAGACAATTAAAAAATAAATTGTTGATTGAGATTAAAGGTTTGGACAAGGAAGAGGAGAGGGGTTTTCTTGATGAGGATGATAGGGCAAGGAGGGTGGGCAAATCTTAGAGTGAAGTTCCAGAAGGTGATAGCTATGGAGGAGATAAGCTAGAGGTAGAAGTCAAGGGTTAAATGGTTTAAGGAAGGTGACAATAACATGAGATTCTTCCATCGCATGGCCACTTGTCGTAATCAAGTGAACATCAATTATAAGCTAAAAATAAATGGGGTGTGGAAGAACAAGGAAGAGGAGATTGTTTAGGGAGTGGTTTTTTTTTTTTTTTTTTTTTATCAATAAAGATAATTTTATTACGAAAGAGAATAAGGGGGTCGAGATGACCAACCCAAAACAAAGGAACCAACAAGAAAAACAACACAATAAAAGGAAAAGACAACAAAGCGCAAACTACAAGTTAGACCCTTGGCAGCAAACAAATCCTCTCCCACCGCCCAACAAAATCTTCAAAGAAAACCCCCTTGAACTCTTTATAAAGTTTGCTCCAAGAGTACAAAAACTCCAAAATAGAAAAAACTAATCCTTCAAACATAGATACTATCCCTTCAAAGATGCAACGATTGCACTTTTTCTATATACCCCAACAAATCGCAAAAGGGACCAAGAACCAAAGAATTCGTTTAGAAAACAAGAAAGACCCTCCCCACATTATCCAAGAATCCAGGACTACCTTAACTGAGAGAGGAAAACAACCCACAATACCGAACAGAGATAAGAAGTGCGACCATATGTGCCGAGCCACCCGACAATGAATGAATAAATGATCCACCGTTTCTTCCTGGGATTTGCACATACAACATTGATTTTGAGAAATGAAACCTCTTCTTATAAGTTGGTCCACCGTTGTAAGTCTCCCTAAAGTCACCAACCAAAGGAAAACCAAAATCTTAGGTGGAATTTTACCCCTCAAACGAGTGATTTAGGGAAAACTACATTGCTCCTGGGGACAAGACCAACATACATAGATTTGACCGTGAACTTCCCGTCCCTAGTGCCTCCCCATGCCCTCTTATCTTCCGCTGGGTTTTGCACAAAACTATTTTCCACCATACAAATGAACCTTCCAATCGCCTCCACCTCCAATCATTGAAAGTTCTTCGAAACCCAAAGTCCCAATTTAGCGTATCATTAACACTACTCTTAGAAGCAGATATAACTTGGTTTTTTTTCAAAAACACTTCGTAAAAATTTGGGAATAAGTCCTTGAGAGGTCCGTCTCCGCACCACCAATCCTCCCAAAATCTCACCTTGGTTCTACTCCCAACCTTACATTTCACTGTACTCTTAAATAACGGAAGTCTCTTGATAATGCCCTTCCACACCCCACAACCCGATGCACTACGCGCCGGACCACTCTCCCATCCATTCCTACTGACCCCATATTTATCCACAATCACTCTTCTCCAAAGACTCTCCCCCTCCTCCCCAAACCTCCAAAGCCACTTCCCCAAAAAAGCCGAATTCATGGACCAAATCTACGGATACCCAAGCCCCCACTTTTCTTGGGCAAGCATAGCTTGCTCCAGCTCACCAAATGATATTTCCTCAAGTCGTCTTTGCCATGCCACAAAAAATCACGACAGATTCTTTTTATTTGCACTTCCACATGCCTTGGCAGGGAGAACAAGGGAAGAGTGTAGACAAGGATGCTTGCCAGAACGCTCTTGATAAGGGTAATCTTCCCTCCTTTCGATAATAGCTTTGCTTTTCAAGTGTTGAGTCTCTTTATCATCCTTTCAATCACCAGCCAGCTCCCAAATGTCGTTACTAGTATAACTCATCCCCAACGAGAGCCCCAAGTATGTAGATGGAGGACCCCTATCTAAAATCCGATCGATGCCGCCGCTACCTCCAAACCTTCGACCTCCCCTACCGCATACAATTTACTCTTGCGGAAATTAACTGGAATGCCCAAGATTGCCTCAAAACACCCAAGAATACCACTTAGAAAGCTCAACTATCTCGGAGAATAGTCTAGAAAAATCAAGGTTCATCCGCAAACTATAGATGGGACACCACATGTCCCCCCACCCTAGTAGAGTAACTAGACATCTCCCTTACATCCACCGCTTTAGATAACATCCTGCCCAAGGCCTCCATGACTATCACGAACAGAAAAGGCGACAACGGATCTCCTTGACGAAGCCCCCTCGAACTTCTAAAATACCCCTTTGAAGATCCATTCACCAAGAGATTGTATTCTAATGACTTTTTAGTTAGACCTACTCTAGACCATCTTCATTTCAATTCTATTTCAACGAAAGGCCAGGCTTGGTTGAAGAGACCCTTTGAGGAAGATGAAGTTTTTTGAGCTATTTGTGGGATGGCAGTAGATAAGGCTTCGAGGTCGTGGACGGTTTTACAATGACTTTTTTTAAGGCTTGCTAGGAAACAATCAAAGCCGACCTCCTAGCATTGTTAGATGATTTATTTAATGATGGGTTTTTAGATTTAGGTTCTGAAGCTACCTCTCAAGATTTCGGGTGGGGAAGATATTTCCGACCTTAGACCAATTGTTTGGTGTGTTCTGTGTATAAGATAATTGATAAGTTGTTGGCAGCTACAATGAAATCAGTTATACAGACGATTATTGGGCTGGTCCATCCAACGAGCTTTTGTCAAGGGAAGATAAATTTGGAAAGGGTTCTCATTGCTAATGAGTGCATAGACTCAACAAAGAAGCTAAACTGTTGGGGATGATTTGTAAGATTGACCTTCCAAAATCATGTGATCATGTTAGTTGAAGCTTCTTCAAGTATTTTTTGGGCTGCATGGGGTTTGGTAATAAGTGTGTCCTTTGGGTGGTGAAGTGCATCTCTTCCCCATCATTTTCTACTTCGATAAATGAGACTCCGGAAGGGTTTTCCAAAAGCTCAAGAGGGTTGATGCAAGGTGATCCCTTATCTCTGTTCTTATTCATCATGGTAGTTGAAGCTTTAGTAGAATGCTCTCTAGAGCTGTGGATATTAGGGAGTTATCAGGTTTGGACAACTAGGCTTCTCAATTGAGGTTCTTGAGTGGGATGTTGTGTTGTGTTGAAGCCATCTCCCTTATCTCCCAATTGCAATTCACGGATGATACTTTGGTGTTTTTGGACAACTAGGCTTCTCAATTGAGGTTCTTGAGTGGGATGTTGTGTTGTGTTGTATCTCAAGAATTCCACTTGCTCCCGTTTGAATTCTTGCAACACCACCAAATGAGGTTTCTATGGAAAAGTAAGCATTGAAAAAGCTTTTTATGCACAACTTTACATTTGAAAAGTAAGCATTCCTTGCAGGTTATGAGAGTTTTCTTTTTTTCATTAATAGGTAAAGGGTTAGTGCTTAGCAAGATGGAGTTGAGTTCAAGAGGGTTTGTACCTAGACAAGGCAACTACAATCCACACTTCTTACTAACTTGGCTAAGTTAGCTAGTTTATAAGTGTTGCACATACACCATCTACTATATAATGCATTCAGAATTTCTCTCAAGTCATACTCAAATGTTTACGCATGTCTAAGATCAATAGAATCAAAATCACCGCGAATGAAGAAATACCAAAAAAAGTGTGACCGACCTGATTTTGTGAAATGGCTGTTAATAACGTATTCCTTTCTTTGAAAGAAGGAAGACTTCTGCGAAGTTCTTGCATTCTTTGACCTTCCTCAGATTCCTATAGAAAAGTAAGCAATTGTTACAACTTAATTGCAGCAATCCAAAAACTAGAACCACAATCAAATACATAATATAAACTGCATTAGATAATCCAAAAGGATGAAATTCATAGTTTCTAGTTTCCACCAAGGTTTAAAATTCCATTTCGAGGCAATGTTTCAGTCATGAGAAAAACCGATACGGTCTCAGCCAAAATTTCTACAGCATTCAATGATCCATTCCAGTGTCGGCCAGAATCAGAATGTTCAGCCAAACATTCCAAAACATCACTAAATGTCAAACCATAGTTGCTACTGCATTGGTAATTTTTGTAGGGAAAAAGGTCTTTAGGGTTCCATGAGAAGGAAGAGTTTTCTTGCACGAGGAGAGCTAACATGCAAAAAATTCCAGGGAAAATGTTTGCTACGCAACCTGTTTTGCTATTTCCACATGTCACTATCTCATTGGTTTGAAGCTGTTTAGTCCTTTTTTTCTAACTTCAAACGATGTTTGAGTTTCTCAACCAGACATACGGTTGGATGCCTGGATGGGGAAAAAATCAAAGACTTCCTACGTATCAGTATAGATTTCCTAGGATATCCCGTTTTTGGGAATCTCTAGAAATATTCACCCATTTCAGCTGGTCGCTTGATGGAGGTTTCTCCAATTTTCCAAGTCTCCTAGTAGGAAGCAATCATGGGCCCAACATAGTCAAATCAAAAGTTGGTCAAAAATCCATGCTTAGTTTTAGAAGCCATACAAGCCATTTTATAAATTATCAGATCTTGCAAGCAAGATAAGCCAAACTTTTGCCTATCCGGCTTCTAAGGCTGAATCTGCTGCAGATTCTCTCACATTTTGACAGACCTTCCCCTCGGCTTGTTTTATAATTGCATTAAAAACCATGCTTGAAGAGGGCAAAAACCCCAATGTATCCCTGAGAATCAGGAGAATCCCAGGGGAGTCCCATATTAATGAAGAAGAAGATAACAAGAAACAGTGGCCAAGGCAAACACCAAACAAGAATTACAACAAGACCAATAAAAAAAGGGTAAAAACATGACCCTCAAGCATTATAAATGAGATCCCACTTGAAGATGAAATCTCCAAAGAGAACTCTAAATTCTTGAAATAACTTACTCCAAGAAGACAATAACCCCATAATGGACAAAAGCACCACACAGAGAGTGTGATCTTTCCCTTCAGAGATTCTACTATCGTGCTCCAACCAAATTCCCCAACAAACAGCAAACAGGGTTAAGGAGCAAAGATTTTTTTTTTTTTTTTCTTGAGGGGAATGCTTTTTATCACCCAACTTTGGAATAGAGTTAAAATGCTTCTACCATTTTGGACACTGATACACAAGTTTATGCCCTTGTTAGATAGTTAAAAGTGAAATATCAAGCTAAGCAAGCAAAATTAAGCATAAGTTGAATATAAAGATGATAAGCAAACTACATTGTGCAAAATACCTATTGAGCATCACAAAATAGCATATAGCAATCAAAAGAAATGAAGGCAAATGCGTAGAAAGGTAGAACAATTAAGACACGAGAGGGTTCCCTTTAAAATATATTAAGGTAAAATGAACCTGCCAGGCTTGTTGCTGATTACGCAACTGCAAACTTCTCCGCCTAAGGATTTTCTCCAAAGGTAGATAGGTAGAACAAGTTTGAGACTCTTGTTGCTCAAAAATTCCTTCATCAGTAGCCATACTGCCACTGCTACTCGATCTTGAAAAGGCCGTATCTGGAAAACTTCCTCCACCAAGATGCTTTCGAGTGAGGTATTCACTTAGTAGATTATCCACTCTTCTTTGCAAACCAAATTGTATAATCACCTGTCAATTCTTGAGAACATCAATGAAATGCACTAGGAGCAAAAGGAAAAAGGAGAAGTAAATTACCAAAAAAAAAAAAAAAACAGTTGATAATTTAATTAATTATAAAAATAATAATAATTTTTTAAAACTTACAAAAAACAATGATTTAACACATTGGACTGTTCAACGTGTTTTGAAATCACCGGATGGTCCAGCGTTTTAGTTCTCTCATATTTTAAAATTCTTTTCAATGAAAAACACTTTCCATACCAAATAAGGAAAGTTTCTTGAACGCCCATGAAGGAAGTAGAGGGCATAATTCTAAGAACTTTGAAAACATAAATTTAAAAAAACTTTATTTTTCACCTTTGAATTTTAATTTTAAATTTAGGTATTCGGCGACCATCCATTTTCACACTTCGGATCATATCAAAAAAAGATTTTCTGTTTTTATTTTTTATAATCTAAGTTTTTCGATGAAGATATATGCCTGTGGTGTTGGATTGCTAGTTTGGTAATTCCTGTGGACCCCAACAACCCTTAGTGATTTGAAATCTAACTGGGTTAGTCAGGCTAGCCTTACTTGATATCTTATCCCAACATAACAAAAACATCGGATTCTTTGGCGGTTTAGGTATTGAAGGGCATTGTTGGTATCTGAAAAGATGCAACGGCATAAAACACTGGACTGTCCAGCGATTTCAATAAACAGTGGACAGTCCAACATCTTATATAGTTTTTTTGTAATTTTTTAAAAATTATTACTTTTTTGATAAATAGTTAGAAAATCAAACCTGTTTTGATAATTTTCCCTATAGTAAAAAAAGGCCACCTTGTCCCAAGTTACTTAAAGAAACATCAGAGAAAAATATAGGAGGTAGGGGAGATTTCTGTCATTATTAAGGGCAGTTGTCTTTAGAGTAATTCAAAGACGAAAGCCAATACTTTGCTCAAATATATCACAATGGCGCTACATGACTTGTGTTATTTAAAAGAAAATACCTCCCTTTGTGGACGCTTATCATCCAGATCAGATCTGTAATTCGGCAGCGGGACTTTACTGAAGACTACTACTCTTGCATATTGATGGCTGCCAAAGTTAACCTCGCTTCAAAATGCAGTCTCTAAATAATAGAAAATATAAGACAAATAACCGTGCTCAAGAAAATAAACATACCTATACAAACCCATTCTCGAGGCCAATGCTGCAAGTTGCTCAAAACCATGACTGTCCTTTCTCTCCCTTGATACTACCTCTTGTTCATTGTTGTTGCGAATGAGCATGGTTAACTTCCACTTCCACTCATCAATGTTATCAAGAGTGGAAGCATCCTGAAACCCATTGTTGGAACAATAAATAAACACCCGAGTTCATTGTAAGATTTCTAACAAACAGGTCTTTCATAGAAAACACTAATCAGCACAAATCAATGCATGTACTACTGAACAACAGCAAAAGAAATAAGTTGAAGAATTTTAGGGGAAGAAAAATATTCTACTTATGTTGAACAAATAACAAATTACAAAATAAATAGAGAGCTCTGCCTAGAAAGTCTCAACAACCTAACAAATTTGAGCAATAGAATATGAACCAACATAACAACCTATCCCTAAATATCCAATCACTAACTTAACCAACATAACAACTTATCCCTAAGTATCCAATCACTAACTTAACCAACATAACAACCTATCCCTAAATATCTGATCACTAACTTCATATTTTATTATCATAACAAACAAAACAAAAGACCTATTTTTTAGCACTTCCCCTCAAGTTGGAACATAGATGTCTATCATGCCCAACTTACTGATTAGATGCTCAAAATTAGGTCGAGGAAGTCCCTTAGTCAAAATATCAGCAGTTTGTTGAGTTGTAGGAACAAATGGCAAACAAATGATGCCAGCTTCAAGCTTCTCTTTTATGAAGTGTCGGTCAATCTCCACGTGCTTAGTTTGATCATGCTACACAGGATTATGGGCAATGCTAATTGTAGCCTTATTATCACAGTACAGTTTCATTGGATACTCTGCCTCTTTTTGTAGCTCCTCTAGGACTCACCTTAACCACAATAGTTCACATATTCCATGTGCCATTACTCTAAACTCAGCTTCAACACTGCTTCAAGCTACTACATTCTGCTTTTTGCTTCTCCAAGTCACTAAATTTCCTCATAGGAACGTGTAAATATCCAGAAGTTGATCTTCTAGTTGTGACAGATCCAGCCCAATCTGCATCTGTAAAAACTTCTATACTTCTTTGCTCACTTTTACCAAAGAAAAGTCCTTTCCCACGTGTATTCTTCAAGTACCTGAGAATTCTATAAACTACTTCAAGATGTTCCTCATAAGGGGCATGCCTAAACTGACATACCACACATGTATGAGATAAATAAATCAGTTTACCTACCAATTGTTCGTATTAAGTAGTATCCACTAGAATTCCTTCACCCTTTTCCCATAGTTTTACGTTTGGATCCCTGGGTGTGTCAGCAGGTCGGCAACTACTCATCCATGTCTCTTCCAAAAGGTCTAAAATGTACTTCCGTTGTGACACAACAATCCCCCTTTTTGAACGAGCCACCTCCATACCGAGGAAGTATCTAGTGAGCCCAAGTCTTTTATTTCAAATTCTGACGCCAAGCAAGTCTTCAATCTATTCATCTCTGTCAAGTCATCTCCTGTAAGAATGATATCATCGACGTACACTATCAATACTGCTATCTTCCCTTCGGCTGAAAACTTTATGAACATGGTATGATCAGTTTGACCCTGTAAGTATCCTTGCTTCTTCACAGAACAAGTGAACTTCTCAAACCAAGCTCTTGGAGACTGTTTGATCCTGTATAAGGACTTCTTCAATCTGCACACTTTCGAACCAAATTTATTTTCAAAACCCAGAGGAGAATTCATATATACTTCTTCTTCTTAGTCATCGTTGAGAAAAGCATTTTTAACGTCTAGCTATTGTAAAAGCCAATCTAGATTTGCAGCAATTGAAAGAAGTACTCTTACTGTATTTAGCTTTGCCACAAGTGCAAAGTTTCAAAGTAGTCTATGCCATAGGTCTGAGTGAAACCTTTGGCAACAAGTCAAGCTTTGTATCTCTGTAGCGAGCCATCAGAGTTGCACTTGACTGTAAACACCAATTTGCATCCAACAATTGTCTTCCCCTTTGGTAAGGTTATTACATCCCAGGTCTTGTTCTTCTCAAGTGTACTCATCTCCTCAAAAACAGCTTTCTTCTATTCAGGAACAATTAGAGCATCCTGCACATTTTTGAGAATTTCTACACTAAAGTTGTGAAGTGAATACAGCAAACGAAGGAGACAAACGCTCATATGACACAAAATTTGACAAAGGATATTTAGTACAAGACCTACTACCTTTCCTATTGGCAATTGGAACATTAAGATCATGGTATGACGCAGAAGGATCGAATTTGGAGGTATTTTTACCTGACTTACAAGTTCTCAGATGATCTGTCCTCAGGTTTAAGTCTTGACCTTGTGGCAAAGTTGAGTCATCCTTTCTTCGCATCCAAGTCTTCCTTGAATAAACTATCACCTCTTTACCTGTATTATTATCAGTGTTTATTTCTCTAGTGTTTTGATCATTTTTTGGCATATTAGTAGATTATCCCTCACTTTCAGATCCTAAAATACCTAGTTCCAGACTCGGTTGTACTGAACTTGGTTAAGGCTATCCAGTATTTCCTAGACTTGGAATATCACCCTCTAAGGCTGGCCGTGGGTCATTAGAGGTTTGCACCATCTTTTCTCCATCACTTGTGCCCTAATCCAAACCTACATTCTCCTGACTATCCATTCCCTGGTTTAACCTGTCATTGTCTAATTCCTCATCTTCTAACACCTCTACACTGTCCTTGCCTAATTGCTCTCCATCTAGCATCTCCAAAAAATTCATGGGATCCTAGTCTTCACATGGTTTCTCCCCCTGAAGATGAGCATTATGAAAAAAGGATTTTGTTTCAAAAAAGGTCACATCCATGGTAACATGCATTTTTTTTAAATGGTTCCAAGCACTTACATCCCTTTTGTGTAAGAGAATACCCAACAAAAACACACTTCCTAGACCTAGGATCAAATTTTCCACGGTTATGCTTATGAATATAGATAAATGCAGTGCAACCGAAAACTTTCAAATGTTAATTAGAGCAAATTCGTGATGTAGGAAATAATTTTTTGAAAACATCAAATGGAATTCGAAATTTTAGAACTTTTGTGGGCATCCTATTAATTAAGTTGCTGTCGAAATTGCCTCTCCCCACAAGTATTTAGAGACATTCGTTGAAAACAATAAAGATCTAACAACCTCTAAAAGATTTTTTTTCTTCCAGCTACTCTGTTCTCTTGTGGCGTATCATTGCAAGAGCTTTGATGCACAATACCATTTTCAAGAGAATATTTTCGTAGGACTAGACTAAAAAATTCTCTCCCATTATCACTCTTGAAAACCTTAATTTTTCCCTGAAATTGTGTTTGAATCATTTTGTGAAAATCTTTGAAAACCTGTCCTACTTCTGATTTGTCCTTTAACAAATATACCCAATAAATTCTTGTGTGATCCTCAATGAATGTAATAAACCATCTCATCCCAGAAATTGTACTAACCTTAGACAGCCCCCAAATGTCACTATGAATAATAGAAAAGGGTTCAGCGGGTTTATAGGGTTGCAATGGAAATGATACACGATGATGTTTTGATAATTCACAAATTTCACATTGAAATAAAGATGGGTCTTTATTCTTAAACAGACTTGGAAACAAGTATTTCAAATACTGAAAATTAGGATGACCTAATCTAAAATGTCATAGCATTATTTTATTGTCAAGAGAAATAGACACTGATTCAAAACAAGTACGTTGATGTTGGTTTCTCAATTATGTCCCATCTTCGAAGAAATAGAGTCCTCCGCTTTGCCTAGCATTGCCAATCGTCCTCCCTAATTTCAAATCCTAAAATTCACAATGAGATGGAATAAAGTAAGCACGACAATTTTGATCTTGTGTTATTTTATTGACAGACAAAAGATTGCACGATAAGTTAGGAACATGAAGAACATTGTGAAGGGTTAGTGAGGGAGAAATGACTATTGACCCTTTTCCTACTATAGTCAAAAGAGATTCATCAACTATTTTGATTTTTTGATTCCCTGCACAAGGACTATAGGACGAAAATAATTATGATGAACCTGTCATGTGATCTATTGCACCAGAATCTATGATCCATGGACAATTGGAATTGACACTAGCAAGTGCAGTGGAATAAGAAATACCTTTTTGAGCCGATGAACAAAGAAATTTCTTTTTGGGACTAGAGAAGTTGACACAGTTGTTCTATTTGTTCCTCAGTGAAAGGAAGTGTTTCTGAAGAGATTTTTGACCCTTGATCATTATTGTTCACCTGAAACGTGCATCCTTCATTGCTGGATTTTTTCTTTCAATTTTGTGGCTTGTCGTATATCTTCCAGCAGGTCTCCCTCGTGTGTCAGGGCCGCTTGCAATGATCACACCACGGTTTTTCTAACCATCTATTATTCCTCTTATCGTCATCATGTTCAAAGCCTTTAGAGGCCAGGGCAAAACCTTCAAGCTTGGTTGTGACCTTCAGATCAACATCTCTAAGCATCACCTTCAGTTGAGCTTCTTCTCACCTAACTTCTGAGAACGCTTCTCGAATATTTAGCAGAGGTTTTCTCCCAAGAATTCGCCCCCTGACTTCGTCCAATTCCTTGTTGAGCTCAGCAAGAAAGACATATACTCTATCATTCTCCTTTCTCTTCATGTGTCTTGCATTGTCATTAAGGCAGTCCCAATGGTCATCATAACACAAGTCCAATTCTTGCCAAAGCGTCATCATCCCATTGTAATACGCTGTCACATCTCGATCTCCTTGTTTTGATTGCCACAACTTGGTCTTCAATTCAAAAATCTAAGACGAATTTTCCAAATCCGAATATGTTTCTCGGATCGCATTCCAAACATCTTTGGCTGTTAGAAGGAACATAAATGGTTTTCCAAGGGCAAACTCCATAGAGTTGACTAACCAGGCTATAATCATGGAGTTTTTGGACCTCCATATCTTGAATTTGGGGTCTTGTTCTACTAGTTTTGTCGGTTCGCCAGTGAGATAGCCAAGTTTGCCTTTGCCATCAATCACCAGTTTCACCAATTGAGCCCACTCTAAATAATTCTTGCCATTGAATCTGCGAACAGTTATCAGAAGGGAGCTTGGATTTTCAAAATTGTTGAATGAGACAACAGGGCTAATTTGTTTTTCCTCCATCGTTTCCTTGGTAGAGTCACTGGACTTGGTGGCACCGGTCATCACCATTTTGACCATCAAGAAATCCTAGCTGAGAGTCAGCTCTGATACCATAAAGAATTTTAGGGGAAGAAAAATATTCTACTTATCTTGAGCAAATAGCAGATTACAAAATAAATAGAGAGCTCTGCCTAGAAAGTCTCAACAAATTAGAGCAACAAAATATGAACCAACATAACAACCTATCCCTAAATATCCGATAACTAACTTAACCAGCATAACAACTTATCCCTAAATATCCGATCACTAACTTAACCAACATAACAACCTGTCCCTAAATATCGGATCACTAACTTCAGATTTTATTATCGTAACAAACAAAACAGAAAGGCCTATTTTTCAGCATATATAAATAAAGAGAAACAAATCTAAATAAGTTGCATCTCCAAACGATTTTGGAGCACGAAGAGCATTGCAATCATGAAATAGAAAGCACAAGACATTAGTTTCTTTGTATGAAAAACTAAATAAGAAAATGAAAGTGTCAACACTTCTTTTCTTTTATTTAGGGCATAAAATGGGTCAGACTTGACCCAAAATCTTGTGATTTGAAAACCAAATTTAACAGGTTTGGATCCTTGGTGTAGATTCACATAAAAAAAATGGATCGAATATGGTTAGATGTCCTTTGACTAAACATTATCGACCCAACCTGACTAACCCAAATCTAGCAATGATTTCTCCAAATCAAGGGATGTTTCTAATGTGAAATGCAATTCAACCCGACCCAACTGAACGGGTTCGGATATGGTCTTAATTAGTATGATACAAATTGGATTCATATCCAGATCCGAATACAATTTTTTTATCTGGATTTGAATATGGATATATTTATATATGACCCACTTTGTGCCCTACTTTTATTGTTTCCTGAAAATGACAAGGATATGGTTTACAGCGCAACGCTCATTTAGTATTGCTTAGCAGTTAATGTAATGCCCTTAAAATTCATTGTATCTCGAGGAATGAATTTAATTTCCTTTAAAATTGCAATTCTCGAGGATGGGTTTTTGGGTGAATCAAGTCTTGTCATTATATTTAGAACAATTGAAAAAGCATAGTTTTTTGTAGGCCTGATTTGATGGTTTAAGTTGGAAAATATATATATATATATTTTAGAAGAATATATATTAGGGGTGCAACTTGGTCTGGTTCAAACCAAGAACCGAACCAAACCGATAACTTTGGGGTGGTTTGGTTCAGTTTGGAACAAGTTGAGGTTTGATTCTGGATTACGAAAATGGAGAACCGATCAATTTGGTTTGGTTCTTGGATCAAGCTTGTATAGAACCGAACCCTTATGAAATAAATAAATATATATGTATACAATAATTATTATGAATTATTTTAGGAGCTAGGACATAGATTAATGATCTTTTATTGATAAACTAATGACTTTTTATAGATAGATTAGTGATTTATTCTATGAAAATTTATGTTTATTATATATTTATTTTTTCATTAAAAATGTTACTTACAATTTATAGAATATTGGCAACCCATGAACCGAACCGAACCAAAACAAACCAACTTTAGTTCATTTTGGGTGGTTCGGTTCCAATTCATATTAAGTAAAACCGACCTATGTCGGTTCGGTTCCAATTTAACCTCAAACCGAACCAAGTTGCACCCTAATATATATGTATATAAAGAGCCCATTCATATTCATTTTTGTTACAACAACTAAGAGAAGTCGAATCTAAAAATTATTTGTTCATTAACATTAGATTTAGGTTTTGATCTTGTTAGAAAGTGAATAAAAAGTCAGGCTAGCTAAATAAAGATCCAGGATGTAGAATTCAAATGCTAAGAATTAAATCCAATGAGGTAGGAATTTCCAATTTGTTAATTGTAGTCACAGATTTGTTTTAAAAATGTATTTTGTTTCAAAGTAAATGAGTCATTTCGAAATTTATGTCCAATGTATGTATTTTGTCAAAAATTCATGCATATTGTTTAGAATTTTATTACTTCATTGCTATATTTATGTTATAGAAGATTTTGTTGCTAACGCCAAAACAATCCAATAAAATGTTTTAATTGAAAAAAGGTTTCTTTTAAAACTAGTTTTGAATAAAAACCAATAATATTTCTTATTATTAAACTAATTGGAATAATAGAGCATGATTTTAAGTTAATCAAACATAGTCTATGATTAATCAAAAACCTGTTTAAAATAATTGGAATAGTAGAGCATGATTTTGAGCTTATTGAACATAGTCTATGATTAATCATAAACCTGTTTTGATTAATCATTTAGTTTATAAGTAGAAATATTGTTATTAAAAAAATTGATTTTTGACAGAATTATAGAATGAAAATTTTAAAACCAGTTTTCTTTGATTTCAATTAATGGAGCAGGAGAATTATTTATAAAAATTGGACATGATGTTCGAGGATTTCATTATGATTTCAAAAATGATTTTATTCATTTTGTAAAGGAAAACTCAAGTTTTAGATTGAAAAAAAAAAATGATTTTCTAAAGAGATTATGGTTCTTTTATATTAAAGTCACACTGGAGATGTGATAACTTGTGATATTATTGAGAACATGATTTGCAATCAAGTATGTATGTGGAGTGAATACCCAGTAGTGAGATGCTTCGGCATACGTCGTTTAAGTCATAAAACAGAGATATGTGAGACATGCTTCAATCCGAGGATCGTGTAAGACACAAAAGAAGGAAAGAGAAAAAATGCTACGACTCATCATTGAGTAAGACACAAAAAGAAATTAAATGATCTGAAAATAACAAAAACAAGGTATATTCATGTTGAGAGTAGTCTGGGTATTCAACTCACATACTTGCTTGAATTTGTTTTAAATCCACCTCTAATCTCTCATCAATTGATTAATGAACATTATCAAACCGAGTAGTTATTTATTCAAGTGCACTATGTACTTCTCAGCGCTAAATATGTTCTTATGCGTCTCACTTCAAAAGATCGTGGCTCCTTATACCCATCAGCATGATGAAGAATAAAAGAGTATGGCACTGATACCAACTAATGTAAGGTAGAACACACAAACCTAAAGTTTATGCTAAAAATCTGATTCTAGGGTGAAATCCCAAGAACTACGAGTAATGAAGAATCTCTATATCGAGCAAAACAGACTAGAAACTTCAATTTAGAATTGAGATTGATAGAAATCAATCGCAAATACTAAAATTAAAAATCAACATCGGGCCCTTATGCTCAAAAGAAAATAAAGGGAAGAAAAGTCTCTTATTTTTTCTTTTATTAATCAATCTTCAAAAAACCTAACTCACTAAATTTGTTTATTAGAGAGCTCCTTATATAGATAACTCCATAACAACTTAGAAACCTTCTAAATACTAAAAATAGCTTCCTAATTTACCTATAACATATTACTAACCTTCTAATCCTATTAGAACTCAATTTGGACATCTAAAAGGACTTTTAATTATAACCTAAAGAATAAAAACGAATTTATACATAAAACAAATTAGAAAATAACTAGGAAAAGAAACTCTCTAAAATTGAATTAGAAACTAACTTGCACAACTTAAACAACTTAAAAAATAGAAACTCAATAGAAGAAAGAGTCTTAACAAAAGTTGGATTAGGTCTTGAGGACCGGTCAAAACTTGGGTCTTGACTTGGTCAATGCTGCTAATTTCTTTCTTTGATGCATCTTAACTTGATCATATGCATTGAGATAAGTGTTGACAAGCCTATCTACATCAGTTGGTGTTCAGTATAACGTACTATATCGAAAATCATGCATTGGATGGATGCTCGGGCAATGAGAAGGAAGGACTCTTTTAGAAGCGAAAGGCCATGAGGAGATCACCCTCACAAAAAATCAGCCCAATCTGAAACTTATAACCTCATCAAAAGTGGTTTAGATTTGTGGATCATCAATTCGATTTTTTACCGTTAATTTGTAAACCACTTTTGATGGGGTTAGAAGTCCCAGATTGGGCTGTTTTTTTCTAAGGATGATCTCATCACCATAGAAACCATCCTCACACAAACATCAACCCATTCTTAAACTTCTAACCCATATAGGACAAAGGCATTGGCTCCCTAACGTTGGATGCCGAATATGACCCATATATATATAATGTGTCGTGTCACTTCCGAAGCGACACGTTATTCTAGGATAATAGTTACGATATCTGATTTCTTATATAGTATGGGATGCATTAGAACTTAACATCCTAACAGGTATTTCAATGAATTTCAATATTGGAAATTTCATTCTATTTTTAATAATGAACAAGATGTAAAGATAGTTGTATAAATAATAGAGTTTATTGAGAATCGCATGCACGCCAGATTGGCATAGACGAAGATGACTAGCCAATGATCGTTAATAATCTATAGTAGTGAGGAAAGAATAACCCACTTAATTTTCACGTTTTTAGGGCCTACGTCAACTGCCAACCTGAGCCACGGAATATCAGTTACCCAAGTATGACAAAGACAAGCCATAGAATCATGAATTAACGGTGGGGTTCCACATCGATGAAATATTGGATCAATCGTATCTTGACTGAGAGGTCCACATCAGTCGTAACCCTCAACACTCTATTGTAGTACTCTGTCATTGTATGTTATATTATGGTTTGATGTTATATGTTTGATATTTCAGGTTGTGATAGTGTTTTATTTCATAGTTATTGAGATCTTTTAGACAGATTTATGTTTTAATGAACCTACATTGTTTACAAATGAATTTGTGTGATTAATCTACATATTATGACTATGATTTAGAAATATATGTTTCCTGTTGGGTAACTTCCCTATTACTCACTCTACTAATCATCTCAGCTTCAGGAAGTTCCAGTGATCAATGATCAACTTTAGGATTGTTGCAATTTCAAAATCAAAGATTTGGGTGTTATGAGAGTTAATAGATAGTATTTCTTTTTAGGTTGAGAGAGCAAGTTAGTATGTTCTTGGTTGTAGATAGAACTATTGTTTTTGTTTATGTATCGTATTTAATTATGCTTCCGCTATACTATATGATATCATTGTTAGAAATCATGGTATTTTATATGTTTATCATTTTTTCAACTCTTTCCAAAAAAATATTTGATTTTTTTCTTTCAAAAATCCATTATCTACAATCTCTGGAACATCTATTTTTACTCACATTATCAATCTTAATAAGTGTAATTGGGTAATTTTTTCCACAAGATCAGTTTTCGAAAACAGTGTCAGCCAAACAAGATTTTGGATTCTGGAAATCAATTCTTATAATCTAATTTTGACAATCTATAATCAGAATCGAGAACCAGGATCTATATCCGAACTAAATACCCCCTAGGTCTTTTATTTTATTAAAGCTTGGTGTTCCTTGAAGCAAGAGAGATTTTCTTTGAAGACTTCTTGGGGAGGTGAGATTGGGTGTAACCGTATGAGTTTCCCGTAACTGTGTTAGGCTTGCATTAGTTTTGCTTGCTTTGTTTGCTTTGTTATGTTCTTGGGGTTTAGGTCATCTCGACCACCTCCGTTAATAAATTATTATTACTCATAAAAAATAAACAGAAAAGAAAAGTATTTAGTTATTGTAATGACTTGAAAATCCTAAAATGTATCTCAAGGAAAGAATTTTAGATCTGTGCATTGATTTAAAAGTATAGATTCTTAATTTTTTATATTTGAGGAAAATTAACTTCACCAATAGATTTAGAAGGATCGAGAAACATACTTTAGCCTGTAAGCACACCTAAATCTGAAGTCGATTGAAAAAGTTATCAAATCCTCGAGTTTCGCATTAGATATTTTACAATAGGTAAATGACACCTTAGAGACGTAATTTGAGGAAACCGATCATACCATTAGATTCGTGTCAAAAAATCACCCGAAATAGAGTATAAGTTTGTCCAATTCGACATTCGGGAAAAACAATTCCCAAAATGACATGTATGTCCCAACTTAAGTTATATAAATATCTAAATTCTATTAGAAAAATCAGATTTTTCTTATTCTTCTCTCCAAACAAATCTCAACCCTTTTCCTTCAATATTTGAAACTCAGATCTACACTAAACGAGAACGATCCGAGCTTAGGCGCAAGAAGGAAAATTGTTCCTCTCGCCGAGGGTTACGCGTGGACGCAAAGAAATCCGATTTTCGCCGGAAGAAAAATTTGAAAATTGGCCGGAGGCGATTTTAAACTCCGTTCAACCGTTGAAAATAGCTTGAAGTAGGTTGTCTTCCCTTCTAAATTCTAGTTATGCGATAATTTCATAGAAAATCCATATGATTGTTGATAAATCGATTGTTTCATTAAGTTTATACATATTTGAACAATTTGAATCATGTTCGCATGCTTATTTATGATTGGTTTTAGTTCATTTGATGTAATATAATCATTTTATAGTTAATATGATATTTGGATCGATTTTGGTCAAGTTTCGACGAAAAATCAGCAATTCAGAAAAGTATCCGAATGTTGAGTTTGGTTCTAATTTTTTTTGTGTTGCTTCCATATAGTATGTATACCCATTTCCTACCTTTATTTTATTAAAAACAATTAAGTATTACTTTAAGTTCTTTAATAAATAAATAAATAGTTCGTTTTCAATTTCGACTTTGAAAAATCATTTTTTCAACACTTAGTTAAATTTTCATAGATTTCCAGCTTTTATGTCTTATGGTTTTATCTTTGTTTCCGAGTCTCTCGACTCAACCAAAACCATCGAATAGAATTGGTTGATGCTTTATGGATTTCGAATTACTTTAAAGGTAAAATTACTTTAATAGATATGTAGGAAATTAGATGATTGATTAATCGATTTAATTGATGAATGGATAGAGAGAACGTATGTTCTCGACTGATTGATGGGATAGTGCCTCCAGTTCTACGTAGCGGCCATGCCACATAAAACGTGATAGATAGATAGAGGGATGAGATGGTTGATGGATGGAAATGACAGATAACTGTCACTGGAAGGTACTACCAGACTTTGTTTGTATTTTCGATTAAAAATAAATGATATATTATATACAAAATAAATTATTTTGTTTACCAGTAAAGATTTGTAGAAAACCCATAAAGAGTGACGT
Source organism: Akebia trifoliata (assembly GCF_017979445.1). Taxonomy (NCBI): domain Eukaryota; kingdom Viridiplantae; phylum Streptophyta; class Magnoliopsida; order Ranunculales; family Lardizabalaceae; genus Akebia; species Akebia trifoliata. Next base: position 9,733,354 of record NC_141383.1, on the reverse strand, counting down.
GTTACTATGTATCCGGAAGCAGAGAGTCAATCTAGGGTAACACTAGATGTCATATGCTCTTCGGTGGTATGGGATACCTTAGAGCATATTACAGCTTATGAAATCCGGGAATTTCTCCTACTTATTTCCTGGGGAACGTTGTGTGTAAAGGCGGTCTCTGTATAGTGTAGAGCGAGACGGGGTTCACATGCATTACCTCTTGATAGGCTTCAACGCGAGGGGTCTCCTGGGCTAGTTAGTGATCACTATTAGTCTGTAGTCGTCAAACGGTCGACCTCACCGTTAGTTGAACTCAGTATTGATTCTTAGTCAACGGCCAATCTGAGCCGGATAAATGATCATCCAACCGTGGTATGCTAGACCGGCCAAAACATCAGATTATAACGATGGGATTCCACATCGGAGGTTAAGTTTGGAATATCGTATTGCCATAGCCGAGGCGGTTATATCGGCGTGTTCCTCTGCTCTCTTATCGATTACATCGCCGTGTTCTTATTATGTATCTTTTCTTATTTTGTGATGTTTGATAGATGTTTTTATTTGAAAGATGCATAGGTTACTTTAAATGATTGAAAATGATAGATTGAAAGTTATTATAACTGTTTACTGAGTATGCTTAGACATTTATCATATGTTACATTATGAAAACTTGCATTATTTAATTGTTCTAATGATTACTCGTGCATGTATGACTCGCTGTTAGAACGGCGTTCATCCTGCTGAGTAACATTCCCCTGTTACTCACCCTATCCTTCCCCTTTCAGATTATTCAGCTATTGAAGAGTCGTTCTTTGAGGAGTCTTTTGAGGAGGTCTTCGAGGAAGAACAAATTGATGTCTTACCACCACCGTGTCTTTGAGGATTAGTAGAGAATCCTAGTGGTTTTTGTTTGTAGATAAGAAATATGTTAGTTTAGAAATTTTTGTAACCTGATGAATTATGAGATTTAGGATCTTGACTTATATCAGTGTTTGTCGATTTCTTCCGCTTACTCTAGACTATCGTATAGATGTTAGTCAAATGTTATTCCGCTGCGTATATTTTCTTTTCATAAGTATTATTATTTATGAATGTTCTGTCAGATTGTGTGATTGATTACCTCATACCTCGAGATTTTAACCGATGAATCATAGGGATTCGTGTTGGGATTTCGGGGCGTGACAGTTATACCTTTACAATGAACATACTAAAATTATTCAAATTTAAACTAATAGTCTTGATGAAATATATAACATACTAAAATTTTATCACATTAAAGTAGAGGATTAAAACTTGGAATTAGATGTGGATTTAGAACTTAAAAGCAACCTTGTAGGGGGTTAAAAATTTATCTCATTAAAGTAGGGGATTAAATCTTGGAAGACGCAAATTCTGAAGCACCAAGAAATGTGCATAAGCGATAGGAAATAGGATCAAACCTCGGAAATAAAAGGGCAGTAATTAGCAAATGATTAACATACTTCTCACTTTCTTTGCAAAGAAAGTAGAAATCATGCACCTAATTTGAGATGACAATCCAAGGTTGCAAACCAAATGAAAAAGGTAACCTTTGAGGGGGGGCTTTGAATCCCAAACAAGTGAAGCAAGATCCAACGAAATAAATTAATAAAAATAAAATTAAGTAAGAACTAACCATCCTGACTAGAGACCTTAATGACAAATAGTAACTCATCACACCATGCATCTTGTAAAGTGGTTGAATGATAACGAAAATAAGACTAAAGAGACGATTGTGGCAGAATGCGAGTCAGAGATTGTTATGTTTTTAAAAATGTTTTAGGAACATAAGAGAGATCCATGTCATTATTAAATTTCTAATGATAGTGGCAGGTGCGAGTCAGAGAAATCCATGTGTCTGAACTAAAATTCATTATTAAATTTCTAATATGGAAAATCAGGCACACAATGCATCATCTGAACTAACAGAACAAAATTTCTAATCACAAAACAAAAAAAACCTAGAAAAGAGACCGATTGACTGACCTGCTGTGAAGACAATGAGTCCACGTCAAAATCAGACTCGTCATCCGAGTAATCATCATCAATAGCATGTCGACCGTTTTGATTAGAGTTTTGGTGCGGTTGTTGTTGTTGTTGTTTGTTGTCGCTGCTGTTGTTGTTGAAGTTGATTAAAAGGGGACGAAGAAGGAGGAGGAGGAGTGTTTCTAGGGCTCAAATGCAGACCTTGTTGATTCTCCCTCCAATCGAAGTCGAGAGAACGAGTGGAGGAGAGTCCTCCTCCTCTAGAACTAGGACAAGTGGACGATGGTGTTGAGGAAGAAACGATGATGGACCTTAAACGGTGTGGTGGAACATACACTGTGGAGGAGCCACTAACGGATTGATCTTTCATGGTGGTGGTGGATGATACGAGTGGGGTTTTATTAGGGTTTTTAGGATAATTGAAGGTTTTAGTAATAAGGATTTGAGGAGGGTAAGGAGAAATCGGGAATCGGTGCTGCAGAGTTATAATGGTTACTATTGGGCTCACAGACATGATCTGATCAGGACCAGTTGTCCTGAAAGTATCCCTCAAGCAGGTGGAGACGGGACATATATAATGCGGCGGTTTCAAAATGTTTTATGTTTATCATTAACCGTACGGTCCATCATCTTTGACATTTTAAGATATATAAATCTATAGAATAATGCCGAAGTGACCTCAAAATTGGACATCACATCACACAACCCTCACAATAGATGCATTTTCCCAAGATACAAGTGAAAAATGCCTATATGATTTATATCTACTTTCATGTCAAGATGTACGATATGAGATCCTATCTTAAAGTCACTCCAACACTATTCTTTAATTAAAATACATATAAGTGCATATATATTACACACATGAATAATATTTATTTTACATAAAATTATAATTTATAATTTAAAAAGTATTTTTGACATCTTAAACAAGATGTTTAATTCTCAACTCCTTTTTTCCCCTCTTATTTTACTTCATACTCCGTCTATTTAAAAGCAAGTAAAGTAAACAAATCCTTGCTAGATTAAAATGTCTAACATGATATTTAGATCCAAATAGAAACAAGTGAAAATTAAAAACATTTTTGTATGATCTGATCTAGATGTGATCAATATCATTTTTTCAAAAAGCATGAGACCTATATAGAGTTTTTTTTTCCTCCATGGAGAAGTGTGAGTAGCAAGCATCAAAATATTTAAAAGATTCATACAATTTATAAATAATAAAAAATTATATATAAACAAACAAATAAAATAACAATATAAGAAAGAAAGAAAGATCAAAGTTTAAACAACATTTGTATACACTAACTAATTATTGTGATTTCCATTAATCAAAAAAAAAAATCCTTATAACAAGTAGAGGACTTCCTCGCGTTGTAAACCCTAACGTGCTTGAAGGCGGGAAGTTTTAAATATTGATCCTGACTGATATTGTATTAACTAATCAATGAAATCTAAATATTACAAAATCTAATTCTTAACCTTTCAATATCAACAATTGTAGATGTAGACACCCCAATTTGAATGGGCCCTCACTCAAAAGGGCCCAAAAACAGTAATTTCCCAATAAAATTGGCCAACGGGCCTCGAAAGCCCGAAGCACTAAACATCTAACATTTTTGTCAAATCGAAGCCTCTAACGCCTCTCAATGATTTATTAGGTCCCCTAAAAGGATTCGACATGCGCCTTTCTACCCCGTTCCTCTCAAAATATCGATTTTCGATAAAATAGGCCAACGGGCCTCTAAAGCCCGAAACATTAAAATGTGGCAATTTCGATTAAATCGATGCCCCTAAGACCACCCAATGGTCTAAAGGATCCATCAAAGGAACCGGACTCATCCCACGACGTCCCAACCTTCGTCGTTCCAAACTTATATCCACAAAAAATGATAAATTCTCCAACGGGCCCAAATTGCCAAACACGTGGCATTTTTTATCAAATCAATAACTTCAAGAAAAATACAAAAAAAATTAAAAAATAAAAAGGGTGAGACTTGGGAGACCTACCCTTCATCTATCATCCACCACTCTGCCTCGAAATTCGTAAAACCCCCCAAGGCCCACAAGACCTCAACTATTTCCTAAATTCATTTCCTGCCTTACCCATAACCCAAAATCAATCCCATGTTACCTAAACCGTAAAACAAACCCACCTTCAAAATTCTCATTCAAATCAAACCCCATCCAAATCAAAATAACCTACAACCCTCTAAAAGCCCAAGCCCAATCTATTAAAAAATTCACAAAACATTAATCATACCCAATTCATTATCCAACCCATAATCCTAACCCATCAACCCTTACCCACATCAACCAATCACTCTCTCTACATCAAAAGATGACACATGTCATCACCACCCTTCACCTCCCTCATCTAATCACCCACCCCTATCACCATTCTCTAAACAACTCGTCTAACCCACATCACCTCTCTCCAAAATCACCTCAACCCATACCCTACCCTAACCTAGCCTATCCTTATTCTCTAACCACCAACATCATAACCCATACTCAACACACCCTAACACACCATCACTCTCTAACATCAACAACCACCCACATCACAATCCATATCTACACTCATCATTTTCTTTAAAACACTCCCACAAAATTACCTCAACCCATACCTCCATCATCATCAACCAACTAACCCACACCCTTCTCTCTAATCAAACAACCACCATCAACCAATCAACCAATCTCATCACCTCATCCTCTCATCATAAATACCACATGGCATTATCCCCTCTTTCCTCCTAAAAATCAATTTAACAACCTCTTACACAACCCATGCTCCAAAATTTATACACCTCATCTCATCAACCAACCTAACACTTCTTCTCTAAACAACCCTCTTACACAACCCATGCTCCAAAATTTATACACCTCATCTCATCAACCAACCTAACACTTCTTCTCTAAACAACCCTCTTACACCCCCACTCCCCCCATCAACCATCACTCATCTCATCCCACCAAACACTCTACCCAAATGGATTTGGATAAAATCCAAATCATTTGGGTTAAAACACAACCCACGTTCATCCTTTATACAAATACCCTCACTTGTATTTCAAATTTCAAACCTTCCACCACTAAAACCCATGCCATTATCATCCATTTCAAAATTTAACCCCATTATACCCCCAAACCTCCTCCCAACTCCTATAAATACCCATCCCCTCCTTCCAAAAAGGGTTACCAATTATTACCAAGTGTTACCAAGTCTCCCTAAGAAAAATCTACTCTTACTACTCATCCCCACCACTCTATCATATCATCTTCTAAAAAATAAGTTCACTCTCATATTTCATTAAGGATTCAAGAGAAGAAGAGAAGTCAAGAAGAAGAAAAAAAAGAAGAATAAGAGTACAAGGTGGGTTTGAAGTACACCACCCCCCCTCTTTCTCTCTCTATCCTCTCCTTCTCTCTCTATCCTCTCCTTCTCCCTCTTCTAAATACCCCATTCTTCTCTTTTGTTTTTATTTTTAAATGAGTGGACCCCAAGGCTAAAAATCCGTTAAGGTCATTTCCATCAATGAAATGACCCTATAATCAAACCAAAAATGAATCCCTATCTAGGGTACAAAATGCACACACGTGGCACTTTTAATTTTATCTTATTTTTTGATATCAAAATGACTGAGTTGCGTAGAGGTTACCGTCACTTGACGGAGAAAAAAGGGTGCCTAACACCTTCCTTTTTCTCCAACTGAGTCGCTTACCTGAATCTCAAGATTTGATTAGTTCCCTATCTGTTACGAGTCACTAACGCAAAAAATGGCAATTTTCTGAAAAATGTACACCGGGTGACCATTCACACCCACTTACAACTTGAATGGTGGAGACTCCAAGTCTTCGTAAATGTGATCGTCGTAATAACGAAAATCATGTGTCTACAGCTGGCGACTCTGTTGGGGAGACCATGGTTCACCCCTTGTGACAACTCGGTCATTCTTGAAAAAAAAAAGGGGCATAGATTTGTGTTTACTAACATGGTTTGTTTGTGGCTTCTTATGTTTCTTTTCTATTTTGTTTCAAGGTCCATTGTAATATTTATTTACTTTTCGTTGTTTGTATGATGTATTTATAAGGGGGTCGATGAAAAGAAATAATAAAAAAAATGCACATGTGCACTTGCGAGCATAACCTCACTTCCAAGCCACCCTACCCTCAATATACATAGCCCCGATGCTTAGTAGTTATACGACTTGAGATCGTTATTTCAAGTGTCGGGAACGAACACATCAAACCCGATCACCAACCAACGACGTGTGTACTTCGGTATGCATCGAGGTTTGAAGATCGGGTAGCCGTGAAACCACCTATTAAACTTATGCATATGCCCAGCTAGATGAGCTAGGACACAAATTTTTGATGTTATATCGACCCCCAAGCAATGTTGTAATTGTACAAGTTGTAGTCGGGCCTTGAAGCCTAAGTTGTAAACCCCAAAGAGGCACGCGTAGATTGTAGGATATTTATTTTCGTTTTCCTTCCATCTCCCCTTAGGTAAAAGGGGAAGAATGCATCACATTAATGTTCAAAAAAAAAAACAATGAGCAAAGGACTTAGAACAATGGGAGACATCCAAAATAGTGGCAAGGAAACCAGTTTCTGTGGTTTGCAGAAACTAGGTTTCTTTCTGGTCCGTGCCCATAACACGGTTAGGCACGAATGTGTCTCATCCGTTCCAGAAACACGGATGAAACATTGAGTACTTCATCCGTTCCAAAAGCACGGATGAGACAACGGAGATCTTAACCGTGCTCCAGACACGGTTAAAGCGAAAAATTACCTTATCCGTGTCTTGGGTACGGTTGAAATAATATATGTCTCATCCGTGCCAGTAACACGGACCAGAGTGAACTCGACCCTACAGGCTAAACTCGACAGTCCATTGTTGAAGGGGCGAAATTTGCGGATTTTTCGACTCAAAACGATTTTGTGAACCGGGTCCCCACTCAGACCCATTCCAACTGGGTCCACGACCCAAATCCATTTCAACTAGGTCCATGACCCAGATTCGTGTAAGCTGACCCAGATCCATCACAACTGGGTCCACGATCCAGATCCATTCAAACTGGGTCCACGACCCAGATTTATCACAACTGGATCCACGACCCAAAACCAGTTCAACATGGTTCACAACCCAGATCCAAACCCATTTCAACTGGATCCACGACCCAGATCCATTTTAACTGGGTTTAAGACCCAGATCCGTTTCAACTGGGTCCATGACCCAGATCCAATCCAACTGGGCCCGCGACCCAAATCCATTTCAACTGGGTTTACGACCCAGACCCGATCCCACTGGGTCCACGACCCAGATCCAACCCATTTCAACTAGGTTTACAACCCAGATCTATTTTCAACTCGATCAGCAACCCAGATCCAGATCCAATTTCAAACCAAGTCCACGATCTGACAACCAATCGATCGACTCAAATGCATTCAACTTTAAATATAAAAAAAAACCAGATTTCAAAAAGCACCAATTGCAGTCCTTGATTAAAGTCGGTGCCTAGAAATATCTTACCCTATTGATACGAGGGGGATAGACTACGTTTATTCAGGGAATAAGGTGATTTAAGAGGGCCATGGTGCGCCGCCTCTTCCTTGGAGATCTGCCTGGCCAACGATGATTTTAGAGAATTGAATTAGAGGCTACTAAAAACATGGGTTATCCCAAATCGATTTATCTCAAAAATTACCTTTTCAAAATATTATCCCGACTCCGTGTCAATACCGACTCCGTGCTGATGAAATTACTTTTTCGAAATGTTTTCCCAACCCCGGGTCGATGCCAACTTCGTGCTGATGCCAACTCTGTGTTGATGCGACTCCGTGTCGATGCAAGCTCCGTGCTGAAATAACTCTGCTTTCAAAATGTTCTATCGACCCCGTGTCGATGCCAGTTCCGTACTGATAAAATTACTTTTTTAAACGTTTTCCCGACTCCGTGTCGATGCCAGCCACGTGCTGATGAAATTACTTTTCAAAATGCTTTCCCGATTCCGTGTCGATGCTAACTCCGTGTTGATGCCAACCCCGTGTCAATGCTGACTCCGTGTCGATGCCAGCTCCGTGCTGAGATAATTATTTGTCAAAATGTTTCCCCGACTCCGTGTCGATGCCAGCTTCGTGCTGATGCCAACTCCGTGTTGGTGCCGACTCCGTGTCGATGCCAGCTCCGTGCTGATGTAATTCTTTTGTAAAATATTTTGCCAACTCCTTGTTGATGCCGGTTCTGCGTCGAGAAATTACTTTTTCTCTAAAACTCATCATAAACAACTTTACCCGACTTAATAAAACATCATGCATCTTTATTTTTGTAAATAAGATAGTAACACTTGGTCGTCTGTACACACAGGTGGCCAAGCGAAAGAAATACAAGCAGCCAGAAGTGCATCCCTATTTTCTCAGATCGTCTACTGTCACCATGAGTTCTTCCTAATCGACACAACCCCCAGTGACCAAAGCGTCAGGTATCGACTCGTAAATAACAATACTATTGAAGATAATTGAGAGGCAAGAGAAGATAGTAAGCACTGTGTTAGCCAATGCCAGCATTCTACAAGCTCAAACAATACAACAGCACGCATCCGGATCGAATCAAAAGTTACCCGAGCAACCTCCACAGGGACCACAAACCACAATGCCACCTGTAATGCCTGAATACCAGGGGCCTCCGCTCTATATTCCACAAAATCGACCACCCCCGGTGGTCATTCCCGACGATGAATGTGATTACAAAGCTACGAAAGCCAAAAGCTCAACAGAGGAAAAATTGGCTCAGCAGATTGAATCTCTACAGGAAGAGATGAGGAGGATGAAGGGTTTCAACACTATGAGTGGAACCCTATTCAAGGATCTGTGCTTCTACCCTAATACTCAACTACCGACCAAGTTCAAGTGTCCGAAATTTGAAAAATATAACGGAGTGGGGTGTCCGCTGTCGCATCTGAAGTTGTATTGTGGATCCATGTGTCAGTATGGTGAAGATAATAGGTTATTGGTGCAACTGTTTCAGAGGAGCTTAACAGGGCCGGCACTCAAATGATTTTCTGGATTGGATCACTCACTCATTAAGAACTGGCAGGACTTAATCGAAATATTCTGGCAAAATTACCGGTTCAATACTAATGTAGGGTTAGATCAAAACGATATGGCCAAAATGACAATGAAGTAGAGGGAAACGGTGAAAAAATATGCACAGAGATGGCGAGAGTCCGCCTCACAAGTAAGGCCCACAATGACAGAGCAAAAGATGAACACCACGTTTATCTCAACACTAAGACACGCCTTCTATACTCATCTGGTGGGGCACACCACGGGCACATTCTCGAATCTAGTACAAGTGGCGGATCGGGTCGAAGATGGGATCCGAACCGGTCTAATCTTCGATTTCACGAGTCTAAGGGCAACGATAGGAATCCCTTCTTAGAGAAAGCCAGTGCCTCCGGGAAAGAAGAGGGAAGAAACACAGGTCAATAACGTATAGCCGAATCGACCCCTCTTCATCCCTTCGCCAGCACCGAGACCACAAGCACCACAACTTCATGGGCACTAGCACCACCAACATGGAACCCTCATCCTCAAAACTTATTTAGGGCAAATCCTCCACCAGTTGCACAGTAGGCACCACTATACGGGCAGAACCAGTAGACACGACCCAACAGAGTGAACAGAGTGTTTACCAGGTTACCCATGACATTATCAGAATTACTTCCAATCTTACTCAGGGATCAGTATCTTGCAAAACGCCCGTCAAATCCGGAGACTGCCAAAGGGCCAGGATACAACCCTAATTTATTCTACGAATTCCACATGGGTGCACCAGGGCACTCTACAGACCAATGCTAGCAGCTCAAGCATCAAGTACAAAACCTAATTGATAAAAATGCTCTCATCCTAGATAGGCCTACCAACCCGCCCCAACAACAGAACATCAATCAAAACCCCCTACCTACTCACAATGGAGAGGGGAGTGGGCATAGGGTATATGTCGTTTACGGAGAACTTGACTTCAATCCTTCGAATCTGATAGCACCTATCGGCGCAAAAGTCAGGGTCCACCTAACCCAGGAATCCAAGGCATCAACGGTTAACATAGTCAACCACTACACAACCAACGCATCCCAAAATTCACTGCCACCACTCAGATTGGCTGACCTCACCATCCATCCCCCTCATCAAAATACGACTACCCGACCACCCTTAGTCATACCTTACGGATCACCCCATCATCAAAATTCGACCCGGCCTCCCCTTGTCATACCTTACACACCACCATATTCTCAAGGATCAACTCGACCCCCCTTCACATACCATACACTTCGTTTCCACGTCCACCACTCGTCATTCCATATACTCTATCAGCCCCTCACACAACTTCTCCTACTACCACTACCTCTAAATCACCACCACCACCCTTCATTCTCAACATGAAACCTGATCCATCTCCCATAACCATACACTCACCTAAACCATTCCCTTATAGCTCCGATTAGGCAGTCTTCTAGAGCTATGAGACCACTATTACCACAACAGTGGGGGTCGAAACAAAAATGGAAACAATAGTGGCTGACATCGGCTATATAACAAGGGTAGGAAAATGCCAAAAATTATCAGAAAATGGGGCAAATGTCAAGGAAGAAACGGAAGAGACTGCTAAAGAGGTAACTGATGAAGAAAAAAGGTAAGCTAAGGGAAATGGTAAGCTGTATAAGGATGAGAAGACGAAAGAAAAGGTAAAGGTGACAGACAAGGAAGCTACAGACTTTGTTAACCTTGTTCTCAAGAGCGAGCGTAATATAGTAGACAAACTGAACAAGCAGCCAGCTCAAATCAGTATCCTGGGACTGATGCAAAAATCGGAAGAGCACCAAAAGGCGCTATTGAGAGTTCTGGGGAGATTACATGTACCTGCGACTACCTCGCCGACGCAGTTGGAATAAACGGTTGGCCAAATCATGGCCCCCAACCCTATTATTTTCACAGAGAATGAATTTATGCTTGAGGGGACAGGGCACGTTGAACCACTAAACATCATGGTCATATGCAAGGGCATGATGGTCGCCAGAGTACTGATTGATAATGGCTCAGCACTTAACGTATGTCCACTTGAAACTTTCCGGAAACTCAACGCTGATTGGTCGCATGTAAAACCCAACAACAAGGTTGTTCGAGGTTTTGATAGCTCAAGAAGGGATTCGCTGGGAGAAGTAGACCTACCTATCACGATAGGCCCGTGCACATTTGAGGTAACATTTGAAGTCATGGAGATACCGACAACCTTCAATTTGTTACTGGGCAGACCTTGGATCCATATAGCCGGAGCTGTACCCTCTTCATTACACCAGAGAATCAAATTCATCATGGGGCAGAGGATGATATCAGTATTGGCAGAGAACCTTATCCTGATTAGCAGAGCTCCAGACGTGCCATTTATTGATATAGAAATGACGAAAGACAATGCACTCTACCATTCATACCAATTCGCTGCCGTCAATCACATCGAGAAAGGAAATGAGAAGATAAAGGCAAAGTTATCAAGAACAAATCTGATGATTGGTCGGGTTATGAAAATGGCAGGCTATCGACCCAAGCAAGGATTGGGACCAGGAGGAAGAGGAAGAGCTACACCGGTCGAAGCAAGAAAGCATACTCTCTATTTTGGTCTGGGGTTTAGGCCCACAAAAAGGGATATTGTAGAAATGAATGATAAGAAAAAAGAGCTTCGACTAGCGAGAAGGCAAAATCGTGAACCGAGCATCTAGAATCTGGGCCAAGTCCCTCACATCAGTGTTAGCTTCCCAAGATCACATGTCAAACTCGACGGCTTATCAGAACCACCATCAGCAAAAAAACCAAAAAGGGTAAATCCCAAACTAGTGCACATTCAAGAAGACCCAATCGTAGAGTCTCAATCATCCTTCGAAGAAGGCATTGATGTTCTATTCAATGGGGATTCCGATGAAAGTCCATCAGAGACTGCTCCAAAATCTACTAAAGTGGAGATCACTACCAACCAAGAGAACAACTCACCATTTTCATCAGGCATTGACTGACAACAGTCGTCATCCCGCCAAGCTTGGGATGGACTATGCCCCAACCCAACAACAACCAATCGAAGATCATGGTCATCTACGAACCACCATTCAAATCATCCAACGAATCACTTGCTCATATCATTCGCCCTCTCAGAGAAGGGGAAACATTGCACAACTGGGAGGAATTCCCATTGACACTTGAGGCCTCCAAAAAAAATACCGTTAGGCGACATCAATTTGCCCGAGGATCATAACGAGCCCTCGTCCTCGGGTGAAGACTGTTTTGGGGGCTCCCTATCTTTATTAACAAGTTTGCATGATTGTTCTTCTTATTTCAGGTATTCGAAAAATCACAAAAAAATAAATATTCCTCAAAAGGCAAAAAAATCAAAAAGCTTTCAAAATTACAAAAAATAGATATTTTCCAAAAATCCAAAAAAGAATTTTCAAGGGATTTGTCTCCATCAAATGAGTACCCAGATAGAATAGAATTTGAAAGGGATGAGTATGATTTCGATCTTGAACTCAACTTCGACCTCATGAGGATAGAAGAAGAGTCTGAAGACGAAATGGAATACCCACCCAAAGAAATCAAAGATTTGGTAGAATGTCACGAGAGAGGTGTTCAGCCAAACATCGAGGATACATACTCAATCAATCTTGATACTGAAGAGGACCCACAAATTGTTAAGATTGGAGCCTTATTGACGTCACAACAGAAAGAAGATATGGTCGAATTCCTACGAAAATATCAAGACGTCTTCGCATGGTCATACAGAGATATGCCTGGATTAGATACAGATCTGGTCGTCCACAAACTACCCATTGCTTCCGAAAGTAAGCCAATCAAGCAGAAACTAAGAAGACTGAAGTCGGAATGGACTCTCAAGGTCAAGGACGAGGTCATGAAACAGTTCGAAGCCGGGTTTCTTGCAGTTTCTACGTACCCGGAATGGCTAGCTAACATTGTCCTAGTACCAAAGAAGGACGGAAAAGTACATATGTTTGTTAACTATCAAAACTTGAACAAAGTCAGTCTTAAGGATGATTTTTCACTCCCATACATCGACACTCTGGTCGACAGTACAGCAGGGCATGGCATGTTCTCTTTCATGGACGATTTTTCAGGCTATAAGCAGATAAAAATGGTGGAAGAAGACCAAAAAAAGATTGCATTCATCACACCATAGGGGACTTTCCACTACAAAGTCATGCCATTCGGACTGAAGAATGTAGGGGCGACTTACCAACAGGCAATGATCACAGTATTCCACGACATGATCCATAAGGAAATGGAGGTCTACGTAGACGACATGATCGTTAAATCTGGCATTAAAGAAGACCATCTGATAAATCTGAAGAAGTTGTTCGACAGACTCAAAAAGTACAGCTTGAGGCTAAATTCGACAAAATGTGTGTTCTACGCAACATCGGGCAAGCTACTGGAGTTCATCGTCAGCAGAAGGGGCATTGAAATAGATCCGGCTAAGACTAAATATATCCTCGAGCTGAAAGCACCTGTCACAGAAAAAGACATTCAGGATTTCTAGGGAGAATACAGTATGTTAGTTGGTTTATAGCACAATTGATGCCTATCTGTGAACCGGTATTTAAACTACTGAGAAAATATACGTCGAAGAAGTGGAACAAAGACTGTCAGGAAACATTCGATAAAATCAAGCAATATTTTCTCAATCTGCTAGTCTTAGTCCCTCCTACTCCGGGATGACCTTTGATGATGTACATCTCAGTGCAAGAAACGTCAATGGGGTGTATGCTAGGGCAACACGATGAATCAGGACGAAAGGAACATGCCATCTATTATCTCAGCAAGAAATTCACCGATTATGAAGCAAAATATAGACACTTGAGAAGACTTGTTGTGCATTAGTCTAGGCATCTCAACGACTACGTCATTATTTGCTCAGCTATTCGACTATGCTTATCGCCAGGATGGACCCCCTGAAGTACCTCTTCAAAAAACCAGCATTAACAGGTCGCACAGCGAAATGGCAATTGTTGTTTTTCGAGTTTGACATCACCTATGTCACTCAAAAGGCCATCAAAGGACAAGCCATCGCAGACCACCTCGCCGATCATCCTTTACTGGATTATGAGTCGCTAAAAATGAACTTCCTGGATGAACCCATACTAGTTGCCGAGATTGAAAACGATGATGATGACAAAGAACCAGGCTGGAAAATGTACTTCGACGGAGTAGCCAATCAGAAAAGAAATAGAATAGAGACAGTTTTGGTTAAACCAGATGGGTCCCATGTACCAATCGCCATCAGATTGAAGTTTCAATGCTCTAACAACGAGGCTGAATACGAAGCATGCATAGCAGGTTTAAGAGTAGCATTAGATCTCGAGGTAGATGAGATTGATGTTTTCGAAGATTCAAGCTTAGTAGTCTATCAGACGACTGGAGAATGGAAGACTCGGGAACAGAGACTGGTCCCTTACCACGAGTATCTAGAGGAATTAAGCTCACATTTTGACCGGATCTCATTTACATACATGCCGAGAGCTAAGAATCAGTTCGCCGATGCACTGGCTACACTTCCTTCCATGATTAGTATCTCAGAAGATCTGATCATCGACCCAATTGAGATCATGATTCAGGATGAGCCTGCTTACTGTCTCCCCGTCGAAGTGGAAGAATCTGAAGAAAAACCTTGGTATTCGGACATCAGGTCCCTCGGATGTGACGTCAAATGATCACAGAACTATCCAGAAATTGGCAGGGCAATTCTTCATCAGTAATGGCATTCTATACAAGAAATCGCACCACGAGGTCTTACTTTGATGCGTGGCAGAAGTAGAAGCAAAGCGATTAATCGAGACTGTACATGGTGGAGTCTGTGGACCTCACATGAATGGTCATATGCTAGCAAAGAAGATCATGTGGATGGGATATTACTGGACAACAATGGAAAGTGAATGCTATCAGCATGTTCGCAAGTGCCATCTGTGTCAGATTTACGCCAACAAGATCAATGCTCCGCCTTCAGAGCTACATAATATGACCACTCCTTGGCCCTTCTCACTCTGGGGAATGGACGTCATCGGGCCAATCTCACCTAAAGCTGCAAATGGGCATCGTTTCATCTTAGTAGCCATCGATTACTTCACCAAGTGGTAGAAGCTGCTTCATACGCAAACGTTAATAAAAGTAATGTCCTGAAGTTTGTCAAGAATAACGTTGTCTGTAGATATGGGCTTCCTAGTGGATTAGTGACTGATAATGCCAAATCTTCAAGAGCAGGGACATGGTCAAGATGTGCGAAGATTTCCAGATTACTCATCACAATTCTGTACCCTATAGACCTAAGATGAACAGAGCAGTCGAGGCAGCCAACAAAAATATCAAGAAAATAATCGAGAAGATGGCAATTACGTATAAAGATTGGCACGACATGTTGCCTTTTGCACTTCACGCCTATCGAATCTCATTCAGAACTTTGATTGGGGCAACTCCTTATTCGCTAGTCTACGGAATGGAAGTGGTTTTACCTATAGAAGTCGAGATCCCTTCCCTCCGAATCTTAAAAGAAGCAGAGTTGGATGAAGCTGAATGGATTCAATCTCGGTTTGATCAATTGAACTTGATTGAAGAAAAGCGACTTGCAGTCATCTGCCACGAACAAATTTATCAGCGACGAATGGCTCGTGCCTACAATAAGAAAGTTAAGCCCAGAGATTTCTCACCAGGAGACCTTGTTCTGAAGAAAATTCTGCCAATACAAGAGGACGCCAGAAGAATCATTGTAAAGAAGGTGATGACGGGAGGAGCTCTGATCTTTATGGAAATGGACGGACAAGTATTCCTGCAACCGGTAAATGCTGACACTGTTAAGAAATATTACGCCTGAAATCTGACCCTGAGATGACGAAAGGCCATCTTTGCTATCCCAAACAAACTATCCAACCCTAGTCAGCCCTTTTGAGCCATCACGTTCATTTGTTAACCTAAGACTGGGGCAAGTCAACAACTACAAAAAAAATACAAAATACAAAAGTAAAAAAAAAAGGGGGGGGGGACAAAAGAAAATCAAAGCAAAAGCATCAAGTTACTCCTGGCCCGTATGAGGATAAACTGTGAACGGCTAAAAATACAAAAAAATCAAAAAAATCAAAAACTCAAACACTTGATCTGAGCTCGACCCAAATCTCCAGCCTAAATAAGTTCGAAAGACATTGGGAGGAGACACAGATCACCTTTTCGAAATAAAAATAGGCAAACCCCAAGTTTAAACCACTCTAAATACATCCAGACCTTAAACTTTTTGTAACCTTCCACTACCATAAGCCTAAGCCAACGTTTCCAACAAAAGTCATTTTTGATCAGGGGATATTTTAGGGCAACACAATGACAATGACAACATCAATGATCTTGCGTCTTGGTCCGGACCTCTAAAGTCTTAATAGTCGTTGGAAGACTCAATAGGGGAATCTAGGTCAGATATTCGAAAGAGAAAAAAAGAGAGTACTCAAAATGTAGAGTAGCCGATCTCGCGGCTCGACTTGGATTGCCGAACCACGAATAATCGTCAGCAAATTCGAGAGGGGAATCCAGATCGATTACTCAAGAAAGAGTGCCACTACAAGAATAGAGTCGTCGATCTCGCAGCTCAACTTGAATCACCAAGCCACAGAAACACAGAGACTCTAAACAGAACTGAAATGTAGAAATCCAAAAATACAAGCGTAGTCTGAAAGGGCATGGTGAAAACCCGAAAGGGCGCCATGAGTAAAAGAATCAGACTATGGCAAGATCAAAACCACCGACACGATGAAAATCCTAAAAAGGACGTCGATGCGCAAAAATGTGGAAATCGGGTCTGGTGAAAACCGTAACTAGCACCAGGGGCAATAAGGGTTAAACAAAAAAAATAAAAAATAAAAAATAAAAAATAAAAATAAAAAAATAACTCCTAGCCCGCAAGAGTATAAATTGTGAACGGCAAAATCTTTCCAAAAACCTATGGCCCAAACAGATAACTAAGGCACTGGGGATGACTCTAAAGGAACCAAAAGATAATTGATACTTGTATCCCCAGTGTTTGGCAAAAGCACCAAAACCGTCATAGCCAAAGATTTTACAAACTCTGAACTTATCAGGCTCATTTGATAGAGACATTTCACAAAACTGCATTTCAAAATTACTATTTTGGCCAATGATGACAAATCTAGGACTCATTCGACGAAACTTCGTGTTTTTAGGAACAATAGATATACCTGAGGCCAAGTAAGTACAAAACCTATTTTCTTTGCATTAATCTTTCAATATTTTGCATACATTCAGATAATAAAATAAAATACAAAAAGTTGAAGTACAACGTAATCGATCAAACATCATGGTAAGAAATGAAAAAGGAGTCAAGGCATTCTCCGAAGCACGAATTCGAGCAGCCTGGCTCATCATCACTTTCTCAGCATCTGAAGCATCACGGCTCACCAAATATGCTGCAAAGTCCTCAAAGTGAGGACACTGGGCAAGCCGATCCCTCAACTCAGCAACCTCAGCTCGAAGCTTAGCTACTTCACCACCATTACTAGATCCAGACTGGGCATGGGCGGATGTCAGCCGAGCGATCTCTTTCTGCATCCTCTTCTCGGATTTGAGCCAAATAGCCTGAATTCGACGATGATCAGTCTGAGACTCCTCAACTCAATCTCGGTAATCAAAGAAAGATGAAGCACCAGGGCGTGTTCGGGAAACTATCGACACCGAGGGTCTCCCAGATACGAGCTCTCTAATCCAATGCAAGTATGCCGGGAATTGGTGCGCCTCAAACATGGGTCGACTCAGAACCTCAACTCGACCCCATTTTTTCACGAGTCGACTCAAAAGTGCAGTCGATAAATGGTCAACCAACTCATTGAAATTCTCAGGAATGAGCACACCCTGATCATAACCAAATTGGCGAAGAACTCGAAGGGGTACATAATGTGCCGTCTCGTGAAGACCAATCAAAACAAGAAAACGGGCACTATCAAAAGCAATCACAAGGGACCCTCGAGCTTGGAAGGCACCAACCCACCTCACTTCCTCATCATCAAGGTTGTCGATAAAAGAATAACATTCTTCTTTGCCACCTGAGATGAAGGGAACAACTCGTCTCGACATCATGAGTATAAGATCAGCATTAATGCAAAATGGGCAATTAACCACTTCAGTTGAAGCCAGATAATCCATAAACCAGAGCTACAATAACAGGAGCATTCTAAACTTTGGAAACTGACAAATTCAAATCTAAATTTAAAAACTAAGCTAAGTTCGAAATATACCTGCAGGAGTGGAGCACACCCTAGGAAAACTCGATCACGACCAGAAGAACAAGCCGTGAGGGATTGGAACATCTCGCTCAAAAGCATTGGTGCCAGCCGGCGTCCTTCTCGGACTTGTTGAATCACGGGAATGAGAGAAAGATCTATGATGTCTCCGCCACCTGGGAACAAGAGTTGACTCACCACCATCAAAGTAAGAGCGTTAAAGTGAATCAACGGCTTCGAATGATCCGTGAGGCGCTCAATCAAGAAGGATTTAGACATTGTCTTCAAAATCGACCCGCCATCCAGAATCTTAAAAAACTTGCGGCTTATCCCCAAAAAGTCAGAAACCTCACCTCGGAATCCATCACGCAATGGTGGAATCACAATGGGGTCCAATATCTCAAGCCCCAACAATACTTCAAACTCCTCGATGGTGGGAGTCATCTCATGCACCCCAAACCGAAAAAGATTAAACTCGGGGATCCAATACCCCAACATTGCCTCAATCAGACCCCATTGCAATGGAACCTTGGGCAAAGAGAGAGTGAACCCCCAACTTGTTCAAGCACCATCGAGCCTTATCATCATTATCCATACTATCTATCCAACTACTCAAGAAATAATCAACAATGCCATACATTTTCAAGTTGGGAAGAGTAGAGGGCACCTCCATGGAGCTTGAGAAGAAGTTTTGAGGGAGAATGAGGGTGAAAAGATCGGCCAAATGTGGAAAAAGGGAAATAAAAGTGTGAAAATGAAAAGCTAGGGCAAAACCAATGGTGAAATAGGCTCAAAGTGAAAATCATACTGGTCCGTGTTTGCAATACGGATAGGGACAAATATCAATTGATCCATGCCCAAAACACGGATATAGTCAACCTTAGCTTACCCGTGTTGAAAGAACGGATGGAGCAAAATGTGGCTCATCCGTGCTTTAAGCACGGATGAAAGAAGAAATGACCTATCTGTGCTTTGGGCACGGATTAAAGTTAGAGAAAGCCATCCGTGTTAGTAACACGGACCAGAACATTTTAAGCCTTGGGGCCTGGGTCATTTGAGGTTTTGATGATGCCGGACCACATAATGGCTCAAAATCACATGGAAATGAAAGATTCCTACGTACTCCATAGATGCGCTCAAAACTCTCAAAATACGCATCGGGCACGTAGAAACTTGCCAAGATCACATTGGGCCAGGTTAGGCCTCTACACTCACCGTGGATCCCAAATGACTCACACCACTCGAAGAGCACACTCGAAGGGTCCTTGGGACCCTAATCATACCTGTTAACCACCTGTGAGCTTACCAACACTCAAAAGGGCTCAAAAGCCCCGATGATCGATATCACACCTAGGAAGTTCGAATCCATCGCACATGTAATCATGATGGGACAACAAATGCATAAATGTACACAGGTAAAAGTTTGAAGTGTTTACACATAATGTCAAAAAACTAACATAAAACGTCTGTGTTTTTACAAGGTACATCAATAATTAGATCGAAGGGGGAGCATCATCTCGGGCACTCTGAGTCTCTGGGATCGCTCCAGAGGAAAATCCAGCCACTGCACCCGAGCCAGACACCCCGAAAGAAAGTAGACCATGCATCCGCAACCGTCCCTCCGAATCCGTGAAGAAAAGCTCAGCGTCCAGGGCAGCATCCTGCTCGGTAGTACCCGCGAGGTCAGTACTAGGGACAGAAGGGCCAGTGAAGGGGGAGGCTTGAAAATAAAGAAACAAGCACATCAAAATACAGGTAGTGACACAGGCAACATATATAAGGAAATAAACGACTGAAATGCATATACTTACCCTAGGAGGTGTCGGAGGCCGTGTAGAGGTGCTCGCTCCGTCTCGGCGTCGATGATAATCCTGAAAAGATTATAAGAGAGTCAATCAAAACAGAATATTCATGAACTACAATCTATGGAACAGAAGGGAAACAGAAAATGACATACCATCTCAGCCTGGAAATGGGACTCCCGCAGGGCCATCTCCAGTTCTAGCTCATGAATCCTGGTCGCCTGCGCCTCGATGCGAGCCTCCTGCTCCTCCAACCAAGCAGCCTGCTCCTCCACCTCAGCCCTAGAGGCCCTCCACCTGTTCTCCATCTCCACAACCATCGCTGCCTGGGCCTCGATCACATCATAACCCTCGCGAAAATAATGAAGATCATCGGCCTGAAAGCAAAAATAGCAAACAAATGAGAATAATGAGAAACTAAGAGTTCTACGTAAAAGAGACAAGGATGGAATGTGTACCGTGACAGCATGATCCTGCAGCAAGACCCCTCTGATCTCCGTCATCCCAGCTCTGGCAGTGACTACAAGCATGATGCATTCAATGGACGTCTTTCGGAACCATGCCTGATAGTCTCCAACCCTCACCAGTCCAGCAACATCTACGCCCCTCGCCTGGGCGAGATACTCCTTTACCGTCATAACCCTCGAGATGGGCTCAGGTGGAGCGACAGGAATGTGAAGACTCCCGTCATGCTGGAAGAATAGGCGCTCCGCTAGATAGAATGTGTATCTCTGCTCGCCGATGAAGTAAGGGTAATGCTGTCGTCTGGTATTACGCCTGTAGGCGTTCCTCACCTCCTGCCTCCCGCTAACAGTGCGGGGAAGATCTCGCAAAGTAACAGAAAATATCTGTAAAAGAGATAGTTAGATAATATATATGGAGAGATTCAAGGTCAAACAGAAGGGAAAATGCTAGATTACTCACGTCTCGAAGTCGGCATCGATCAATGTGGGCCCGGGCACTCCTACGACTGTTCCTGATAGCCCTAGCATCTCTCGTAGCCCAAAATGCCCCCAATGGATAACCCTCGTCTGGATGACGACGGGTGGGTAGATAAAAAGGAAAGTAAACATGAACGAAAATCTGAAGAAGAAGACGAGGTGTCAGACAAGTAAACGAGAAATAGAAAGAGAATCGGGCAGGGAAATGAAATCAGAATCTAGTTTACCTCAATAAAGTGCCAGAAAAATTGAGTGGAGATGCCAGCTCCACGAGGCGCAGTGATACCCTTCACTACTCGGTCGAACACGGCCAAAATGGTGCCGTAGATCAAACTCCCCCAATCGAAATCTCTGATGTGATCAATGTCGTGTATGATTGAGAGAAAGGTGGTAGAAACTGAAGAATCATCCTCCAAAAAGAAGCAACTACCAATGAGGAGAAGAAAGCAGATACGGAAAATGATGTCAAAGTCACGGAGCTCCATCCTCTCTCTCGATCAGTAGTAAGCCCATCAGCACCTCTGTACTGATCCTCCCCATCTTCCCCACCATGGAGGCAGGGACTCTAGTAAGACCCAACAACTCGCCTACCTCCTGGATGGTCAGCATGGTCAAGGGCAGGAGCTCCCCATCCATCGCTATGCCCGTAATCGCCACAAAATCAGAGGGCCTAATGCCAATCTCCACCTCGGGCATGTGAAAGGAATGAGTCGTTGGGAACTACCTCTCCACCACGACCAAAAATAAGGGACGATCTACTCTGAATTCTGGTATCTGAAGAAAAGCCCCAAAGCCCACGCTAGCAAACTGTGTCCGGATGTCATCAGAAAATAGGGCCGTAGTAGCAAGAAAAATACTCCACCTCCCTCTGAAACTGGCTGATAGATATCCAGTCAGACCAGCATCGAAACATGCCTCCCTAGGCCACGAAGCAGAGAGGTATCTGGCACTCTCTCGTTCTCCTCCTTAGGGATCTCAACCCTGGGAACCTTACGACCGACTCGGCCAGCACCTACGGCCCGATCAGTCCGGTCTCGACCACCACGTCTGCCTCTTCCACTGCTGCTACCCTGCAGATCGTCATCTAGGCCACTCTGAGAAGTACTGGCCTCCTCTGCTCGGCTACCTGAAGAAGAATCGATCGCTGAAGAAGAGTCAGGCCTCCGCAAAGGCTGCCTCAGCCAGCCATACTCAATAGCCACACCGGACCTCAAAGCAAAGCGGGTCCGGGTCGGGCCTAGCCTCCTCCTCCTCGTGAAAAGAATGTCTCGCTATTCGGCTCCTCCGCTCTCTACCCATCTACAAGTCACCATGTGATCAATCAACAATGCAAAAATCTATGATCGCGTATCTCGATGAAGTTGTCTGAGTTAAACCTAATCCATCTGAGTCAAACCCATTAAACCTGGCCAACCTAAGCCAAAACTAGCCCAGTTGAGTCAACCCATCCATTCAGTCAAACCCAGTCAAATCTGAGTCAAACCTACCAACCCTAGTCAAATCTACCAAATCCTATCCGATCTAAGTCAAAGCTAGCCCACCTGAGTCGAACCTACCCAATTCGGTCAAACCCAATCAAATTGAAGTCAAACCCAGTTGACTCAGTCAAAACCATCCAAACCTAGGCCAAAACTATCCAATCTGAATCAAACCTATACAATTCGGTCAACTCAACCAAACCTACCCAATCTGAGTTAAAACCAGTCCATTTAGTCAAACTTATCCAATTTGGGTCAAAACATAATCAAATCATTCAACTCAGTCGAACCCAAACCAAGTCAACTTGGTCAACCTATCCAACCTGACTCAACTCAGTCAAATTCAGTCAACCCAAAATATAGTCAACCCTTAAATCCAGTCAAAACCAATTAAACCCAATCAACTCAAAGTCCAGCCAAAACCAGTTTAACCTAGTCAAACCCAAGTCAACTCAGTCCAAAGTCAACCTAGTCAACCCAATCAACCCAAGCAACCTAGTCAACCTAGTCAAACCTAGCCAACCTAATCAGCCAAATCAAAACATAGTCCAAACCAGCCCCACCTAGCCCAGAACCACCACAACCATGTCGAGATATCATTTGAAGGGAAGTAGAAGCACGGGTACCAAAGCAAACATAAATGTTCATAATTTAAGCAAGCAAGGCAAAACTAAAATGAGGAAAGAAAAATGAAAATACACCCACACGCCCTAAGTAGTCCAAAAATCAATCCCAATAAACTACTAACCGTCCCCTAAACCACCCTTAAACAATCCACATCCCCACTTTAAACAACCCCAAACCACATCTCATTACCATTCCCAAAACAACCCCTAAAACCACTTGATCTTCCCGTCTAAAATTCAACCCAATCCCATTCCCCTAACCCATACTCTATTTCCCTGCTTTAAACAGTCCCAAAAAAAAAAAAAAAATCCCTACCTATCACCCGAAACCATCCCATTTACCATACGAATACCAATCTTAAGACATCTTTGCTAGACCACCCAATCCCATCATCACTCGTCAAACCAATCCTAAAACAATTTCAGCCACTTTGAATAACCCCGAACTACCCTTCACAAACAGTCCCGATTTTAGCACCAATCCAGTCCTTAAACCATTCCCTTCCATCACAACGCCAAAACAGCCTCGAACCATTGGCAAGCCACCCAGCCTTACCACACCCATGCAAACTACCAGACATCTAACCAAAACAATAAAGCTCTCATGACCCATGACCATTTAATCCAATCCATCATTTCTATTAAACGAAGACTACGCACCATTTGAGTTACAAATCACTCTCCACGCCACATCACACCTTCATCCACCCTTTACCACCACCATACACCTTAGGAAAATACCACCCCTTTCCATGATCCCACCATGCAAGTTCACCTTCAAATTGTAAACGCATGCCCACAACCACCTCCATCCACCACAATCGAGTCCCCAAACGTCCCAGGAAACCCTCACCCAAAAACATCACCAATCCACCGTCCACCAATGCCATAAATCGATAGTCCATACAATCAAGCAACAACGTAAAAGCAATGAAATCAAAGCACGGTCGCCCGAAAATAGTAATAAGGAAGACAATTTACGGACATAGCAACATTCAAAAGGGAAGAAACGAAAACATCACGTATAGAAAATAAACATGAATCAAAGCCAAAAGCAAAAATGGAAAACATGAAATAGGGGTGGACAAATACAAAACTCACCTCGACAACGGTAGGGTAATCCACATGTGCAAGCAAATCTCTCAAGGCTTCAAGTCACTCCCAAGCGTCTAAATACAGTAGCACACGCTCCAAATCTTTCAAGCAATATACCAAACGCCTAGATCAAAGAGAAGTTAATGAGAAAACGAGGAGACAAGGAGAAAGATCGCCAAAAGTCGCCAGAGAGAAAGAAAAACCGGAAGAAAGCGGAGAAGAAGGAGAAAATGAAGGGGCGCGGAGGCTTTATCGTTCAAATTCCATGCTGGTCCGTGCAACCAGTACGATTAAGGCAAAATGTGTTCTATCCGTATCTCAAACATGGATGAAGAAAGTTTGGTTGGAACCGTGTCCCAAGAATAGATGAAATAAGAAGCAGCTCTATCCGTGTTTTTAACACGGATGAAAGCAAACCAAAGGCCATCCGTGCTTTGAGCACGGATCAGTCAATAATAAAAAAGGAGAGAAATGAGGAATCAATTCAAAAACCAAAAAAAAAAAAAACAAATATATCATCAAAAAATAAAAAAAATCAAAAAGTCAGAAAAATCAGAAAAATTTCAAAAATCCTTTCGAGTCGCACTCAATTTCGATTTGTTAAAACATGACGGAGAAATACCCAAACTTCAAAAATCACCAAATCTTCATCAAATCCAAGGCCTCACACGAGCTCCGCGCCATCGAGACTAAGGAATAAGTAAGGTAACTCTGTCAGACCTCGTGCTTGAGTAACCATTTGTTTACAAAAGTCATCAATTCAACCGGTAATTCAAAGTCGTGTTTTACAAAATATTGTCTGGCCCGTACAAATAGGGGTTTAGTCTATTCTTTGCAGTTCTTTGCACGTAATTCATGCAAAGTAGGGCAACTGTAGACACCCCAATTTGAACGGGCCCTCACTCAAAAGGGCCCAAAAACAGTAATTTCCCAATAAAATTGGCCAACGGGCCTCGAAAGCTCGAAGCACTAAAAATCTAACATTTTTGTCAAATCGAAGCCTCTAACACCTCTCAATGGTTTAGTAGGTCCCCTAAAAGGATTCGACATGTGCCTTTCTACCCCGCTCCACTCAAAATATCGATTTTTGACAAAATAGGCCAACGGGCCTCTAAGGCCCGAAACATTAAAATGTGGCAATTTTGATTAAATCGATGCCCTTAAGACCACCCAATGGTCTAAAAGATTTATCAAAGGAACCGGACTCATCCCACGTCGTCCCAACCTTCGTCGCTCTACACTTATATCCACAAAAAATGATAAATTCTCCAACAGGCCCAAAAGGGCCCAAATTGCTAAACACGTGGTATTTTTGATCAAATCATTAACTTCAAGAAAAATATAAAAAAAATTGAAATATTGAAAGGGTGAGACTTGGGAGACCTACCCTTCATCTATCATCCACCACTCCGCCTCGAAATTCGTAAAACCCATCTAAGGCCCACAAGGCCTCAACTCTTTCCTAAATTCATTTCCTACCTTACCCTTAACCCAAAATCAATCCCATGCTACCTAAACCGTAAAACAAACCTACTTTCAAAATTTCCATTCAAATCAAATCTCATCCAAATCAAAATAACCTACAACCCTCTAAAAGCCCTTGCCCAATCTATCAAAAAATTTACAAAACATTAACCATACCAAATTCATTATCCAACCCCCAACCCTAACCCATCAACCCTTACCCACATCAATCAATCACCCTCTTTACATCAAAAGATGACACATGTCATCACCACCCTTCACCTCCCTCATCTAATCACCCACCCCCATCACCATTCTCTAAACAACTCATCTAACCCACATCACCTCTCTCCAAAATCACCTCAACCCATACCCTACCCTAATCTAACCTATCCTTATTCTCTAACCACTAACATCATAACCCATACTCAACACACCCTAACACACCATCACTTTCTAACATCAACAACCACCCGCATCACAATCCATATCTACACTCATCATTTTCTTTAAAATACTCTCACAAAATTACCTCAACCCATACCTCCCTCATCATCAACCAACTAACCCATACCCTTCTCTCTAATCAAACAACCACCATCAACCAATCTCATCATCTCATCCTCTCATCATAAATACCACATGGCATTATCCCATCTTCCCTCCTAAAAATCAATTTAACACCTCTTACACAACCCATGCTCCAAAATCTACACACCTCACCTCATCAACCAACCTAACACTTCTTCTCTAAACAACCCTCTTACACCCCCACTCCTCCCATCAACCATCACTCATCTCATCCCACCAAACACTCTATCCAAATGGATTTGGATAAAATCCAAATCATTTGGGTTAAAACACAACCCACGTTCATCCTTTATACAAATACCCTCACTTGTATTTCAAATTTCAAACCTTCCACCACTAAAACCCATGCCATTATCATCCATTTCAAAATTTAACCCCATCATACCCCCAAACCTCCTCCCAACTCCTATAAATACCCATCCCCTCCTTCCAAAAAGGGTTACCAATTATTACCAAGTGTTACCAAGTCTCCCTAAGAAAAATCTACTATCATTACTCATCCCCACTATTCTCTCATATCATCTTCTAAAAAATAAGTTCACTCTCATATTTCATTAAGGATTCAAGAGAAGAAGAGAAGTCAAGAAGAAGAAAAAAAGAAGATCAAGAGTACAAGGTGGGTTTGAAGTACACCACCACCCCTCTTTCTTTCTCTCTCTATCCTCTCCTTCTCCCTCTTCTAAATACCCCCTTCTTTTTTTTCGTTTTTATTTTTAAATGAGTGGACCCCAAGGCTAAAGATCCGTAAGGGTCATTTCCATCAATGAAATGACCCTATGATCAAGCCAAAAGTGAATCCCTATCTAGGGTATAAAATGCACACACGTGACACTTTTATTTTCATCTTGCTTTTCAAAATCAAAATAATCGAGTTGCGTAGAGGTTACCGTAACTTGACGGGAAAAAAAGGGTGCCTAACACCTTCCCTTTTCTCCAACCGAGCCGCTTACCCGAATCTCAAGATTTGATTAGTTCCCTGTCCGTTACGAGTCACTAACGCCAAAAATGGCAATTTTTTGAAAAATGTGCACCGGGTAACCATTCACACCCACTTACAACTTGAATGGTGGAGACTCCAAATCTTCGTAGATGTGGCCATCATAATAACGAAAATCACGTGTCTACAGTAGACACCTCATTTTCGCACTCGCCTGATTAATTAATTGGTCAACTCGATTGCGACGATTCCTAATGATAGATGAGTATTTAAAGTTTTATTTGTTACTAGATGTGTTTCCAAAACTCGAATGAGATATTTCAAACAAATAAATTTTAAAAATCACTATATACTAGGAAAATATGACTCAAAACATAAAAATCATCATTTTGAAACAAAAAGAAGTTTTACGAGAAAAATCACTAAAAATGATCAAGTTATCAAAATATCCCTGTCAATCACAACATCCCTAGAGCCTATAATACGCTTAGAAATCTTGAACACATAAAACAATAATAAACTGTTTCATCAATTTTCACAAAATTTGATAAATTTACGAAAATACTCCTCATAGGATCCATAATCATTTCACGTTAAAAACCTATAAGTGAAATAAACCAATATTTTCATTGAATTCCTTACGAAAAATTGATTCCAAAATGTTAAAAAATGACATCCCAACATAAAAGTACTCTTTGAGGGCAAAACGGTAATTTTTCAACCTTAAAATTTAAAATATTAAAATTATTAATTAAATTATTAATTAATGTAAAGTAAAATCTTAATAAATTGAATTAAAATTTTTTAACAAATAAAGTCAATTAATTAAGCCCACGGGTTAAATTTTAAATGGTGTCCCATTTACTTAAGTGGGGCCCACTGGATATTTAATAAAGAACTCTCCACTAAGGGTCCCAAAGAATTTAGAATAATTTAATAAAGAACCTTCCATTGGGAGGTTTTTTAAAATTAAAAAAAATTCATTTTACGTAAATCAAAAAATTCAAAATTCAAATAAAACTTATCTAAAATATTATTTCAATCTAAATAACTTAACAGATTAGATAGAGATAGATCTTATCTCTATGAAATCTAATCAAATCCTAATCTTATCACAAAACTCTTTTAAAATGAGTCTCCAATACCTGATTTCGTGGGTCAAAAAAAATTCTAGAAAATTAAGGTTAAAAACTCTCCCAATACTCAATAAAATCATAAATCTAAAGCCCTAAATTCATACTTAAGCCCCAAGCCCCAATTTTCAACCTAAAAAATACTTAGAAACTCTTTAAAACACCTGGAAAGCTAGTAAAACATTCAGATCTAGGATAAGAAAATCTCATTTTGGATATCGAAAGTAGATCTAGTAACAGAAATAAAAGTGAGAAGATTCACAAGAAGAACTTTTATTTTATTTTTTAGGTCATTTATTGTAATGTAAATTTTTAGAAAAAATAGAGACTGACGTTCACCGGCCAGGATTAGTGCCTAACACCTTCCAATCCTGTAATTTAATCATCGTACCCACAATTATTTCGTACTTTAGTATTTCTTATCCTTCAGAGTCATGTTTTTGTTCCTAGACCATAAAACTAGGTGGTGACTCCCAAAAAATAAAAATGGATCCACACTTGTGGATCGATAGTGCTTTCAATAGCGACTCTACTAGGGACATTGAGGATCAAATTTAAAAATCTCAAAAATTGATACATTTCAAAGTTGGCCTACCTTCCTTTTTTTTCTTGCATTTGTTTGGCATATTAATGAATATTTTGTATTTCAATTTATAATTTTTAACATGTTTTTGAAATCTCATTAGGATTGTTTGATATTTTAATTCTCCACAACTCTTGGGGGGCGTGTTGCAGGAATCCATTCTTTAACATTTAATATTTCAATTTACTTTTTATTTAATTTTATTATTACTTTTTTTAAATTTGGAAAGTAGTTTTATTCTTTATTTATTTATTTTATTATTTTCCTAAAAATTGGAAAGAAGAGGGACCTAACAAATGAGAGAAAGATAAATAGATCGTCAGTTGTGACGGTAAAAAAAATTGTTTGTTTCCTTCCTCTTTTATATATAAAAAGAAATTGTTGATGTGCGTGGTATCAAATAAAGGAAATAAAAAAAATAAGGATCTCTCTCCCATGTTTCATTATCTTTTTCTTCTCTTGGAATTAAGCAACCATTGTAAGTTGCAAGTGAAGGATTTCTCACTCTCTTTTACCTCATAGTTTGAAAATTGAATGGAATATTTTGAAATCTTCAATGTAAGTCAACACTCAAGGCATCAAATTCAAATGAGCTTGTGTGTTCCGTGGAAGCAAATCTAGAAATAGAGAAGTCTTCAGTGATGTTGCTCATGATTTGGGAAATGAACTGGTAGAGAGAAGGATAGATTCGGCGTATGGAGGGGGAGTGTTGGTTTGATGGGTTTGATATCTAAGAAAGTCTATGATGGAGGTTGCCATACTCTTGGGGTCATTCCAACAACCCTAATGCTTATTGAGATATTCGACTCAACAGTGGGTAAGGTAAAAACGATTTCAGACATGCATGAGTGTAAAGTAGAAATGACTCGTC
Organism: Akebia trifoliata; assembly: GCF_017979445.1. Taxonomy (NCBI): domain Eukaryota; kingdom Viridiplantae; phylum Streptophyta; class Magnoliopsida; order Ranunculales; family Lardizabalaceae; genus Akebia; species Akebia trifoliata. The sequence goes on along the minus strand of NC_141383.1, from coordinate 9,703,510 downwards.
AATCTGATGCTTTCATCACTCTTCTAGGAGGATATGGAACCATGGAAAAGGTGTTGGAAATGATAACATGGTCACAGCTAGGAATCCATAATAAATCGGTTGGTCTGCTAAATGTTGATGGGTACTACAATTATTTGCTTGCATTGTTTGACAATGATGTCAAAGAAGGTTTTATCAAATCAGCTCCTCTCCATTCCAACTGCAAAAAAACTTTTGATAAAGATGGAGCAATACACTCCATTCGATGATCGTGTCACTCCTCATAAAAGTTGGTAGCAACATAATAAAAAAAACAAAAAAAAAAAGAGTTGGGTATTGGTTCTTTGAGAGTTATTATTGCCACACCAACTTTTACTAATGCCACATCAATTGGGTGTAGTTTTTTTAGTAATTTACATAAGAATTGGTATAGCACTAGTAAAAGTTGATATGGTAATAACAACTCTCTTGTCGTTTACGTGAAAAGATTTTTTTTTACGTGGGTATCACTCTAAATTGTGTTAATAATTTGATGACAGAATTTGTGAACCTTAAGTGAATATGACTAAGTCACTAGCCTAGTAAGATTTTATATCTTACTAAAGGTCTTTGAACTCGTATTGGGGCATTTAAAACATGATTTAAAGAGACAAAAAAAAATTGTACTTTGAATTTTTGTTTCAATACAATTATTTGTCACCAAATTCTTTTCAATTTTCAATTTGATTTCATAGCCACTCATTTTCAAAATATTGGATCTAAGTATTATTTTTAAAATTGAATTTTATTCTTGGGTTCAAGCGCTTTTCCATCAAATCTAAAAAAACTTTGAAATTGGATTATCAATAAGGTGACCACGTTAGCGAAATGACTCTTAGTAAAATTTGCAATCCTATTGCGTTAGTCGGGTAAGCTTTGTTTTCACCTTAAGTTTGTTTGGTGACAAACTTCATGAAGTAAGGGAATTTTGTATGAAAATTTCAAGAGATGGGTCTGTCTGATAAATCTTTTTTTTTTTATAAATAAAATTAAATTTTTTAGTCAAGTCAACTTAGTGGACTCAGAAGACCTGTGCTTTGATATATCATGTGCTAGCTCAGGTTAAATGGCCCCTTTTGATGTCTTGTTTAATCTGATCATGTGATTGATATTCTGATGGTTGATCCCTAAAAGTATTCGAGGTGTGTTATGATTAGTGATAGCATGTTTGATTTTTCATCTTAATTATTCATTTTTAGAAATTTTATGATCTTGATTAATGTTGACTTGATTGGCCCATGAGCCCATTTATTTGAAAAACGCCCTAGGGGCATCCCACCCTATGTATTGCCAACGTGGTGCTAGTGTGGCTCGGTTTCCTCGTGAGATGCGACATCATTCATGAAAACTATAACTCCAGTCACGTATGTCTATGGTATATAAAACTAGGGCATCCATATCGTTCGACCAGGTGACCTGAAAGGTAAATCGATGCACCCACGCTGGAGCAACTTGAGCCATTATCCTCTTGTAAGTCGCAAAGTCACATGTCCCGACTGCCAATATAGTACTAGTACATGATCGATCTCCTTCTGGGACGTTAAATCATTTATGAAAGCTACAACCTTAGACTCGTACCTATACGATATATCAAACCAACTCACCACGTACTGTCTGATTGAGTACACTCGAGAGGTATATAGTGAACTTGAGCAAAGATGGCTAGATAAATTGCATTGCACGTAATAACATAGAGTCTAGGAATCTCCCTATAAATCACGACTCAAACTTATCGTGGATCTTCCCGGGTTGTCTTTTTAAAAAGACTTTCAAATGCTGAAATCAGGAAATGAAGATTTTATCCTCAAAATGATCAAACTTTTATCTGATTTAACTCAAGACTATCATATCACTAGGTGCACCAACCCAATAAAGAATCCATTTTAATTGTGCCAATGATTCAAAATGACCTAGTCCATCTCGTTCCAACAATTATTATGGGTTGGGTCATTCAAATCAAAATGACATTCAAACCTTTTCTAAGTTGGATCCCAACCCATTTCAAAAGAAGAAAAGTGTTTGTGGAAAAAAATTGAAGAAAAATAATTTTACAAAAATCTAGTTTTTTACATGGACCTTGGAAAATTATTGAAATACCCTTCTTATGTCATCTTAGGATGTTAGTTGTAAACAACAACCCAATCGACCATTTGGTCGGAACAACCATCATGGGGATGCACACCATAGAGAAAATAAAATTTGGGAAATTCATGTTGAGATGTGCTATTTACTTCCACGAGTTTGAGGTAGACTAGAACTTTTTACGCGTTATAGCTAAGTGTTGGAATCCTACACATCATATTTCTCATATTGGGCATATACACTTGTGTCCTACTCATGAGGGATTGTGGGATCATGGGGATATCTACTTTAGGACCTATAATTAGGCCATCGTTAAAGACAAGATATTCTGGTAACCTCGCCACATGATTAGATATCTCAAAAGAAGAAGCCAAGACTCTAGTCCATAATGAAAGATTGGATTTATTATAGTTATTGGACCTTTACTACTCTCGCAGTCATCCTATAAATATAAAATCAAAAACCTGGCGAGCCACCAAAGATTATTGATTGTATTTAGAAATCTTAACCCAATACATATTGACCTCAAAAAGTGATGGTCAAACTATCCCTAAGTCCTTCATCGACATAGCTTCCCATGTAAAATCCCTAATTTTTTATTCATATCTCGAGGAAGAAAAAATAGTAGAATTTTTAGAAAATTCTAAAAGTGGGACTTATGATAAAATTTTAGGATTTTTTTCTGATCATTTTTAATGAAATCTGATCTCACCATTAGTTTCAAAATAGTAAAAAAATATACTTTAGCCTATAAGCACGCTCAAATGCGAATTCGAACAAAAAATTTATAAAATCCTCGATTACCGAGTCGGACTAGGCTAAAATAATGATCTTTTACTATAGAAAGAATTATTAATATTCGGTCATACCATTGAGTTTATAACAAAAAATTATTGAACATGAACTACTTACTTGTTATTTTTGGAGCTCAAAAAGTCGAATTATCATCAAAAATGAAAATGACGTCAATTTTAGGGTCACATCAGGTTAAGAAAGTAAATTTTTGTTGAAGACATACTTTATAGAATTTGACCACACCATTAGATCTAGAGTTAAAAATTAGATAAAATAGACTATTCATTCGCCACTTTTGAAGTCTGGATGGTCAAGTTATCGTCAAACGAAACAATGATAAAATACTGATTTCATCCCAAAAATTTATATAAATAAATTTTTAAAAACTTTTCACTATTCATCTTCCAAATTCGTCTAAAAACCAACCAACAAGTTTTCTAAAAAAATTATTTTTTCTTTGATTTTCTACCACAGATTCATCGCGATCGGGTCGTTGTTGACATCTACAAAACACATCCAACTTCTTCTCGTTTTCTCTTCTTTTTCACCTCGTATCATCAAATATCAGTCGTATATATATGTGGGAGTTTCATAACTTCGACCTCAGATTTCATCTATTTCAAGGTTAAATTGTCATCCGTTGAAAAAGGGAGAAAGGATGACGGCGTCAAGATTTTCGAAACCACTAAGTCAGACTCAAAAATCATCCACCTTGAAATCCGATCCACCTTGATTTCCATGTTGACCGTCTTGATTTTCACGCACACACTTCAATCCTTTCACGCAGAGATTGTAAGGACTCTCAATCTCTATCGGTAATCGTAGATTTATAAAAATTGCATTAAGGATTTTATCGAAAATTTGTTATATATTTCCAAAACATAATTTTTTTTCGTTGTTTCAAATTCGTGCCAGAACTTGTATATTTGATATGTTTAATTGTATTTTATAACAAATTATACGTGGGTAGGATATTTTATCGGGTTATTTCCGTCGATTGGATCCTGTGCACCGTTCGGACCCCGTTTTGATCTACGTTTTGTACTTTTTTAATGTTATTTGAAAAAATAAATTTCATAGTTGGAAAAATGATTCAATATTCAATGAACTCATATTGAGTCGATGAATATCAAAAAATGAATATTTTGTTTTAGAGATTGAAAACTGTAAAAATCAGAAAAAGGAAAAAAGGGTACGAAACAGTAAAATGTTAGAGTCACACACGAGGGGCAATGTCTGCATTTTACATTGTTGTGTTATGTGTAGGTTGGTGAACGTATATCTAGGAATAATGTTACTGGTTGCAAGTTTATTTACTTATTGTTAGCGCGAGTCGCTGTTTACTTTTCCGTTCCATTATTTATTTTAGGCTGGGTGACCACAGTTGTATGGTAGGAAGTTGGATATCCATTCTCAACCTTATATATATATATAGTTATTTTGTGAACTGTTAAAGAGTCTATGAATGCTTGAAGGGATAGTGCGTCATATATATATATATAGTTATTTTGTGAGCTGTTAAAGAGTCTATGAATGCTTGAAGGGATAGTGCATCATATCATTCAGACTGGTGTACTATCCCGGGATGTACGGTTGAAAGCGCCCTCGATCAGCGGGGTGCGCGGATCCGCTTTTGACTCTTGAGGTTTGGGAGTCGCCACCTAGTTATTACGGTCTAGGAACCGATCAATGACTCTAAACGGATAAAAACTAATCTAAAACCAAAAAAAGCTGAATTCGGGGATCATGTTACAGGATTGGAAGGTGTTAGGCACTAACCCCGCTCGGCCAAAGTCGGTCTCTACTAAATTCCCAAGTAAATTACATTGCTAAAACCTAGATAAAAATAAATAAAAATAAAAATTTACCTTTCCGATAGCAAGGACTTTGTTCCCTCAGATCTGACAAAAAGAGCTCCTTGTACCGTGCTCCCTTGCTTCGTTCTGTCTCCGGATTTGACTTCGGATCTCCTAGACCGAGGTATCTCCTTGTTTTTGAATCTGAACTCTTCAAGTTCGTTGCAAATTTGGGGGTGTTTTTAGAAGGCTTTTGGGTGTTTTCTAGACTAAAATTGAAGGAGGGATGTTAGTTAAGGAGTTGGGGCTCCAAAACTAGGGTTTATGGGGGGCTAGGGGAGCTTCTAGACATACTTCTCTTAGGGTTTATAATTTGATACGAAAATAGGGTGTGAGCACCTCTATTAATAGATGTTTTTAGGGGTTGATTTGGATAAAGTTAGTGTTTAATTAGAGATCTTTTAATTAGAGTTGTGTTTTAGTTAAAATTGTTTTAGGTAGAATTGTGTTTTAATTAGAATTGTTTTAGGTAGAATTGTTTTTAAGTTAGAACTCTATTAGATAGAGTTATTATTTAATTAGAATTCTATTATGACTTTTGGTCTTATTTGATTGACTTTTAATATTTTGACTTTAGTCTTAATTGATTGACTTTTAATATTTTGACTTCAGTCTTGCTTAATTGACTTTAATTTTGACTCCAGTCTCACTTGATTGACTTTAATACATTGACCTTAGTCTTACTTCATTTACTTTTGATTTTTGGAGAACCCCCCCTGTAAAATATCTTTAATTCTTTGGACCCCCAAATGGAGGGGTCCTTAAAGAAATATCCTACGAACCCTCAACAATTTTGCCTGAGAGTCCGATTAATCGATTTTTTAGATTCAAAAATTTAAATTAATTTCATTAATGTTTAAATTTAATTATTTAATATTTTATTTATTAATTTCAAAAATTTTAATTATGAAAATTGTGAAATTACCATTTTGCCCCCGGAGAGGACTTTTCACGTTTTAAGTCGGTTTTTAATGTTCCAGGATGTTTTAGAATCGATTTTTCGTAAGGAATTCAATGAAAATATTAGTTTTTGTTATTTATGAAGTTTTTTGTGTGAAATGGTTGTGAACTTTACGAGGGGCATTTTCGTAATTTTGTCAAATTCTGTTAAAATTGGTGAAATGATTTATTAGGTTCCGATTTGTTATTTTATGTGTTCGAGAGAGTTTTCCTAAGCGTAACGTAGGTTCTAGGGTTATTTTGAGGTTAAGGGTATTTTGGTAATTTGGTCATTTTTAGTGATTTTTATCGTGAAGCTTCTTTTTGGTTTGCAAGATGATGATTTTTATGTTTCTGGGGTCGTATTTTCCTAGCGTAGCGTGGTTTATAAGATTTTGTCAGTTCGAGATACCTCATCCGGATTTCTGAAACATATCTGGTAACAAAATAAAGTAATGGAATACACATCCATCATTGGGAATCATTGCAATCGGGTTGACGAGTTGATCAATCAGGCGGATGCGAAAATGGGGTGTCTACAGATGCCCCTCTTTGGCAGAGGGTTGAAGCAAACTAGATAGCAAATCTATTTTGGTAGATATTGCGATATCTGAATGCCAAAGCTAGTGACATTTCATTTTGCAGCCTGATTTAGTAATTCGTCAGGGTGTTCGGATCCTTGAGGGTAAGGCTCTCCCCGAATCAAAAGGTTGTCAGGTCCTTGAGCGCAAACTCTCACTGACGGCGTTAGATCCTTGAATTTTAAAGAATTCTCCCTGACTAAAAAGTGCAAATGTGCAAGTATGTGCACTGTGTGAAACTGAGTAAAACCTGAGCATAAATTGAGCATAGTCTGAGTATAAATTGAGCATAATTTGAATATAAACTGAGCAAAATTTGAATATAATCTGAGCATAAACTGAGCATAGTTCCGAGAAAACCCTCGGCGGTATTTGAGCATAATTTCGAGAAAACCCTCGGTGGCATCTGAGCATAGTTCCGAGAACACCCTCGGCGGCATCTGAGCATAGTTCCGAGAAAACCCTCGGCGGTACCTGAGTATAGTTCCGAGAAAACCCTCGGCGGTATCTGAGCATAGTTCTGAGAAAACCCTCGGCGGTAACTGAGCATAATTCCGAGAAAACCCTCGGCGGTATCTGAGCATAGTTCCGAGAAAACCCTCGGCGGTATCTGAGCATAGTTCCGAGAAAACCCTCGGCGGTATCTGAGCATAGTTCCGAGAAAACCCTCGGCGGCAACTGAGCATAGTTCCGAGAAAACCCTCGGCAGTATCTGAGCAAAATTCAAGATAACCCTTGGCGGAGACTGAGCAAAATCCAAGATAACCCTTGGCGGCAACTGAGCAAAATCCAAGATAACCCTTGGCGGAGACTAAGCAAAATCCAAGATAACCCTTGGCGGCAACTAAGCAAAATCCAAGATAACCCTTGGCGGAGACTAAGCAAAATCCAAGATAACCCTTGGCGGAAACTGAGCAAAATCCAAGATAACCTTTGGCGAAAACTGAGCAAAATCCAAGTTAACCCTTGGCGAAAACTGAGCAAAATCCAAGATAACCATTGGCGGAAACTGAGCAAAATCCAAGATAACCCTTGGCGGAAACTGAGCAAAATCCAAGTTAACCCTTGGCGGCAACTGAGCAAAATCCAAGATAACCCTTGGCGGAAACTGAGCAAAATCCAAGTTAACCCTTGGCGGAAACTGAGCAAAACTGACAGAGGAATGAATGAACGAATTTGGAGAAAACTGATTGGAACGAACCGGAGAACGAATAAATCTGGAAGATAATGAATCTGGAAGAGAAATGATCGATTCCAAAAATGATTGGATTTGAAAAGAATCTAGATAACGAAAGAATGCCGTATCTCCTTATGTGAGATCCAAAATGCTTTTGTTTGAACCTCAAGGATTTATCAAAAAGTTTCAAAACCTGAGTTTTTATTTCTTTTGACCCTCAAGAGTTTTTTGAAAAACTGTTATCAAGAGGGTTACCTTAAATTTGGGGTTCTCAATATCTCTTAGGATTAACATTGCTCAAAACAAAATGCCTCTAGTTTGACAATGACCTTGAAAATAATTGAACACATCGTGCAAAAAAATGCCCCTAGTATAAGGGGGAAAAGTTACATTAAAAAAAAGAAAGAAAATGCCCCTTGTATGAAGGTTTGAAATATTTGATTACCACAAGCGCAATAAAGATCCAACTTTTAATTTTGATTAGTTCTATTGAAGATTTTGAGTCAGGCTCAAAAGAGCAAAATATTTCCTTTTGAGACTCATCTTAGAATTCACCCTTCTCTCCATTGGTTCACTTAGGGGAGTCAAAATTTTCAGATCGATCCTAGACAAGATACTTGTGGCTTCTGAGTCTATGCCTGATTTAAGTTAAGTATTGAACTCGATTATTCGGACTTCTGATGTTTCAGCTCGGACCGCTCTCAGCTTGGGATTTTCTTCTGTTTTTCTTTATTGCTCTAACTTTTGCGTAGATCGCCTTTTCAGGTTTTCAATCTAGCGAGCTTGCTCTAGCTTTTGCCTAGATTGCCTTTTCAGGTTTTCGATCTAGCGAGCTTTTTTTCTTATTGGCTCTGATTGTTGCAAAAGTTGTCCTTTCAGATTTTCAACCTTGCGAGCTTGCCTTAATTTTTGCCTAAGTCGTCCTTTTCGGGTTTTCAACTTAGCAGGCTTCATCATTTTTTATCTTATTATTTTTTTTGTCTCTGAACTTCTGGAGTTGCTGCCTGATCATGCTTTGTTATCTTCCTTGACTTTTCGCACGGTACTTAGGAGGACTTTTATAGGTAGGCTTAGGACTGGGTATAAAAAAGAAAGGGATTTTGAGGCTCAAAGACCCAAATGCCCCTTGTGTGGCATTTCATTTAAACTTTTTTCTTGAATTTTCTTCCCCATTTTGGATGATATTTCTTTCTCTTTTGAATTTTTTTTTTTATTTTTTTGATTTTTTTTGATTTTTTGTGTGGGGAAATAGATTTTTTTTATTTTGATGTCGTCGGGCCTGAAGTAACTTCTCAGGTTGCCTACGTACCCCAGAATTTTAGGATCAGACCAAGACGTAGTTCGAATTTTTCCCTCCCCTAGGTTAGGCGAACGGGCTGAGAAAGAAAAAGGCATAATTTTTTTTGAAAATACTACAAAAGGGTTGAGAAATGATATATTGAACTGGGTAACTGGGTAATATGAGGATTGATTCGGCCAAAGATGGCCTCCTTAAATGTAGTACCGTTTGATTTAGTCAAGGTTGGTTGGTTCTGGTAATTCAATTCCATCATGATCTTGAAGTTTGACAGCCTTTCCTGGTAATATTTCCTTAATGAATGAATTTCTCCAATTGGATTTAGACTTTCTCCTATAGTCGAGGAGAAGTGTTCAATTTTCTTTGAAGTCTGATAGTTAAATCCTTGACTTGTAAATGATGAGCTTTGACCTTTTTGTCCAACGCATGGGTGACTCTTCTTAGATAAGTTTGCACATGGTACAGGGCTTTAACTCGTTTTCTTCTATCAAGTTTAATTCTTCATACTGCTGACGAACCCAATCTGTTTTTAACAAATGATTTTCTAACAAGACCTTGAGAGATGAAATTTCCATTTCAAGTGGCAAGATTGCTTCCATGCCATACTCTAAAGAGTAGGGAGTAGCTCCACTAGAGAATCGAATTGAAGTTTGATATGTCCATAGCGTGAATGATAATTTTTCTGACCAATCTCGATGTGATTGACACATTTTCCTGATAATAGTCTTGAGACTCTTACTAACTGCTTCAACCGTTCCATTGATCTGAGGACGGTAGGGGGATGATTTGTGCTTCCGGATCTTCAACTTTAAACATAGAGTAATGATTTATGCTTTGAAGTACGACCCATTATCAGAGATCAGTTCAAAAGGTACCCCCATATCGACTGATAATATGTGATTTGAAACTCAAGATGTAGTAAGGATAGTGCTGATACATTTTATAACATCTTATTTGATTCCATCGATATAGACGAGTATCTATTCCGTGTTGAACAACACCCAAGCTTGTACCTAACATACTCTCATATGATCACACGAACAAGTCTTTTGAAATTTCTGAGTAAATTCATTATCCCCTTGTGTTCCTCTAGAGATAAGATGGTTTCTATTTGAATCTCTTTAGGAATTTATTTATGTTCCGAGGTCAATGACCTTTGCTTTCTTGAGCCCGACTCTTATCTTCTTGTCTTTGAATCTAGATTATTAGTTAATTTGTTAATGCGCTCGAGATATTCAAAAATTTTTTTTGTACGATCAATTCAGAAGGGGCGACAGACACCTCTATAAACTCGATGAACTAACTTGACTCAATAAGAAAGAGTAGGCTCAATCTAAGGAAGACATGACCTTGCTAGAAAAAAGGACTCGAGCTAACCCAAATGACCCATGAAAACTCAAGACTACCCAAAATGGGCTTGATGAGAACTGAGACATTACTTACAACCGGTAGGATTGAAGCACTATGATTTTCAAAGAACAATTGGATGATGTTGAGAAATTTTGAGGTCATTTCTGACTGTTGACTTGATATTGACGTTTACTCTAACTGATCGGATTTACAACCCTACCTAGACGATTGACGATTGAGCTTAGATACAATGATAACGCTTAAACCTCTTTGAAGATGAATTTAACCAATTTCAGTGTCACCCCCTTGATAACATTTTAAATGAACCCTGAGATTTTATTGAATTTTGTGCACCAATCCATTAAAAAGTTCATCCATTTAATGATTATTCAGAAGAAAAATAATTTTACTACACTCTTGCAAATATATATCTTTTGTAAATCATTTTTCCTTCATTTTCTTTTCTTTTGGAAAATATTTTCTTCTGGAAAATATTTTTTCTTTGAAAAATAGTTTTTATTTGGAAAACATTTTCTCTTGGAAAATCTTGTTCTTATGGAAAGCATTTTCTAGAAAATATTTTTTTCTTAGAAAACATTTTTTCTAGAGAATAACACTTTTTCTGGAAAACACTTCTTTTGGAAAATATTTTTTCCTAGAAAATACTTTCTTTTTCTTCTTTGAAAATTCGATTTCCATTTTGATTTAAATGGCCTGGTCCATCATGATTGTTGGATCGGGATGGACTGGGTCATTATTGTAAAAGAATGGATTTTTTATTGGATCGGTGCACCCATTTTACTTTTCAAAAGCGACATTTTTATCCTTGAGATCAATTATGCACTCGGATCTCATCATTCACATCACTCACATACATTCATCAATCACATGCTTTCATTCAATAAACAACCCGGGAACACCCATGATAAGTTCGAGTCGTGACCTACTGGGAAGGTTTCTAAACTCTAAGCTTACTACGTGCAATGCATTTTTAACTGGCCACCCTTGCCCAAGCACACTTATATACCTTTTGATACGTGGTGACTTGGTTTGATATACCGTATAGGTGATAGTCTAAAACTTCAATTCACTTCTCTGAAGTCAAAAATAGCCAGTTTGATCTCCAGTTGAGAGGTGGCGCACAATGCTGAGCAAGGGCCCACTTAAATACCTCTCGTCTAGAATAGACGTAGTCTATCCCCCTCGTACAGTAGGGTACAGCGGGGCAAGATCTTGCTTAGGCACCGGTTTTGACCAAGAAGTGCAATTGATATACTTAGACTATCTTTTATACCTACGGGTACGAGTCAAGAGTTGTAGCTTTCATAAATGGTTTGGCATCCCACGAGGGGACCGACCACGTACTAGTACTACGTTGGCAATCGGGACATGTGACTGTGTGGCTTACAATAGGTCAAAGGCTCAGGTCGTTCCAGCCTGGGTGCATTAATGTACTTCTCAGAATCACCTGATCAGACCGTATCGATGCCCCCAGTTTGATATACCCTAAGGTACGTGACTGGAGTTGTGGTTTTCATGAATGACGTCGCATCTCCGAAGAGACCGGGTCACGCACTAGTGCCACGTTGGCTATATAGGACGTGTAAGTGGATAAAACAGTAAACGTGCTTGTGGTGTGTGCAAAACAGGGTGGGGTGTGCTCGGGGCCTTTTTTCAAACATGTGGGCCCATGGGTCAGATCAAATCATAAAATATGGATATTAGAAAAAATATGATCATAAAGCATAACTATCCAAAACAGTCAAGATCAAGATTAAGGCATGCACATCAAAAATATATATCAATCAAGATCATGGCATGTTAGATAGGCAATCAATCAGGAATAATCAATCGAATCCTAGCACAATTATTTTGATGGTCCAATCAAAAAAATTATTTTGGATGACCTTAAACAAGTCGAGATTTCTATGAACATTGAATTGATGATAGAACGATCATCATAAGGATTGATGTACCCCTTTTTTTTTTTAAACAAATTGATTTTTTTTTCCACGTGGAGAGGTCCATAACAAATTACCTAAGAAACTTTGGGGTAAGAAATCGGCTAGCTTGACTAATTCAATAAGATTTCAAAATTTTGCTAAGGGTCATCAAATTAACGTGATTCATCATGTCAGTAATCCAATATCACAACCTTGTAGATTTTGATGGAAAAGTTTGGATATGAAAATAGAAATCACAATACTCTTTTTTTTTTTTAGCTTTGATCCAAGGTTTTGGAAATGAACGGCTATGAAATCAAATTTAAAGTTAACATTTAAAATGAAAATTAATTTTTAAGAATTCCTTTGAAAAAATATATATAGATATTTATTTTAAAATTCTCAGAATTTCATTCACCACAAGCATGTGGTAATGGATCACTTTTTCGAATGCCACGTGGCAAGGTCAATGACCCTTAGTAAGGAATGAACCTTGCTAAGCTAGTAAAACTAGCCCCCCCAAACAAATTATAAAACAAAACATTTTTTTTTTTTTATGTTGCTGCCAGCAACATTCACAATCCAACTCACATGTTTTTGTTTTATTGTTGCCACAGCCACAATGCTCATAACTCACAACTCACAATGTATGACTCTTGAGTCATGACTCATATTTCTATGCTTGCCACCGTGAGACACAATTACTTATTTTTAGTATTGTTGGCAGCAACCACTCACACTTGAGTTATCTTTTTACCTTTACTTTTAATCAACCAAAAGAGCAAAAAATTTGTTTTCAAAGTGCTAAAGGGGCAACAAAGGAGAAGCCTCTCTCTTCTTCGTCTCTCTCTCTCTCTCTCTTCAGACGAGATCACACCAGTTAACTTCGAATTTTTGAGTTCTCTAATAATCTGAACTAGAAATCTCTGAAACTATATCAAGTCATACTTGTTCACGTGTACCCCAATAAAAACGTTTTCTTCTTCCTCACTATATCAAACATCGCCTAGAATTATCAGTCCCTCTTCTCTCTCCAGAGAGACCCAGAGAGAATAAATCTCTTTTGAAGAAGGATTGGCGGTATTGAGTATGTGGGAGAAGAGAGAAAGGAGATGGGAAGAGGTTTTTTATTTTGCTGCTGTTTTTTTTCTTAAGTTAAAAAAACAATCTGAGAAGATGGTTTGAGAAAAATAAAAAAAACAGATCTGATTTTCAGAAAAGAAATAGATTAAAAAAAAAATCGATTGAAATCTTGTCCTCAATCAAAGCCAGCAATTAAATTCTTTCTTCGACAACGAAAGAAAGATTGATCAAACTCGCACGAAATGTCAACGGTTTCGAGAGGAGCTGATAATCTTCGAGCTTGATCTCTAGATCAAGAGGGAACGACAACTTTATTAGGAGCTCCAAACTGATCAGACTGAAATTTCAGCCGATCGGACTGAGAGAACAAATCGGTCTCTAGAGGAAGACGATGGAGAATATGACATAAATTGGGATAAAAAAGATTTTTTACTGCAAGCACACCCATCTTTGAATTGGAATCATTAAGGGTGTAACAGTAAAAACCAATTTTTTTACCACTAACACACCTTTTATAAAAACGATTTACCAGCCATACCTTGCTGTCGTTGACAGCAACTCAAAATTCCTATTTTTTTTATTTTTTTTTTTAAAACTACCAACAATAATATTGTTCAAAGACCGTGACATCTCCGAACCAATAATAATATTGTCCAAGGACCATGACATCTTCGAGAAGAAAAAAAAAAAAAAAAAAAAACAGATCTACACCTAAAAAAAAAATAAATAAACAAAAAGAGAAAATCTATATATATATATTATCGAAAAGCAAATTAACACACAAAAAACAAGAATAAAAAAGGAAAAAAATAAGATAAAATCATAACCCAAAGATCATATCCCGTCCTCAATATAACCATCACTTTGAAATCTCATATTATTTAAGGTCATTCCAGATGGCTCTTAATTAAACCATAAAAATGTTGGATCAAGGTATTATGACTAGAATCGAATGGTTAATGATCGGACCGACAAGAATAATAATAATAATAAAAAAATGATAAGTAAACAAAAGAAACTAACTAAGAAAAAAAACTAGGTCATCGGCAATGTTTTCATACTTGGGGCTTTTCAAGTTTGATCCTCAATGTCCCCAGTGGAGTCGCCACTGAAAGCGCCCTCGATCCGCGGGGTGCGCGGATCCGCTTTTGACTCTTGAGGTTTGGGAGTCGCCACCTAGTTATTACGGTCTAGGAACCGATCAATGACTCTAAACGGATAAAAACTAATCTAAAACAAAAAAAAACTGAATTTGGGGATCATGTTACAGGATTGGAAGGTGTTAAGCACCAACCCCGCCCGGCCAAAGCCGATCTCTACTAAATTCCCAAGTAAATTACATTGCTAAAACCTAGATAAAAATAAATAAAAATAAAAATTTACCTTTCCGATAGCAAGGACTTTGTTCCCTCAGATCTGACAAAAAGAGCTCCTTGTACCGTGCTCCCTTGCTTCGTTCTGTCTCCGGATTTGACTTCGGATCTCCTAGACCGAGGTATCTCCTTGTTTTTGAATCTGAACTCTTCAAGTTCGTTGCAAATTTGGAGGTGTTTTTAGAAGGATTTTGGGTGTTTTCTAGACTAAAATTGAAGGAGGGATGTTAGTTAAGGAGTTGGGGCTCCAAAACTAGGGTTTATGGGGGGCTAGGGGAGCTTCTAGACATACTTCTCTTAGGGTTTATAATTTGATACGAAAATAGGGTGTGAGCACCTCTATTAATAGATGTTTTTAGGGGTTGATTTGGATAGAGTTAGTGTTTAATTAGAGATCTTTTAATTAGAGTTGTGTTTTAGTTAAAATTATTTTAGGTAGAATTGTGTTTTAATTAGAATTGTTTTAGGTAGAATTGTTTTTAAGTTAGAACTCTATTAGATAGAGTTATTATTTAATTAGAATTCTATTATGACTTTTGGTCTTATTTGATTGACTTTTAATGTTTTGACTTTAGTCTTAATTGATTGACTTTTAATATTTTGACTTCAGTCTTGCTTAATTGACTTTAATTTTGACTCCAGTCTCACTTGATTGACTTTAATATATTGACCTTAGTCTTGCTTGATTTACTTTTGATTTTTGGAGAACCCCCCTCTAAAATATCTTTAATTCTTTGGACCCCCAAATGGAGGGGTCCTTAAAGAAATATCCCACGAACCCTCAACAATTTTGCCTGAGAGTCCGATTAATCGATTTTTTAGGTTCAAAATTTTAAATTAATTTCATTAATGTTTAAATTTAATTATTTAATGTTTTATTTATTAATTTCGAAAATTTTAATTATGAAAATTGTGAAATTACCGTTTTGCCCCCGGAGAGGACTTTTCACGTTTTAAGTCGGTTTTTAATGTTCCAGGATGTTTTAGAATCGATTTTTCGTAAGGAATTCAATGGAAATATTAGTTTTTGTTATTTATGAAGTTTTTTGTGTGAAATGGTTGTGAACTTTACGAGGGGCATTTTCATAATTTTGTCAAATTCTGTTAAAATTGGTGAAATGATTTATTAGGTTCCGATTTGTTATTTTATGTGTTCGAGAGAGTTTTCCTAAGCGTAACGTAGGTTCTAGGGTTATTTTGAGGTTAAGGGTATTTTGGTAATTTGGTCATTTTTAGTGATTTTTATCGTGAAGCTTCTTTTTGGTTTGCAAGATGATGATTTTTATGTTTCTGGGGTCGTATTTTCCTAGCGTAGCGTGGTTTATAAGATTTTGTCAGTTCGAGATACCTCATCCGGATTTCTGAAACACATCTGGTAACAAAATAAAGCAATGGAATACACATCCATCATTGGGAATCATTGCAATCGGGTTGACGAGTTGATCAATCAGGCGGATGCGAAAATGGGGTGTCTACAACGGTATGGACCACCAAGCTCATACGTGGTATGGGACGTGTATGAGAGTGGAGTCACAACTAGAATCTGGGTTTATTCCTCTCAATCTTTATTAGTGAACTTGTAATGTAAATGTGGTTGTATACGAATAGTTTGTATATTTGGGAATCACAAGCATGCCTGATAGGCATATACGGAGATGATTAATTAGTGATCACTAACAATCTATAGTATTCGAACATTCTGACATATCGAAAAAAGACTCATTACTTACGGTCACGTCGAATGGCCAGCTTGAGCTAGATAAATGGTCAACCAAGTGCGGAAAGTGCAGCGACCGACCAAAAAATCAAGAACTAAAAGCCGGTAAAGAATTGTAACATCATGTCCCAACTAAAAGCGATTCAGTCGTGAATCCCAAGTCTCTAATTCCACTACTCCACCATTGTTTATTATGTATTTGTTGTCTTATTTTGATAAATAAAATGAAATGCATGTTTAATGTTTTCATTTGGTCAATTAGATTTGTATAAAAAAAATGTTATAGTGAATACTACTGATGCATATAATGTGAGTTTTAAAATGTTTAGGTTCTCATCCCTGACTATATGTACCAGTTAATCGTAGTTTCTTTTGTAAAACTTTGCATATGTTAAAATGGTTTAGTATGGTTATTCATTTATGTTAGGAGTGGTTATTAGCAAAAATTATTTATTTCCCTATTGGGTAACCATTGTTACTCACCATTTCCTTCTCCACTTTTTTTAATTTCAGATTCGAAGTTTGGCAAGGCAAGTGTAGAACATGAGTGGGGACAATCTAGTAGGTCAGATAGACGATCGAGTCCATTACCTAGTGAGTATTGAGGCTATATCCTCTAGTGGTGTCAGTTCGTCTATAAGTATTATGGATATTATATTAAGTGTTAAGACTTTTGTTAGAGTGAGATTTTTGTATAATCTTGTATTTTATTTATCCTTTTGTATTCTGATCTATCGTACGTTATTAGATTTATATAGGCTTTCGCTAGTATTATATTTTTTATATATATATGGAAGATAATGTATGTCGTCTATTAGGTGCAAGTTGAACGCATTGGAATGCTAACATAAATAGAGGAGTCCATGCCGAAATTTCGAGGTGCTACCTTGTGCCTCGAGATTTGACATGGAGCTTTGTGTTAACATTTAGAGGGGCGCCACAAATGTTATCAGAGCTTAGCATTAGATCTGTATGGGATACTGATCTGCTATGTTTTGAAAAGTTGGCTGACACCATAGATATTAGAGCGATAATCATAGAGTATCACTAGGAATTCAGTATTCGAGTTCATTAGTAGTTCCGTATTGGAATTACGAGTTCTTCCGTGTCTAGAAGTTTATAGAGCTTAGTAAGCTTAGGATAGGATTCTCGATTTATTCTACTAGCAATGGAAATAAAGTTAATTAATAAGTTCCAGATTACGATAGTAATTCATACTTACGTAAGAACGATTTTGGCCTTATTATGATAAGTGCCTTGTTACAGATAAACACAAGTGAGAGAAGTGGATGAGGTAGAGACAGGAACGCAACAAAGACAAGACAGATTCTGGATCAGACCACTAACCTAATAGCATAGCTAATGTCATTCATGGGACAGATGGATGAATCTTACGTCAAGTTCAAGGATGAATCTTACGTCAAGTTCAAAAATGAAATATGAATAATACAATCACCACCACTTAAAAGTTAAATGGAAGGAAGGCAATTAGTATCTAAGAAGAGACAAATAACTATGAAACTAGCAAATTCATAGGAAAAATAATCATACATGAGTAATGAGATTATTGACATACCAACTTAATGGATGGAAGAGTTTTATAAGAAATAACAACATATACTACTAAATCAGTCGAAAAAAGAGTTATGATATATTACGAATTTGGAAAATTAGGACATAAAGGAGAGCAATGTTCAGGTTGATGTCAATCGATTAAGGATGCGTAGCTCAAAAAAATGCTAGACAAACCAATTCAGGGAACAATAAGGCCACCAGATTTCAATGAAGTTTATAACGTACTCGTGCCACCCCGAACAGACAAGACTTACCACAATTGCAAGGTGTACTACTAAATCCAAGAAATGAGAGAACACTGGATTTCTTCGAAAGAGACAAATACTATTCTACCCCAGGGACCACTATCACAAGTTGTACCTTTGAAAAATGAAAAAATTCTCTGGCCTAAAGGACAAGTAAATCTAGGGATGTGGTTGTAAAATTTCCAATGATTACATCCACCTAGATTTGATGATTTTTTTGATCCGCTTGAGGTCAATGGGTGGACTTTGAAGACTTGAGAGATTTTGAGTGCCATGTAGTGTCCGAGAAATCAATGGGTGATGTGACTATTTTCCAGTTGGACGGGGATGTTAGTCATTAATAAAGTTTTGAGAATAATGTATTGGGAGATGGATCGTTTGAGTGGGTAGATTTTGAGAAGATGTTTGTTGATAGATTTATGTCTGAGACTGCTCAAGAAATCATGCACTAGGAGTTTTTGAGATTAGTGCAGGGTAATATATAAATTACAGACTATGGTATGATGTTCACTAGGTTGTCACGATATGTGCTCGAACTTAACTTGATAGATCTCTAGAAGGTTGTAGATTCTTTAGAGGACTATAACCCTACCTAAGGGCCAGGAGGTCAATGATTGAGACTACCAATTATAGATATACGATGAATCGAGCTTAGAGGGTAGAACTAGCGAAGATGGAGTTATAGACCTTCAACGGGCAAATTAGTCGACCTTAGATTTTTTTCCTCCTAGATTAAATCCGGCTAAGAGGCTAATGTATTTAAGGCCAATCTCCCCCGGATTAGTATATCCATAATATAGAACTCCTCCATTATCGAGTTGTAGAGTTCCCCCATCACTGAGTTATAGAGTAGTTGAAGCTCCAATAATGCCAATAGGGCTAAATGAATCAACAAAGCAGGTTTAGAGCATGCGAGCTCTAATCTACCAACTTTCCACTTCATAGAAATCTACGAAGACAAGATTGTTGATAGGTTACGCATGTGGTCAGGTGAGACATAACAATAGAGAGTGCCTTCTATCATAGTCGTGAGTAAGGATTGTAACTCAAGATAAAGTATCTGTCTCCGACGAAATTTTGGAAGGTGCAATTTTTAATTACAATATTATAAAGTGGAGTTTTATTCAACACTGGTTTATCTAGATTATATAATTCTGTTGAGATTTTGTACACTTGTTAGAGTTAGAATCTATTGACATGGGTCGAGTAATTAAATCATCTACACCATAAGGAGATTATGATTGATAAAAAGTTATTGAGGTAATTAGGGGCAAAGAGTGTTAATGAAATAGGTATGGTAAGGTAGAGTAGAAAATGGAATATTGTATTGAATATAAAAATAATGGTATATTGGGAATGGAGATTTTAATGCAGTTTGCGAATTTAGTGTTAGTGGACATTTGTATTATAGTAGGGGTATATTAAGTATGGATGTTGTGTATTATTTTATTAAGAAGTATTAAATGGTGTGAAAATAGTAGTGGTGTGTCTACGGTAAGTCTATGCATTGATGAATAATATTTATGGAAAATATGATTAAAACGTAATAAACGATATAATTGGTGAGAGAAGTAAAGGTAAATAATAGAGAAGATGGGAAATGATTGATGTTGGTAGATACTAGTGGGGAAGTGATATAATGTGAATTGATTGTTAACTTAGGGTTATACAAATAATGGATTAGTTGGAATATAAGAGTGATTTGGAGGGATTAATTAATAGGTGTATTAGGTTAATGAAAAATAGGTGACATAAGGTTTATGAATTGAAAATAAGATTGGCTAGAACCGAGAATAGATGATAATTGAGGTAGGTATCGTTTATTATACATGTTTTATGGTAATGACGAAGTTTGATAAGGTATGATTTCAATTTTGAGGATGAAATTTTTATTAAGGGGGGGAGAATGTAAAACCCCTAATTTTTAATTCGTATTTCGAGGAAGAAAAAATAATGGAATTTTGAGAAAATCCTGAAAGTGGGACTTAGGATAAAACTTTAGGATCTTTTTCTAATCATTTTTAATGAAATCTGACCTTACCATTGGTTTCAAAATGGTCAAAAAACATATTTTTACCTATAAGCACGTTCAAATGCTAGTCCAAACAGAAAAAATACAAAATTCTCGATTATCGAATCAGATTAAGTTAAAATAATGAATTTTGCTAGAGTAAAAAATGTTAAGATTCGATCATACCATTGGCTTTATAAAGAAAAATTATTGAACATGGACTATTTACTTGTCATTTTTGGAGCCCAAAAAGTTAAATTATCGTCAAAAATGAAAATGACGTCAATTTTAAGATCACATCAGGCCAAAAAAGTAAAATTTTTATATATAGATAATTTATAGAATTTGATTATACCATTAAATCTGGAGTAAAAAATTAGACAAAATAGAGTATTCATTCGTTACTTTTGGAGTCCGGACATTCAAGTTATCATCAAACGAAACAATAGATAAAATATCGATTTCGTCCCAAAAATTTATATAGATAAATTTTTAAAAAATTTTCATTATTCATCTTCCAAAGTCATCCAAAAACTAGCCAACAAGTTTTAAAAAAATATTATTTTTTTCTCCGATTTTCTACCTCAGATTCATCGCGATCGGATCGCCGTCGACTTTCGACGTAGAAGGAAAAAAGGTCCGCAGCCTTGATATTTAGAAAATCCACCCAATTTTTATATATATATACGGGGGTTTCGTAGCTTCGACCTTGGATTTCATCTATTTCGGGGTCAAACCATCATCTATGATAGAAGGGAGAAAGGACGACGGCGTCGAGATCTTCGAAACCACTGGATCAAATTCAAAAATCTTCCGCCTCGACGTCTGATCCATCTCGATTTCCATGCCGACCATTTCGATTTCCACGCACGTACTTCAATCTCTATCGGTAACCGTGAATTTATGAAAATTGCATTTAGGATTTTATAAAAAATTTGTTATATATTTCTAAAATATAGAAATCTTTTTTGTTGTTTTAAATTCACATCAGAACTTGCATATTTGATATGTTTAATTATATTTTATAATAAATTATAAGTGGGTAGGATATTTCACCGGGTTATTTCGTGAGTTGGGTCCTATGCACCGCTCGGACCTCATTTTGATCTAAGTTTTGTACTTTTTCAATGTTATTAATAAATATGAATTTCATAATTGGAAAAATGATTTAATATTCAATGAACTCATATTGAATTGATGAATATCAGAAAATAGATATTTTATTTGAGAGATTGAAAATTGTAAAAATTGAAAAATGAAAAAATGTATGAAACGGTAAAATGTCAGAGTCATATCCGAGGGGTGATGTCTGCATTTTACATTGTTGTGTTTGAAAGCGTTCTCGATCCACGGGGTATGCGGATCCGCTTTTGATTTTTGAGATTTGGTTGGGAGTCGCCACCTAATTATTATGGTCTAAGAACCGAATATTGACTCTACTATAGATAAGATACTGATCTACACGGAGAATAGGTCCAAAGATCAGGTTATGGGATTAGAAGGTGTTAGGTACCAACCCTACCCTGTAAACGTCGATCTCTACTTTTTTCCAAATAACATTACATTGCAAAATAAACTTAAAAATTAATAAAAAAAATAAAAATAATTACCTGACGAATTACGACGATTTTCTCAATACTGGTGGAGAGTGTCCTTGTATGAGTTTTCTTGCTATTCCTCATTCACTGGATTTGTTTCTGATCTCCAAGTTGAAATATCTTTCTTTTAGATCTGAGTATTTTCTATATTTTTTGAAGAGTTTCTAAATGTTATAGAAAGGTTTCTAGATGTTTTTTTAGCAAAACTAAGGCTTGGATGATAGGTAGGGGGTTAGGACTCCAAAATTAGGGTTTGGGGAAGGCTAGAGAGACTTTTTGACTTACTATTCATAGGGTTTATTTTGACCTGTGAGATTGGGTTGTGGAGGTTCTTATTTATATATTTTTTAAAAAGAGTTGGTGTTTAATTAGGTTTCTTTTAAATAAGGTGAATTAGGATTTTGACTTAAGTCTTGCTTAATTGACTAGATTTCTTTAGATTAAGATTTTAATTCCTACGTATAATGAAAGAATATATTTTTGATTTTTGAAGAACCCCCTTTAATTATATTTTAATTCTTTAGGCCCTCAGATGGAGGGATTTTTTAATAAATATCAGGAGGCTCCACTTAAACAAGTGGGTAACCATCAACAATTTTGCATGGAAGCTTGATTGATTGATTTAAAATTTTTTAATTTTAATTAGGATTTCACTTTACATTAATTAATATTTTAATTATTAATTGTAGAATTTTAAATTGTTAAAATTGAAAAATTATCGTTTTGCCCCCAAAGTGGACTTTTGCATTGAAAAGTCATTTTTTGATGTTTTGGAATATTTTGGAATCGATTTTTTGTAAGGAATTCGATAGGATTATCGGTTTGTGTCACTCATTAAATTTTTTGTATGAAATGATTGTGAATCATATGAGGGGCATTTTTGTAATTTTGTCAAATTTGGTGAAAGTTAGCCAAATGATTTATTTGGTTTAAATTTGTTATTTTATGTGTTTGAAAGGGTTTTTTTAAGTGTAATGTGGGCTCTAAAGATGTTTTGATGTTAGGGGCATTTTGATAATGTGGTCATTTTTTAGTGATTATTATCGTAAAGCTTCTTTTTATATGAAAATGATGATCTCTATGTCTTTGGTGTCATATTTTCCTAGTGTAGCGTGGTTTCTACAGTTTTGTTTACTTGAGATACCTCATTTGAATTTTTGAAACATATCTAGTAACAAATAAAAATATTGGAATATTCATCCATCATTGGGAACCGTAACAATCAGGTTGACGAGTTGATTGATCAAGTGAGTGCAAAAATGGGATGTCTACAGATACCTCTCTTTAACAGAGGGTTGAAGTAAATCTATTTTAGTAGATAGTGCGATATCCGAATGCCAAAGCTATTAACAGTTCATTTTGCATCCTGATTTAGCAATTCATCGGGACGTTTGGATCCTTGAGGGTAAAACTCTCCCCGAACTAAAAGTTTGTACAGTCCTCGAGCTTGAACTTTCACTGACGATGTCAGATCCGTGAATTTTGAAAAATTCTCCTTAACTAATGCAAAAAGTGTACGTGTGTGCAAAGGTGTGATACTTACTGAGTATTCTATCGAATTATTGAGAAAAAATTCTCTTCAATAACTACAAATGTCAGGTCCTAGAGATCTTCTCTCACTGAGGATGATGATTCAAATTGAAATGCACATACGCAATGAAAACAATCACACAATATTGAATTATTGTAAGTTTGAATAATGAGATGAGTGATGTAGAAACTGCATTAAATCCTATCGAAATTCTTTTTTCGAGTTCGAAAAAATTTGAGTCTCGTTTATCAGACTCGAGCTTATTGGAGCCACGTTTCTTAGGCTAAGGTTTGTAGGAACTTAAAAAATCATGTTAATTCATTCTATGATTTAAATAAAGTTGGAATCTCGTCTCTTGGACTCTTGGTAAGGTTTGTAGGTACTTAAAAAAACCTTTTTATTCTATAATTCAAATAAAGTTGAAGTCTCGTTTCTTAGACTTTCGCTAAGGTTTGTAGGCACTTCAAAAAACCTGCTCATTCTGTGATTCAAATAAAGTCAGAGTCTCGTTTCTTGAACTCTAGCTAAGGTTTATAGGCATTTAAAAAAACTTACTCATTCTATGATTCAAATAAAGCTAGAATCTCGTTTCTCGGACTCTAGCTAAGGTTTGTAGGTACTTCAAAAAACCTACTCATTCTTTGATTCAAATAAAGTTGGAGTCTCGTTACTCATTCTATGATTCAAAAAAGTCGGAGTCTCTTTTTTCGGACTCGAACTTATTTGAGCCACACTTCTCGGACTAAAATTAGTTAAAGACTCGGTATTATCAAGTTCAAAGTTTGAAAGATCGGGCTTTTATTGGCTTATTATGCATCTGGATTCATAATTATCACTGGGCTTCGCCAATATTTTAGACTATTGAATAATATTTTCTTTTTGATCATATGATTAAGAATGAAAACTTTGGAATCACAGTTATTCTAAAAAAATGCTCCTAGTTTCAAGTTTGACTTCTAATTGGAACTTGACTATGAAATTGATGAAATGGATTGTACTTGAAAAATATGAACATGCAACTATGGACTCTGATATATGACATACAGAAGAATTGACATTCCCTTAAATTCATATTGAGTTGATGAATATCAAAAAGTGGATATTTTATTTGAGAGATTGAAAACTGTAAAAATCAAAAAAGAGAAAAAGGGTATGAAACAGTAAAATGTCAGAATCACACCCGAGGGGTGATGTCTGCATTTTACATTGTTGTGTTGTGTGTAAGTTGGTGAACGGATATCCAGGGATAATGTTACTGGTTGCATGTTTATTTACTTTTTGTTAGCACAAGGCATTGTGTACTTTTTCGTTTAATTATTTATTTTATGTCGGATAGCCACAGTTGCATGGTAGGAAACTGGATATCCATTCTCAACCTTGTATCGATAATTTCTCTTTTGTTTTCAAATGAAAATAATATATATATATATATATATATATATATATATATATGAGCTGTTAAAAAGTTTGTGAATGCTTGCAGGATAGTACATATCATCCCAAGTGGTGTACTATCTTGGGATGTACGGCAGGGATCACCAAGCGCATACGTGGTATGGGACGCATATGAAAGTGGAGTAACAACTGGAATTCTGATTTATTCCTTTCTATCTTTATCAGTGAACTTGTAATGTAAAGGTGGTCATATACAAATGGTTTGTATATTTGGGAATCACATGAACGCGTGATAGGCATAGACGAAAATGATTAGTTAGTGATTATTAACAATCTATAATAGTCGAACGTTTTGACACATCAAAAAGAGACTCATTGCTCACAGTCACGTCAAATGGCCAGCCTAAGCCAGATAAATGGTCAACCAAGTGTGAAAAGTGCAACGACCAGCTACAAAATCAAGAACTAAAAGTCAGTAAGAAATTGTAACATCATGTCCCGACTGAAAACGATTTAGTCGTGAATCCCAAGTCTCTAATTCCTCTACTCCACCATTGTTTATTATGTATTTGTTGCCTTATTTTGATATATAAAATGAAATGAATGTTTAATGTTTCCATTTGGTAAATTAGATTTGTATAAAAAGAAAATACTATAGTGAGTACTACTGATGAATATAATGTGAGTTTTAAAATGTTTAGGTTCTTATCCCTGGTTATATGTACCAGTTAATCATAGTTTCTTCTGTAAAACTTTGCATATGTTAAAATGATTTAGTATGGTTATTCGTTCATATTAGGAGAGGTTATTATCAGAAATTGTTTATTTTCCTACTAAGTAACCATTGTTACTCATCATTTCCTTCTCCATTTTTTTAGTTTTAGATCCAGAGCTTGACGAGACAGGTATAGAACATGAGTGAGGACTATCTGGTAGGTTAGATAGATTACCAGAGTTTGTTACTTGGTGAGTATTGGGGCTATATCCTTTAGTGGTGTCAGTTCGTCTAGAAGTATTATAGATTCTGTATTGAGTGTTACGATTTTTGTTAGAGTGAGGGATTTTTGTATAATCTTGTATTTTATTTATCTTTCCGTACTCTGATCTATCGTACGTTATACGTTATTAAATTTATATAGGCTTCCGCTCGTATTATATTTTGTATATATATATATAGGATAATGTATGTCGTCTATCAAGTGTAGGTTGAACGCCTTGGAATGTTAACATAAACAGAGGAGACCATGCCGAAATTTTGAAGTGCTACCTTGTGCCTCGAGATCTGACATTGGGCTTTGTGTTAACGTTTGGCCCGGCCCCACATCCCAACTCTAAAAAAAAAAGCCAATCCCGTGCCTCTCATTTTAGTTGAAACCTTCTTGGGTCTAGATGTCAAGAAAAATGATGAGGGATAAGGCTTCAAAGGAAGCTTCCACCTACTTTATATGTGACCATCTTAAAATTATGGACCTTTCATCAACCCTCGAGTATCGGTGAAAACATTTTTCGAAAAGAAACTTGATAGTGCATTACAATTCAGTCGAGACTTGGAGCAAATTGTTGGATTCTTGTCTCGTCCGTCATATTGGTTTAAGCTACTTTTAGTAGATGATGGACTATCTTATTCTAGGTACCAAAGAATCCTATTACGTCTATCTGATCGGACTGGAAGAGACATCTTTTTACCAACTTAACTTGATCTTGGAATACTACGGAGTGCCTATAGAATTTTCTTTGCCCCAACACAAAACTTTCTTCTTTCCCAAGCCATTGATTGAAAAGTTAGTGCATTTCATTGAAAAGATTTAGAATAAGCGCATCTTAGAGTATCCAGAAGGACCAGAAGAATCTAAGGAACCAATCGTTAGAGTCAAGAGAAGCAAACCTGATTGCCCTAGCAATCCTCATGACCAACAAAGCAAAGCTAAGCGTTTATGTAAAAAATAGTTGAAAATTATCATTTAATGAAAACATTATTTGTCCTTATTGTCAAATTTTTTTTAATAATTTAATAAGATAATTTTCCTTTTTAATAAAGTAATTATTGTGTGAATGAATTATTTAATGGATTGATGCACATAATTCAATAACTTCAGGATTTATTAAAATATTATCAAAGGGGACCCCAACACTAAAATTGATTAAATTGACCTTCAATGGGGTTTCAGGGTTATCATTGCACCTAAGCTCAAACGTCCATCTCCTAGCTGGAGTCATAAGTCCAGTCGGTCAGAACGAATGTCAGTACCAAGTCAATAGTCGAAAATGGCTTTAGAATTTGAACTTGTAGAAATCCGCAAGATTCTAGTAATATTCACCATAAAGATAAATAATATAAGAAACAAGGTGGAGGCATTAGAACATATTTCAGAATCAATGGAAAACCTCATTGACAATCAAAAGGGAAAGAGGGTAGAAGGTAGCACAACCCCACATCCACAAGAGATTTTTGAACTCGATAGAGATGAAGAATCTATTAATGAAAATCCTTTATTAACTAACAGAATGTCTCAACTGGAGACAGCTTTGAAAAGTATAAAGGGCATTGATGAAATTGCAGTAGGCATAAGGTCTCTGAATAATATCTCAAGGATTTATTTACTAGAAAAATTCGTAATGCCTGAGATGGACAAGTTCAGTGCAATAGGTTGCATAAGAACGCACGTCAAGGTATATGTCACTAACATGTGCACCATGGGCCTCAACGATGAACATATGATATTGTTATTCCAACGTACTCTATTAGGATCAAGGCTACAATGGCTGATATCTCAAGATCCAACTGCAATAGGGATATGATAAAATATGCAAAGTCATTTTAGCACTAGTACAAGTACAGTATCGACATTGAAACGTCTCGAAGGGATTTGAAGTCAACTAATCAAAAGAATGGGGAAACATTTATTGACTTCATCGGCTGTTAAAGAATTAAGGTTGCCCAAATGTGGGATAGACCCTCAGAGAAAGAACAAGTGGTAATTATGTTAAAAAGCCTCGCGCAAGGATATGCTTAACACCTAGTCGTCCAATATCTCCTCACATTTGACTCACTATTACAAGCCATAAGCCAATTCGAGGACACTTTTGCCTCTGGGGTCTTTTCCAACCCCTCAAATAACAAGTCCAAGATATCCCTAATTTCCAAACCCAGCACCAACCACGTGTATATAGCCAATACATCCACTACCCTAGCTCAACCTCTAGCCTGAACTAATAATCTGGCTAATCCAGGTCAACCCCGAACCTCGCATCAGTTTACCAATTTAGGGATAACTCTTATAGTAGCTTTTCATAATTACTATAAAAAAGGCTTCTCACCCCTCTCCAAACCTGACCTTTATCAACCTCGCACAACCCTAACCTTTTTTGTAACTTCATCAAAACTTTGGCCATCATATTGATTCGATGTAACACCCTCCGCCACACCATTTAATATCTCATCAACGCCAAAAAGGTCACCAACCTTAGCCTAGAACCACCAAATGTCACCACTAATCCACTACCTACCTATCAACCTCTACCAATTCTGAATATGGTTTCCAGTACCCAACTATCATTCGACCCCATTTTTCTCATACATCCAATCTATGTCAAATCACCCAGTTATCCCTTAATTAGAATAGCTTTCACCGGCGAGGTCTATACCACAAGCTACGAGCCATTTGATTTAACATTAAATGAGGCATACTGTCTATCCCCACCTCATTACAATAACCTCGTATTCACTAGTTACTTCTTGGCTCAAATGAACCCAGAAAGTTCTATTTCTTTGGTGTATGAAGACCCATACTTATTGATCGAAGATGATGAAAATGTTTCCTTTTCTTGCGACGAAGTTGGACATGTGATCTAGGGGAAAGAATTTTTAAGCCACCAAAACTCCGTGTTGACAATTTCGCAGCCTTGACAAGAAAAGAGAAAGGGTATCCTATTAAAGAAACCAACAAAAAAGATGACTCCGTGATCAAGTAGTTAAAGAGATCAGTAGCCAATATCTTAATTTGGGTTTTTCTTATGGATTCCATTGTGCATAGGGAGGTTGTTTTCAAAGCACTAAGCACAGCCCAAGTCTCCCTCGATACTTTCCCAATCCAGTTGGCTAATATAGTTGGAGAAACTTATATGGAGAACATTCTGTCTTTCTCAGACTCAGACTTCCCAAAAGAATGAGCAAGCCATACCAAGCTATTACATATTACAATCGACTACAATGGGATGAGGGTCTTTCAGATTTTAGTTGATAATGGGAGTGCACTGAATGTTTGCCCTTTGAAGATTGCTACTAGTTTTGGGTTTAAAATTGAAAATCTCAAGCCATCTAATCAAGGTGTCAGGGTATATGATAATACCAAGAAAGACGTATTAAGAATTTTACACCTCCAATTGTCTACAAGCATAGTTGAATTTTCTGTAAAGTTCCAAGTCATAGACATCTAGTCCTCTTTCAATTTTCTGTTATGAAGATCATGGCAACACCAGATCAAAGCCATACCCTTCATGTTATACCAGAGGGTCAAATTTATTAAAGATGGACTAGTGATTACCCTTTAAGGAGATGCTGACATCCTGGCAATTGAAAATAGTGTCGAAGCCAAAAGTGAGTTTTTACTTGAGATTCAGCCAGAACAACAAGGGGTAGAACTCAGTGGGTTCAAATTCAAGAAGATTTGCTCAATTTAATGGGACTACACTGTAAATTAGTATTTTTCTATTGAAAATACCTCCAATTGTTATATGGCTAATATGTTCAAGAACATAAGGTTTGTCCTTGGTATGGGCCTAGGCCGTAGGCAACAAGGTATTAAAGATGCACCAGTGATCAAAGAAGTCATCGGGATAGTTGGTTTAGGGTACGAACTTACCAAGGAAGATTGAGCCCAATATTAGAAGACAAAATAAGACAAAACAAAAACAAAAAGGCAAGAACGTTCCATGGATCTACCTTACATAAGATCCTTAATGGATACTCCATGAAAGTAGGGGAAGATTTTTCTTATTATGGGTTCCTAGAGCTATTCATCGATCACATCACGGGTACTTGTATGCCAGGATTCAAGATATTCTTTGGCATGGACTGGCCTGAAAAGGAATCAAGTAGAAAGGTTGAAAAAAAAGAAATTGAAAACTGGCAAATCAGTGTACACTCTCTCAATATTTATTAGTTGTTCATTGAAGATCAAAGTGTTTTAGTGTTGTCAATTGGGAATGGGATCCCAAATCGTTAGTCTGTAATCAAACTAGCAGTCGAGTTTTTTTTTTCTAATTATCATGCAGTAAGTCATGTGCTTCATGTTCAGACTGGTTTTGCCAGTCATCTTATTTCTCCTAAGCTAGACATGTCTAATGAGTTTGTTGAGTCTGTTAGGTGTACAGTGAGTCTTGACACCTCACTTATTTTTGATGAAATAAAAGAAATTTCTGATTACCCTAAGCACAATAATAATTTAACTTCGAAAAGAAGATCTTTTGACAAAGAACCTCCTCATGAACTAATCAAGTTACTCGAATAAAAAAATGAACATCGAGCTCAATCTCTAATAGATGAAACATAGGTTATCAACCTCGGAAAAAAAAAACCTCAAGAGATTCGTATTGGTGTCACCTTATCTCTTGTGGAACACAAAAAGATAGTGGATTTGCTTAGAAAATTCAAAAATATTTTCGCTTGGTCTTACGAGGACATGCCAGGAGTAAGCACATATATTTTTCGGTATCAGATTCCATTACATCTTGATGCTCAACCAGTTAAACAGAAACTTCGACGTATGAAATTAGAATGGACTTTGAAAATAAAAAAGTGTTATAAAGCAAATTAAAATTGGAATTTTGGAAGTAATAAGTACCTTGAGGGGATTCCTAATGTAGTCCCAATTCTTAAAAATGATGGAAAGGTCAGAATGTGCATGGATTTTGGAGACCTGAATAAGGCAAGTCCAAAAGATAGTTTCCCTCTGCCACACATAGATGTTCTAGTCGATAGTACGACAGGAAAGACTTTGTTATCTTTTATGGATGAATTTTCAAGGTACAACCAAATAAAGATGGACCATCAATATATGTAGAAAATGTCGTTCATCATACCGTGGGGAACATTTTACTACGAAGTCATGTCTTTCGGTTTAAAAAACGTTGGGGCCACCTACCAAAGTGCAGTTATGACTTTATTGCACGACATGATACACAAAGAAGTCGAGGTTTATGTGGATGATATGATAATAAAGTCCAAAAAATGACTAGGACACGTCGTTGCACTAGAAAAGTTTCTCACAAAGATTCAAAAGTACCAACTGCGTCTCAACTCGCAAAAATGCATATTCAGAGTGACTTTTGAAAAATTATTGGGGTTCGTGGTTAGTCAAAGAGGGATCAAAGTAGACCTTTGAAAAACTAAAACTATCTAGAAAATGGCACCTCATAAGACTAAAAAGTAGATTTGAGGGTTTTTAGGTAGAATTCAGTATGTTAGTAGATTCATCGTTTAGCTTACTAATATTTGCCAACTTCAAACTTCTTAAGAAGAATAAGCTGATTGTTTGGAATGAACAATGCCAAAAAGCCTTCGATCAAGTTAAGGATTACCTTTCGAACCTGCTTATCTTGGTTCCTCCTACCCCAAGCGAACCTTTTCTACTTTATCTTTCTGTTACAGAAGAAGCTATGGGATATATGTTGGCACAATATGTCAAATACACTCGCAAAGAAAAGGCTATCTACTACATCAACAAAAAGATGTTGTAGTACGAACGAAAACAATCAACCCTAGAAAAGTCATGCCTAACACTAGTATGGGCCACTCAGAGGCTTAGACACTCTATGCTTTCTTATTCAATCATCCTGTTATCTCGAATGGATTCTCTCAAATACCTTTTTGAAAGTCGGGACTGACAGGAATAACTGCACGATGGCTGTTGTTGTTATTAGAATTTGATATTACACATGTTACAAAAAATCTATTGAGGAAAGAGCTGTGGAAAAATACTTGGCAGATCACCTAGTTGTAGAGGGAATAAGGCCCATTGATCAATTTCTAGATGAGAATATCCTACATGTCGAGGAAGAGTTGCAAAATCAAACATGGTAGCTATATTTCGATGGGTCGCAAATCAGAACGAGTATGGAATAAAAGCAGTTTTGTTATCTCCTGAAAAATTTCATATTCCAATCATTATTAAGTTAGCTTTCTCTAACACCAATAATACAATTGAATATAAAGTATGCATCATCGGGCTCGAGACTGCTTTGAATCTAGGCATTACAAAAATTGAAGTATTTGAGGATTCAGCCTTGGTCATACATTAGTCGTTTGAAGAATGGAAAACTAGGGACGAGAAGTTAAAGCTTTATCATGAGTACATGTTAAACTTGGTGAGGAAGTTCAAAACCACCATATTCCAACATTTTTCAAGGGAAGATAACAGATTCACTGACGTCATGGCCACTCTCTCCTAAATGATCCATTTGCCTCCGAGCATAAAGTTAAGGTCTATCACTGTCGAAGTCAAATATAAACCCGCATATTGCTATCAGATTGACATTGCTGTTCGACTCCCTAATGGAAATACATGGTATACAGACAACAAAAGAGTTTTGTAAAAATAAGTGTTTCGAGAAAAAGTATCGAGAAAAGAATGATAAACACTACAGAGATTTGTATCTCAGTTCATCTTGTGCGTAGGAAACTTATACAAAATATCTAATGATGGAATCTACTTTTCAAGTGTTGATTAAAATCAAGTTGAACAGATAATGGTTGAATTACATTCATGAGACTATGGACCTTACATGAGATAAAGATATTACTGGCCTGCAATGGAAACAGATTGTCCTCGCATGGTCAAGACTCACCATAAATGTCAAATACATGCCAATCTCATGCACGTGCCCCCGTTCCAATTAATTGGTCTGACTTCACCGTGGCCATTTTCTATTTGGGGAATTGATATAATTGGCAGAATCACACCTAAGGCATCAAATGGGTATGAGTACATTTTAATTGCCGTTGACTACTTCACTAAGTGGGTAGAAACCCTCTTGTACTGTCCTCACTGCATCTCGAGTTACAAAGTTCATCTAGGCAAATATCATCAGTCGATACGAGGTATCTTCGAAATTGATCTCTGATAACAGATCACATTTCAAAGTCGATGTTATTATTCTATGTTCAAAGTTTAACATCACGCACCATAAATCATCTCCTTATCGTCCTCAGACCAATGGAGCTATTGAAGTAGCCAATAAGAATCTCAAAACAATCATCTGGAAGATATGCCAATCACGTCGAGATTGGTTAGAGAACTTACTATTCGTACTATGGGCATATCACACTTCAATATGATTTTTCACAGGAGCCACTCCTTACTCTCTAGTGTATGGTATGGAAGCAGTCTTACAAGTTGAAATGAAAATCTCGTCTCTCAGGATCTTGATGGAAAGTCAATTGTCAAAGGCAAACTGGGTCCATCACCGATATGAAGAACTAAACTTGATCAAAGAAAAATGACTTAAAGCCCTATACTACGTGCAAACTTATCAGAAAAGAGTCACCTGCACATTTGACAAAAAAGTCAAAGCTCGTCTTTTGCAAGTCCGGGATTTGGTACTTAAAGAAAATTGAGCACTTGTCTTTGACCTTAAAGGAAAATTCAAACCTAATTGGGAAAGTCCTTTCATTATTAAAAAATACTATCGGAAAAAATCGTCAAACTTCAAGACAATGATGGAATTGAATTACCAGAACCAACAAACCTTGACTAGATCAAGCGGTGATACATTTAAGGAGGCCATCTTTGGCCGAATTAATTTTCTTGCTACCCAGTTCAACATCTCATTTCTTAGCCCTTTGTAGTATTTTTCAAAAAAATAAAATGAAAAAGAATTGCCTTCTTATTTCTCAGCTCAACTACCCAACCCAAGGGAGGGAATGTATTTGAACTACGTTTTGGTCTGATCCCAAAATTCTGGGGTATGTAAGCAACCTGAAAAATTACTTTAGGCCCGACCATGTATGTATATATATATTCCCTCACAAAGAGACAAAGAAAAAAATCCAAAAAAGGATATTGTTGAAATAGGGAAGAAAATCCAAAGAAAAATAAAAAATTTAAAAGAAATGCCACACAAGGGGCATTCGGGTTTTGAACCTCAAACTTCCTTTCTTTCTATGCCCAGTCCTAAGCTTATTTATGAAAGTCCTTTTAATTATCGCGCAAAAAAGTCAAGGAAGGTAGCAAAACATGATCAAGCAGTAACTTCAAAAGTTCAAAAGGAAAAAAAAAAGAAAAAAAAAGTCTGCTAGGTTAAAAACCTGAAACGGTGACTTAAGCAAAAATTAAGGCAAACTCACAAGTTTGAAAATTTAAAAAAATGACATTGACAACAATCAGAGCAAAGAAGAAAAAATTTGTAAGCTCACTAGATTGAGAACCTGAAAAGGTAATCTAGGTAAAAGCTAGAGCATGTTCGCTAGATTAAAAACCTAAAAAAGCAATCTAGGTAAAAGTTAGAGCGACCAAAAGAAAATTTCCGTTGAGTTAAAAATGTAAAAAGACAATCCGAGCTGAAACATTAGAAGTCCA
Source organism: Akebia trifoliata (assembly GCF_017979445.1). Classification (NCBI taxonomy): domain Eukaryota; kingdom Viridiplantae; phylum Streptophyta; class Magnoliopsida; order Ranunculales; family Lardizabalaceae; genus Akebia; species Akebia trifoliata. The sequence continues at coordinate 9,669,369 of NC_141383.1, read as the reverse complement.
AATGACTAAGCTTCAACACTTAGCTTAAACCTGACAAAGACCTAGAAACCACGAGTAGCTTATCTACGATTGATCTGAAATTTTTTTGCTTCTCTAAGTGAACCAAAAGGAAGAAGGATGGATTTTACAATGAATCTCAAAAGAAAATATTTTATTCCCTTGGGCCTGACTCAAAATCTTCAATATAAAAAGTTAAAATTAAAAGTTAAACCTTTATTGTGTTTATGGTAATCAAAGATTTCAAATCTTCATAACATGGCGTATTTTCCTTTTTTAAAGTGTGTAGTTTTCCCCTTTACGCTAGCAGTATTCTTTTTCAAACTATGTTCAATAATCCCAGTACAATATTCCCCGTCAAACTAAGAGCATTTTATTTTCCAGCTTAATCAATTTCAATCCTGAAGGATAATGGCAACCCCGAATTTAAGGTTTCCCTATTGATGGCAATTTTTTTTGAAAACCCTAAGGTTAAAATAAAAATAAATGTTGGCTTGGGATTCATAAAAAAATTAAAAAAAAACCTCTGAAGTTCAAGCAAAAACGTTTTCGATCTCACATTTGGTTTTGCCTAGATAATAGTTCATCAACCTTTTACCCAGGGTAAGTAGAGTAGGACATGCAATCTTCTCAAATTTTTCATCGAATTTTTCTCAGGTATTTGTAGATTTTTTTCATATCTTTCTTAGATTTTATTGAGATTTTTCTCAGATTTTGCTTTAGACCGTGCAGAGATTTTTTCTCAAAATTTTCTTAGATGCCACTGAGAATATTTCTCAAATTTTGCTCAAACCCTCTTGAGATTATTTATTAGATTTTGTTCAGACCTTGCTAATATTTTTTTTTTCATATTTCGCTAGGACCTTACTGAGATTTTTTCTTAGATTTTGCTCAGATCATGCTAATATTTCCTCAGATTTTGCTCAAGCCTTACTTAGATTTTGCCTAGACTTTACTCAGACTTTGCTCAAATTTTACCCCTATTTTTCTTAAGATCTTTTGCTCAGTTACCTCACATAGTTTTGCATTTTTAAAGTTCATTATCCTCCAATTATGAATGAGCAAAATGGAGGTGTACTTTTTCAAAATCATCATTACAGTATTGCACACACGTGCACATTTATTGTATTTTTATTGGTCAGGGAGAATTTTTCAAAATTTGAGTACTTAAAAATTTTTAGTTCAGAGAGAGTTCTACCCTCATAGATCCGAACGTCCCGACGAATTGTTAAATTAAACTACAAAATGAATTATCACTGACTTTGGCATTCGGATGTCGTACTATCTACGAAAGTTGATTTACTATCTAGTTTGCTTCAATCCTCTCCCAAAGTGGGACATCTATAGACACCTCATTTTTGCACTTGTCTGATTAATCAACTCGTCAACTCGATAGCGACGGCTCCCAATGATGTATGAATATTCTAAAGTTTTTATTTTTTACTAGATGTGCTTCCAAAGCTCGGATGAGATATTTCAAGTAAACAAATTTTAGAAACCACACTATGCAAGAAAAATATGACCCAAAATATAGAAATTATTATTTTAAAATAAAAAACAGCTTTACGAGAAAAGTCACTGAAAAGATAATCAAATCACTAAAATGCCTCTGACATCAGAACATTTCTAGAGTGTATATTACATTTAAGAAAATCTTTTCGAACACATAAAATAACGAACTAAAGCTAAATAAACTATTTCGTCAATTTCAACAAAATTACGAAACTATCTGTCATAGAGTCTACAATCATTTCATGCAAAAAAATCCATAAGTAACACAAACCAATACTCCCATTGAATTCTTTACAAAAAAATTGATTATAAAATATTTCAAAACGTCAAAAAATGACATCCCAACGTAAAAGTCCTCTTTGAGGGCCGAACGATAATTTTTCAATCTCATAATTCAAAATTTTGAAACTAATAATTAAAAGATTAATTAATGTAAAGTGAAATCTCAATAAATCAAATTAGGATTTTTGAACAAATAACTTCAATTACTTAAGCCTACGGGCCAAATTTCAAGTAGTGACCCATTTACTTAAGTAGGGCCCATCAGATATTTAATAAAGAACCCTCTACCGGGGATCCTAAAGAATTCATATTAATTTAATAAAGAACCCTCCATTGAAGGTTTCCCATAATTTAAAAAAACTTAATCTACATAAATCAAAAAATTCAAATTTCAAATAAAACTTATCTAAAATATTATCCTAATATAAACAACTTTACAAATTAGTTAGAGATATAACTGATCTCTAAGAAACTTAATCAAACCCTAATCTTATCACAAAATTCTTTAAAAAGGAGGCTCCACCCCCTAATTTCGTAGGTTAAGAAAAATCCTAGAAAATCAAGGTAAAAAACTCTTCCAATAATCATCAAAACCCTAAATATAAAGTCCAAAATCCATACTTTACTCCCAAACCCTAATTTTCAACCTAAGAAACACTTAAAAACTCTTAAAAACACTTTAAAAAGTCATTAAAACGTTTAGATCTAGGAGAAGAAAGTCTCATCTTGGAGATCGAAAGTAGATTTAGTAACTGAAATAAAAGTGAGAAAATTCACACGAAGATCGTTCATCGTCAATTTTCGAGGGAATATATAATTCAATAAAGAAAATTAACTTTTATTTTATTTTTTTTAAGCCATTTGTTGCAATTTAAATTTTTAGAAAAGTAGAGACCGACATTTGTCGGGCGGGATTGGTGCCTAATACTTTCCAATCCTGTAACATTATCCTTGTACCCACAATCATCTCGTAGTTTAGTATTTCTTATCCTTAAGAGTCATGGTTTGATTCTTAGACCGTAAAATTAGGTGACGGCTCTATGAAAAAAAGTGGATCCGCACCCGTGGATTGAGGGCATTTTCAACAATATAAATGATTATCAAATATTTAATCCACGAAAAATGAATAATGGCGATAAGTTTCTTGTTATTCATTGTGCCACACTCTTCAATCCCAACTTTCTTAAAATATTTATAATAAAAAAAAAAAAAGTAGATAATAACTCTATTTATTCTAGCTCCCAATTCTCAAAAATAATTTAGAAGCAACATGACACCTTATAGAATCTAAAGAATTGAATAAAGAAGTGATTTCTTCATAGGTGAGTAAAAGTTGCCCTCAATTACTTTTACCCAGCCCTAGATAGTCTCAAATAATTGGAAGTCATGTGTCATCATTTTCAAATTTATACAACAAATATATGGATCTTATTATAATTCATTGAGTTCATGTCATGCCCTTCTAGGGATACGACTTGACATGTCATCACACGTCTAATCATGTTATGAACCGGCATGTGGACCCAATTATTTCACAAAGGCTATTAGAACTTATTTGATCCATGTTAATAATCTTTAATAAGTAATTCAAAGGGAAGCGTTGCTATATAATAAAACAAGATGTCGATAATTAGATGTAAAGTTAAACTAAATGGATACATATTCGATTCATAAAGGAAAAAAAAAGTACTGCACTAATATGTACCATTTATACTACCTTATGAGTTAATTTATATATACTAAAACAAAAGGAAAAAAAAACTAAGAACGAACTATGACTTCGATTACTAGATCATACTCAAGTCTACCATACCATCATTCTTCCATAATTCATACTACCAGAGTTAGCCTTCTTGTTCCTATTGTCGATTTGTATTTCCTTATTCAATCCTAGTAGGGAGTCTTCCCTCTTAACTTTCTTCCTCCTATTGAAATTCTTTTGCATATTCTACATTCCCCATAATATCTTTTTCCATATATTTCACAAAACTTTCCTTTGAAGCTGCAACTAAGATGTAGTGGAGTTAGTAATAAGAAAATTGTTACTCAACGGATGGAAAGGAGAAACAATGATAATCGGATGACCATTTAATCATGTTAAAACCTTACCATACATAATAGATATTAAAATAATTTTTGTGTTTACATAAGAAAACACTTCACATATTATTATGGTTTTTAATCGACAAATTAGTGTCTAGACATAACTACATACCGAAAGAAACAAACAATTTATAAATAACTAAATATAAATGTAGCATATATCATAAAAGGATGAATACATATTACAATCATGATGGTGTATCAGATAAGAGTTATGGATTTCACGAGTGAATTACACTTCAGTCAAGGATCCCAAATTTATTGACGAGGGATCAACAACATTATTTCCTAATTTTATGATTGGTTTGACTACCTTTTAAAGGGCATATTTCTTCGACTCAGGATAGCCATTAATTGATATGTCCCTCGATCACAGGGATCCATCTTCACCTGGGTCAATCTGGTTGGTTACTATCAACTTCACTCGATTACGGGGATAACCTTCTTTACCCTGCCTATCAGACCAATCATATGAAACCCATTATGCTCTACATGTACACCCTTTTACATTAGAAAATAGATAAAATATTTTTCATTTAAATCATATAGCCTTTTTCAAAAGAATATAAAGAAAACATGTAATGTCAAATAAATAAATAAAAAATAAAAAATAAAAATAAAAATATTGACCAAGTCAACTATGGTTGATCGAGTTAATCGATATTGACTAGGTCAAGTCAAGTAAATCAAATTAATTGAATGTAGATATTTATTTTTTACTTTGAGATAAGATATTTATTTTTTCTTTGAGATAAGATGGCTTTTTGGTTTAATTTTGTTGTATGACTAAACCATCAAAGTAGAGATCATAATCCTCAAGTCTTTTTAAGAGCTCTTCCTTAGTTTTTTTTCATCTTCTATACATTAAAAGAAAAAAAATGAAGAAAAAAAAGGAAGAGAAAGAAAAGAAGGAAGAAGTAGGACCTTACCTTCTTATAATATCTTAGGCTATTTTTTTAATTTTTATTTATTTTAGCTTGCTATTTTATTTTTATTTTATATATTTTACATATATTCAAATAACTCTAAATACATGTATAGAATGTGTTTTCACTTCTTTTTAAACTTGTTGTTTTGTTTTTATTTATATATTTTACATATATTCTAATAATTCTAAATACATGTATAGAATGTGTTTTCACTTCTTTATAAACTTGTTGTTTTTATTTTATTTTATATATTTTACATATATTCTAATAATTCTAAATACATATGTAGAATATGGTTTCACTTCTTTATAAACTTGCTATTTTTATTTTTATTTTATATATTTCCATATATTCTAATAATTCTAAATATATGTATAGAATGTGGTTTCACTTTTTTTATAAACTTGTTGTTTTGTTTTTATTTTATTTATTTTACATATATTCTAATAATTCTAAATACATGTATAAAATATGTTCTAATAATTCTGAATATATGTATAAAATTTTATTTACAAATTTTAACTTGATGATTTTTATATGTTATAATTTTCAAATTAAAAAGTTGGGTAAGAAAAATATTTTATTTTAAATAAAATATAAGAACAAGGTCTTAATTGATTGTCGTATTTTTCAAATACCCAATTGGTGAGATGTTTCAACGTATACCGTATAAGACACGAAAAAGAAAAAATTGAAAAGATACTTCTACTAATTGTTGTGTAAGACACGAAGATGAGGTGATGCTTTAGTCATAGACAATGTAAGATACGAAAGAAAAAAAGAAAAGAGAGATGAAGTTGTACATTTAAGAGTGCACTATATATTAAAGACAAGTGTATATTTTATTTTCAATACATTTAAAAAAAATTATATGTAATATTTTAATAATTTATTAATGAGATTGTGAAAGCTAAAAAGAATAACATGTTGTGACATTTCTAGAACGACGTATTATTCTAGGATAACAGTTGCGTTGTTTGAATTCTTATGTATTATAGGATGCATAAGAACACAATATCACAATAGGAATTCAAGAATTTTCTTTCTATCATTAATAGAGAACAATATGTAGATAGTTATATAATTGATAGAGATTATCGATGATCACATGCACGCTAAATTGACATAGATGAAGATGACTAGTTAATGATTATTAATAATCTAGAATAGTCAAGAAAGAATAACCTACTTGATTTGACCAGTTTCTTAAGGCCTTGGTTAACGACCAACCTGAGTTGAAAAATAGTTATCCAAATTGTGACAGAGGCTGACTATAGAATCATGAACTAATGATGGGCTTCCACATTGGTAAAGTAGTAGAATAATCGTATCTTGTTTGAGATGTTCACATCAGTCGTGGTCTTCAACTCTCTATTATAGTAATCTATTATTTGATATTATATTATGAACAATTATTTATCAGATTTTTAATTATATTTCAATTTCCTATTAGGATTTATGACATCGGTATTCAATTAAATTCAATTATGTGTTGAATATCAAACATGTATGATTTACAAATTCTTAGAATGTTTAAATTACATGTAGGGTGTTATTATTTAGAATTGTAAGATTCCTCTATTGGATAACTCCCTTGTTACTTACCTCTACGACATCACAAATTTCAGGCACACCTGATTTGGGTAATCCTTCCAAGGAAACTCGATATTAGGACTTTATAGATAATCAATCCAAGCTTCCAAGAAAGGAGCATATATACTATTAATGAGTCTTAAACTAGAGTTAGATTTATGTCTTTCATTGTTATTCTCTTATGTAACTATGAACAGAGTGTTATGTCATTATTTATTTTATGTATATATGTCATGGGTGCTGATGTTTAAGTATACATATTTTTTCTGTTGGGCAATGATCAGGTATGACATATAGTTATTTATTTTTCATTTACATCTATATATTGATTATCATAATATGAGTTATATTATGCCTCTGGATTCAACTTGGAAATCCTGGGGATTCAGGTTAAGTTTTTGGGGTGTGACATAACAAAACACATACATGGATTACATCTCAGAGCGATCCCAAAACCTCAATCTTAGGATCGATCATGCTCAACTCAATTTGGAACTATCACGTCCAGTCTCTCTTGTTTGGAGTAGTCACCCACTACTCCTTGGATCAATCACATCCGATAATAGGGTCGATCATGCTCTTTATTCTATCCAAGGATCGATCACATCACTAGAACTACTCGCATGGGCACTTTCGTGAACCTGTTCACTTTTCTTGAATCGATCACATCAAAATTTATAGTTAGTTGGGACTTTTTCCACCTACCCTCATATGGTCTCCAACCACTTCATATTTTTTCATATTCACACAATGGAACACTCATGTCCATATTAATCCTCTAGGATTTTTCTCAACGTACTTACATAGAATAGAACCATCAGTCTTAGCTTATAAGTGCATATTTATAAATTTGTGGTTTACATTTACAAAAGACTCCAAAAATCTGGTTCTCACACTCGATCAAACTCACACTACACCAGGTTCTCCACAACACAATAGAAATATAGAACACGGGTCTCATCCACCCAACAGAAAAGTAAATATGGGTCTCAACCACCCAACAAAAAAGTAAACATGGGTTCCATCCACCCAATAAAAAAATAAATACATATCCCATCTACTCAATAGAAAAGTAAATACGGGTTTCATCTACCCAACAAAAAAAGTAAATATAGGTCTCATCCACCCAATAGAAAAGTAAACATGGGTTTCATCTCTTCAATAAAAAAAGTAAACACTCCAAGTATTTCATTTCACAAAATTCACAAAAATGCAAGATATATACCATAAATTTAAGTTAATTTAAGAGGATTATCATTTTATTTTGAGGAATTTTCTATTTTTGTGAGTTTTTTTAAAGTTCTTGTAATGTCACATGCGATGGCAGAGGGTAGAATTCCATGGTGGCATCGCAGAATATGCTTGCGATGGGTGGGGGTGCCACCGTACTTCCCACCGTGACTCCTACCGTAGACTCACAAACAACATTGAATCTACGTTTGTGCTTGGTTTTCTATTTTGTCCTTGTTTTATTATGGCTCCCATTTATATTTCCGTACTTAAAGAAACTACAATAGATAAACATCACAAATCATGATTCATGGTTTAGGTTTCTAAGAAAAACAAATTGCTATACTATTCTCTTTTTAATTTACTAATTTACACTAATGTTACTTGAAAACTTATCATGAATGAGAAATCCGTAGGATATATTAAAATAAAGTAGCTGAATATATATTGATACTATGAAGGTTTCCAAATTTACCTAAGTAATTGATTACTATCTCTTCTTGCCCTAGTTCCTTCAACTCTTGGTATGCCAACGATCTAGATCTGACTCATTTAATTTTTTAGCGCCATGTTAATCTTTCGTAGGGATGAAGGATGAGTGATAGGCTAAGTGAAGTAGAAGAATTAACTAAAGCTTCTTTGTTTTCTAAAGTCAAAGTATGCTGGAATTCTTCAAGAAAGCAAGAAGCAAATCAAAATGTTTTATTGTTCATAAATAAATAGATGGGCTTTCAATCCATTTAAACATGGTTAATCTTCTAGGTGTGATTAACAATGGGTTAATGGCTGATGTCTCTTGGCCTCTCTTAAGCCTACCATGCATCTCATGCAATCCTCAACATGGGACACTTAAGAGTGTTAGGTGTCAAGGTGGTAATCACCTTCTTGACCTTTGTCAATTCTAGTGTCTTAACATGTTTGCCTTTTTACCCTTCTATCTTTCGAGTCCAGACTTTACTCTAGTAGGTTTCGTGACTGAATTGGTGATCCCTTTTGTCGAAAATGATTTATGTTAATCTCTAACGATCTTAATGATATTTAGGATCCTGTAGACACCCCATTTTTGTACTCGCCTGATTAATCAACTCGTCAACCCAATCACGACGATTCCCAATTATGGATGATTATTACAATGCTTTATTTGTTACTAGATATGTTTCAAAAATTCAGATGAGATATCTCAAACAAACAAAACTGTAGAAATCACGCTACGCTAGGAAAATATGACTCAAAACATAGAAATCATTATTTTTCAAACAAAAAGAAGTTTTACGATAAAAATCATTAAAAAATGATCAAATTATCAAAATATCCCTAACATCAAATCATCCTTAGAGCCCATATTACGCTTAGGAAAATCTTTTCAAACACATAAAACAATAAATTGAAATCAAATAAATCATTCCGCCAATTTTCACCAAATTCGACAAAATTATGAAAATGCCCCTCATAAGGTTCACAATTATTTCATACAAAAATTTCATAAGTGACACAAACCGATAATCCCATCGAATTCCTTATGAAAAAGCGATTCCAAAACATCCAAGAACATCAAAAAACGACCTGAAATGCAAAAGTTTTCTTTAGGAGTAAAACAATAATTTTCTAATTTTAAAATTTCAATTTTGAAATTAATAATTAAAACATTAATTAATGTAAAGTGAAACCTTAATAAAATTAAATTAAAAATTTGAACAAAGAAAATCAATAAATCAAGCACTTAGGAAAAAATTTAGGTGGTTGACCACTTATTTAAGTGGAGCCCCCTTGATATTTATTAAAAGACCTTCCATCTGGGGGCTTAAAGAATTAAAATATAATTAAGGGGGATTATCAAAAAATTAAAAATATATTATTTCATTGTATGTAAGAATTAAACTTTAATCTAAAGAAACCTAGTCAATCAAATAAGACTTAAATCAAAACCCTAATCTAAAGAAACCTAGTCAATCAAGTAAGACTTAAGTTAAAACCCTAATTAACCTTATCCTAAGAGATCTAATCCAACACCAATTCTACTAAAAAAACTCTATAAATATAGAGCCTCCACAACCTAATTCCGCAGGCCAATATAAACCTTACGAAAGAGAGGTCAGAAACACCCCCCAACCTTTCCAAAACCCTAAATTCGAAGTCCCTACTCCCTACCTGACATCCAAACCCCAGTTTTTCACAAAAAACACTTAAAAACCTTTAAAAAAAATAAAAAATAAAATAAAAAAACACTCAGATCTAGGAGGAAGATACGTCATCTTAGAGATTGGAATCGGATTCAATGACGAAGAAAAAGTAGGAAAACTCACACGAAAACGTTCTCCGCCAGTTCTGAGGGAACGTATTGTTGCAATCACTCAGGTAAAATATTATTGCTTTATTTTTTTTTTTTTTTTATTTTTATTAGGTTGTTTATATCAATGTGATTTTTGAGAAAAGTAGAGACCTGCGTTTGTCGGGCAGGATCGGTGCCTAACACCTTTCGATCTTATAACGTGATCTTCAGACCTTTTATTTTCGTAGATTAGTACATTTTTTACGATTTTGAGTCATGTTTCGGTTCCTAGACCGTAAAACTAGGTGGCGACTCTCAAATCCAAAAAAACGGATCCGCAACCTGCGGATCGAGGGCGCTTTCCGTGGCAACTCTACTAGGGATTTTGATGATCAAACTTGAAAAAAGTCCCAAATATTGATGCATTTCCAGATAGACCTAGTTTTGTGTTATTTTTATTTTATTTTGTTTAGGTGTTTATTTATTTATTTATTTTAGATTTTATTATTTTTGTTTTTTTGGCATCATTTGATTGGATTTTGAGTATGATATTTTGAAAAATTATTGTTCAATCGAGGGTAAGGGGTTAGTTTCATTAAAGATGGAATGACGGTTGTTGAACCATGAAGATCTTAAAAGAAAGAATAAATAAATAAAACTTTTTTATTTATTATTTCTTTAAAGATTTTTTGAGGTACGTGACTGATTTTTGACAGTTTTTTCTTAAAAAGAAAATTTGGCTTACTATTTACAACAAATAATTAGTTTTATATATGGTGTGCCGTTAAAAGAAAACAATTCTTCTTATTTTCATCTTCTTCTCCGTATGTGCAAAGAAGAGGATAGCAAGAAAAGAGAAACATCTCTACCCTCTTCATCTTTTTTTTTCTCTCTCTCTCTCTCTCTCTGCGTAAACGACCTACAACAAAGAACAATGGCTGAGACCTTTGCATTCAAGCGAATTCACCACAACAGATACTTCAAGTGGTCGATTAATTCATTTTTATCATCTTGAAAGTTAATTATTAATGTTCTTTGGATTGTTGGATTCCTTTCAGTGTTCATATTGCAGAATAACATCATTGACGAAGTCTATCCCCAAGCTTCGACCCTTCGTGTATAATTTAACGGATTTTGGGGGTACAGGCGATGGAATTACAATGAATACAAAGGCATTTGAGAGGGCCATTAGATTGATTTCAAAATTGGGGAAGAGAGGTGGTTGACATCTTAACGTGTTGGTTGGGTATTGGCTCACTGTCACATTCAATCTAGGCCATGTTACTCTGTTTCTTGCAGAAGATGTTGTTATACTTGGATTAGATGATGAAAAGTTATGGCCACTACTTCAACAGAGAAAGACAGAACATAGTGGATGGATTCTGTTATTTTTGTGACAAACATTAGTAAAGTGGACATTTAACATAGAAAACTGAGGTGTTAATCATGAACACCTCTCTTGCATGTTGATCATTCCTAATATTGTCAATTGTATGTTCATTAAAAAAAAAAAAATTCCTTTTTGTTTTTAAAATTGATTTGTTTAAAATAAAGGAGAGAATGATTTTGGGATTCTTTGAAAGTTGTTATTAACACACCAATTCTCTACTTGTAATGCACCGATCCATTTGTAATCAACTGTTTATTTTTAAAAGGATTGGTGCGTTGTAAGTAAACAATTGGTATGCCAATAATATCTCTCAATTTTTTATCTTGATTGTTATAAGGGACGTAACCTTTTCTCTCTTTAAGGAGAATATTTTTTTTATTGTTACATCAATTTTTATCTATAACAAACCATCAGTATTTGTTATTTGATTGCAAATATAGAAATTGGTGTGACAATAAAAAAAAGGAGAATTTCTTTTCTTTGAAAAAATCAATTTGTAAAAATAAAAAAATTTCATCACTCTTCACCTCAACAATTTCCATTCTATCCTCAATTCAATATTCTTTGAAAATTTTGATTTGTTTAGGGTTACCCAAATTGATATTTGATTAGACCATAAAAAAAAATTTGTTTTGGTTCATTTGAAAAAAAAAAAAAATTTGTGCCTGTTTCAATGTTGGATCTGATTGATTGTCTATCTAATATTCCATGATCTGATTGATATATCTATATGATATGCATGCTTTGATCTCGAACTGAATGTTATGGATGTTATTTGTGTTTCTTAATCAATATGTGAAATCCATACTTTTGTGATCTGATCAGGCCTACGGGCTTATTTATTCGAAAAATACCCTGGGCTCACCCCACCCTATTTTGCACACACCACTAGCACGTTTATTTTATTGCATTGCACACTTACATGTCCCTTATAGCTAACATGGCACTAGTGTGTGGCCTGGTTTCTTCGTAGATGTGACGTCATTCATGAAAATCACAACTCCAGTCACGTACCTTTATGATATATAAAATTGGGGCATCAGTACCGTTTGATCAGGTGACTCTGAAAGGTATAGCGATGCACCCAAGTTGTAGCGACTTAAGCCTTTGTCTTATTGTAAACCGCAAAGTCACATGTCTCGATCACCAACTCTAGACTTGTACCTATATGATATATCAAAGTTAATCTAAGTTCACCAACTGCACTTCTTGGTTAAAATCAATGCCTAAGCGAGATCATGCCCTGTTGTACTACGATACAAGAAGGATTGACTACGTCTATTTTAGACGAGAGGTGACTTAAGAGTGCCTTTGATCAGCATTGTGCGCTACCTCTCAATCGGGGATTTTGACTTCAGAGATTTAAGTTGGAGTTTTAGATTATCACCTATACGGTATATCAAACCAAGTTACCACGTACCATCTGATTGAGTACATTTGAAAGGTATATAGGTGCACTTGGGCAAGGGTAGCCAGATAAATTGCATTGCACGTAGTAGACCTAGAGTCTAGAAACCTTCCTATAGGTCATGATTCGAATTTATTATAGGTGTTCTTGGGTTGCTTTTTTTTTTGGAAATAGACTTTTCAAATGTTGAGATCAGGAAATTCTGATCTTGTCTTCAAGGGTCAAATTTTTGTTTAATTTAATTCTAGGCTATCAAACTTTTGAGAGCACCAACCCAATAAGGAATCCATTTAAAATGTGGTAATAATCCATAATAACTTAATCCAACAATCAAGATGGGTTGGACCATTAAATCAAATTGATATTCAAACTCTTTTTTTAATTCGGGTCCCAACCTATTTAAAAAAAAGAAAATATTTTCAAAAAAAAAAAAATGAAGGAAAAATGATTTACTAAAGATCTATTTTTTTGCATGGACCTTGAAAATTTTCTAAAATATATTTTTTAAAGAAAAAAAGATTTTTACAAAAAATCTATTTTTTGCATGGACCTTGAAAAATTATTAAAATATATTTTTCTAAAAAGAAAATGATTGCAAAAAATAATTAGATTTTTGAAAGTTTTTATTCAATGAAAACATTATTTGTCAATAATTTTCAAGAGTGCAATAAAATTATTTTCCTTTTAAATAATCATTGCATGAATGGATTGTTTAATGGATTGGTGCATAGAATTCAATAAAATATTAGGATTCATTAAAATGTTATCAAGGGGGTAACACTAAAATTGATAATCCACTTTGGATAGGGTTGCAAAGTTATCATTGCACCTAAGCTCAATCGTTTACCGTTTTGCTAGATTCAGTAGTCTGATCAGTTAGAATCAATACCAATACCAAGTGAATCGTCAGAAATGATCACAAATTTTTTCAAAATTACACAGTTGGTCCTTGAAGATCACTGTGCCTCAATCCTGTCGGTTGTAAGCAATGTCCCAAGTCCTTAGTTCGTAATCAAGCCTATTGTGAGTACTTGTCTTGAGTTTTCATGAGTCATTTGGGTTGGTCCGAGTCCAATTTTTCAATGTCATTTTTTCTTTAGATCGAGTCTACTCTTTCTCTGTTGAGTCGAGTTAGTTTGTCGAGTCTATAGAGGTGTTTGTCGCCCCATCTAAATTTATTTGGATAATGGAAATTTTTGAATACCTTGAGAGCATTGACGAATTAACTAATAATCTAATTCAAGGATAGATTTTTTTTCTTGAAGGAGAAGATAATGGTTGGGCTCAACCTTTAGGTCATTGACCTTAGAACAAAAAATTCTCAACAAATTCAAATAGAAATCATCCTATCCCTAGAAGAACACAAGGGGATAATGAATTACTCAGAAATTTCAAAAGACTTTTTTGCGTAATCCTATGAGGATATGTTAGGTGCAAGTTTGGGTGTTATTTGATACGGAATACATACTTGCTCGATAAAATGAAAATACCAATAAGATTAAAGAAGATGTTACAAAATGTATAAATGCTGTCCCCACTGTCTTTCGAGTTGTAAAGTTCTTCCAAGCAAATATCATAAGTCGAAATAGGGTACATTTGAAATTAATTTCTCATGATGGGTCACACTAGGATATCACTCTGCATTCGAAGTTCAAGATCCGGCATGACAAATCATCTTCCCACCGTCCTTAAACTAATGGAGCAGTTAGAGCAGCTAATAAGAGTCTCAAGACAATCATTAAGAAAATGTGTCAATAGCACCAGGATTGGTCAGAGAAGTTACCATTCACACTACGAGGGTACAAAAACAGTCTTACCAGTTGAAAAGGAAATCCCGTATCTCAAGGTCTTGATGGAAAGTCAATTGCTAGAAATAGATAGGCTCGTTATTGGGTACGAAGAGTTAAACTTAATTGAAGAAAAATGACTTAGAGCTCTGTACCATATGCAGGCTTATCAAAGAAGAGTCGTTTGTCATTTGCAAATCGGGGATTTAATACTCAAAGAGAATCGAACACTTATCTTTGACCCTAGAGGGAAATTCAAACCAAATTGGGGGGGGGGGAGGGGAAATATTGCCTAGAAAAGATGTATGACTTCAAGATCATAATGGAATTGAATTACCGGAACTAACCAAACTTGACCAAATCAAACGGTACTACATTTACGGAGGCCATTTTCGGCTGAATCAATTTTCCTACTACCCAGCTCAATATCTCATTTTTCAGCCTTTTGCAGTCTTTTTTTAAAAAAAAGCTTTTTTCTTTCTCAGCACGATCACCCAACCTAGGGGAAGGAAAAATTCATATTACATTTTGGTCTGATCCCAAAATTATGGGGTACGTAGGCAACCTCAGAAGTTACTTCAGGCCCAACCACATCAAAATAAAAGAAATAGATTTCCCCACAAAAAAAATCTAGAAAGAATTTAAAAGCAAAAGAAATATCTTTAAAATGGGAAAGAAAATTCAAAGAAAAAGAAAAAATTTAAGAGAAAATGCTACACAAGGGGCATTTGGGTTTTTGAGCCTTAGAATTTTTTTTTATACCTAGTCCTAAGTTTACCTATAAAAGTCCTCCTAAGTACCGTGTGAAAAAGAAAAGGAAGATAACAAAACATAATTAGACAGTAACTCCAGAAGTTTAGAAGGAAAAAAAAGTCTGCTAAGTTGAAAACCTGAAAGGACGACTTAGGCAAAAATTAAGGTAAGCTAGCGAGGTTGAAAATCTGAAATGACGGCCTTGGCAACAATCAGAGCAAAAATAAAAAATATAAGCTCGCTAGATTGAAAACCTAAAAAGGCGATTTAGGCAAAATCTAGAGTAAGCTCGCTATATCGAAAACCTAAAAAGACAATCTATTAGAGTAATCAGAAAATAAAAGAAAATCTCCGTTGAGTTAAAAAGCTAAAAGGCGGTCTGAGCCAAAATATCAGAAGTCTGAATGACCAAATTTTAGTACCCAGCTTAAACTAAGCAAGGACTCAGAAGTCACGAGTATCGTCTACGATTGATCTGAAAGTTTTTGCTTCCCCAAGTGAACCAAGGGGGAAAAAGGTGAATTCTATGATGAGTCTCAAAAGGAAATGTTTTGTTCTCTTGAGCCTGACTCAAAATCTTCAATCAAAATTAAAATTTGAATCTTTATGACACATGTGGTAATCAAATATTTTAAACCTTCATAACATGGGGCACTTTCTTTTTTTCTATAACATGTAGTTTTCCCCCTTACACTAGGGGTACTTTAAAAAAAATTGTATTCAATTATCTCCAGTGTAACGTTTCCTGTCAGACTAGGGGCATTTTTGTTTTCAAGCTTGATCAATGATAAACCTAAAGGATAATAGGAAACCCAAATTTAAGGTTACCCACTTGATAGTAATTTTTTGAAAACCCCCGAGGTTCAAAAGAAGTTAAAAAATTCAATTTTTTTTTGAAGAACTTTGAGTTTCAAATAGAAGCATTTCTGATCTCATATTTGATTTTGCCCAGAGAATAGCTTATTACCCTTTCACCCAGAATCGTAGATAGGGTATTTTTTATTTCCTAGATTCATTCATTCTTTCCCAGATTTATTCATTATTTCCCAGATTCATTTTCATCATTTCTTTCCTATATCTGTTCATTCTTTCTCAGATTCATCATTTCTTTCCTAGATTCATCCATTCTTTTCCAGAATTATCCATTCTTAGATTCACACCACCGAGGGTTTTCTCGAATTTTTCTCAGCCAGATACCGACGAGGGTTTTCTCAGATTACGGTCAGCCAGATATTGCCGAGGGTTTTCTCAGAATTATGCTCAGATACCACTAAGGGTTTTCTCGGATTATGCTCAGCCAGATGTCACCGAGGGTTAGCTCGAATTATGCTCAGCCAGATGTCACCAAGGGTTAGCTCAGATTTTTGCTTAGCCAGTTTTACTCAGCCAGATGCTGCTGAGGGTTTTCTCGAATTATGCTCAGCCAGATGCCGTCGAGGGTTTTTTTAGATTTTACTCAGCCAGATGCCATCGAGGTTTAGCTAGAATTTTTGCTCAATTAGTTTTACTCAATCAGATACCACTGAGGATTTTCTCGAATTTTGCTAGATTTTACTCAGAAAGTTCATTACTCTTTCACTCCGAGTATGTAGAGTAGAACTCCCAGAAAATTAGTTTATTACTTTTTCACCTTGAGTAGGTAGAGTAGGACTCCTAGAAAAAATAGTCCATTACTCTTTCACCCCGAGTATGTAGAGTAGAACTCCCAAAAAATTAGTCCATTACTCTTTCACCCCGAGTTGGTAGAGTAGGACTCCCAGAAAATTAGTCCATTACTCTTTCACCCCGAGTAGGTAGAGTAGGACTTCCAAAAAAAAAATAGTTCATTACTCTTTCACCTCGAGTAGGTAGAATAGGTCCCCTCCCAAAAAAAAAAAACCTGTTCATTACTCTTTCACCTAGGATAGGTAGAGTAAGACATTCAACTTTTACTCAAATTATGCTCAGTTTATACTCAGATTTTGCTCAGATTATGCTCAGTTTATGCTCAGATTATGCTAAGATTTTACTCAATTTTTACTCAGATTTTGCTCAGACTTTCTGAGATTTATCTCATATTTCAAGTGCACACACATGCACATTTGTTCCATTAGTCAGGGAGAATTTTCTAAAATTCAAGGATCTGACGTCGTCAGTGAAAGCTTGCGCTCGAGGACCTGACAACTTTTAGTTCGGGGAGAGTTTTACCTTCAAAGATCCGAACGTCATGACGAATTGCTAAATTAGGCTGCAAAATGAATTGTCACTAGCTTTGGCATTCAGATATCGCATTATATACCAAAATAGATTTGCTATCTATTTTGCTTAAACCCTCTACCAAAGTGGGGTATCTGTAGACAACCCTTTTTTGTACTTGCCTGATTAATCAACTTGTCAACCCGATCGCAACGATTCCCAATAATGGATGATTATTTTAATGCTTTATTTGTTACTAGATATGTTTTAGAAATTCAGATGAGATATCTCAAACAAATAAAACTGTAAAAACCATGTTACGTTAAGAAAATATGATCCAAAACATAGAAATCATCATTTTTTAGAAAAAGAAATTTTATGATAAAAATCACTAAAAAAATGATCAAATTATCAAAATACCCCTAACATCAAAACATCCTTAGAGCCCATATTATGCTTAGGAAAATCTTTTCAAACAAATAAAACAACAATTTGAAATCAAATAAATCATTTCGTCAATTTTCATTAAATTTGATAAAATTGGTAAAATACCCCTCATAAGGTTCACAATCATTTCATACAAAAAATTTTATAAGTAACACAAACCGATAATCTTATCAAATTCCATACGAAAAATCAATTCCAAAACATCTTAGAACATCGAAAAATGACCTGAAATGCAAAAGTTCTCTTCAAGGGTAAAACGATAATTTTTTAATTTTAAAAATTTTAAATTTTAAAATTAATAATTAAAACATTAATTAATATAAAGTAAAACCTTAATAAAATTAAATTAAAAATTTGAACGAAGAAAATCAATAAATCAAGCTCTCAGGAAAAAATTTAGGTGGTTGACCACTTATTTAAGTGGAGCCCTTGATATTTGTTAAAAGACCCCTCCATCAGGGGGCCTAAAGAATTAAAATATAATTAAATGGGGTTTTCAAAAAATTAAAAATATATTCTTTCATTGTACGTAAGAATTAAAACCTCAATCTAAAGAAAATTAATCAATCAAATAAGACTTAAGTCAAAATCCTAATTAACCTTATCCTAAGAGACATAATCTAATACCAACTCTAACCAAAAAATTCTATAAATGTAGAGCCCCCACAACCTAATTTCGCAGGTCAAAATAAACCCTAGGAAAGAGAGATCAGAAACACCCCCTAGCCTTTCTAAAACCCTAAATTCGAAGTCCCAATTCCCTACCTAACATCAAAACCCCAATTTTTGTTAAAAAACACCCAAAAATCCTCAAAAAACACCCAGAAACCTTCGAAAAAAAATATTAAAAAAATCAGTAAACACTCAGATCTAGGAGGAAGATACCTCATCTTGAATATCGAAATCAGATCTAGTGACGAAGAAAAAATAGGAAAACTCACACGAGGATGCTCTCTGCCAGTTCTGAGGGAACGTATTATCGTAATCACTCAGGTAAAATGGTATTTTTTTATTTTATTATTTATTTTATTTTTGTTAGATTTTTTATAACAATGTGTTTTTTGGGAAAAGTAGAGACCGACGTTTGCCAGGTGGGATTGGTGTCTAATACTTTCTGATCCCGTAACATGATCCCCGGACCCTTTCTTTTCGTATATTAGTACATTTTTTCCAGTTTTGAGTCATGTTTCGGTTCCTAGATAGTAAAACTTGGTGGTGAATCCCAAACCCAAAAAAGCAGATCTGTAACCCGTGGATCGAGGGCGCTTTCAGATTCTATTTGTTTTTAATATATTTTCTTTCTATTACTAATGATAACTATAGATACCTTATTTTACATCTGATTGATCTGATAATTTGTTACCCAGTTGTTGTGGACTCCTAATGATGAGCATAAAATATGCAAAGAAGTCAAAAGCCTATGAGAGACCATTTTTTTTATTTCTCTTTCATTTCCTTGCAAATCATCATTATTCGACCATCTTCCTTCTTAGTATGTACGACGTGAAAATTACGTATGCTTAGGATTGTCACACCCTACACTCGATTTAGCAAGTACGTATACTTAGGTTCGTCACTTATTTTGCTAACCTAGAGTCCTTGTAATGCAAAGAATATAGGACCTCAAGATTTATAAATAATCACATAGGGAGTAAAAGAAGCGTCTCGTCGAAATTCGCACAAATTAACAAAATGACTAAAATACCCCTAACATTCAACTTACACTTAGGAATCTTATTTCACTTTGGTGAATGAAAGTATTTGATAAAACTAAGCTTTTCGATAACATTTGTGTAGATCGACTATACCTATAGACCTTTGACATTTAGGAAAATCAAAATTTTCACATAAAATGGTGATTTCCGTAGCATGGAATGAAATATTTCGTCATAGAAAATGATAATAAAAATCACATAAAATAGAGCTTTCTATTCACGTGGAATGACACCCATTGCCACATATAATGATAAATTTCACCACATGAGACGATAACCATTGATCACCTAAAATGTGAAAATTTAAGCCTTAAAATCAAAAAATTAAAATTTTAATTAAAATTATCCAATCAACTTTTAAATCACCCATCGATTAAATTTTTTACCTAAAATTTGACAAAAAAAATCCAATTTTTAATCAAATTCAAAGGTCGGATCAATCACCCAAAATTTAAATCTAAACCTTCAATCGTCAACCATTGACCAATCAATCACTAATTTTAAACCATTGACCGATCAACAAATTAAAGCATCGACCAATTGGTTAAAAATTTAACCAACCCAAATGTAATAAATAAATTTTGATCTTTGATCCATGAATTTTAGCCAAAAAATCTTCATTCATCAAAAATCCTAATTAATAAATAAAATTCATCAGTTTATCGAGATAATGGTTGAATAACCAATCAAAATGCCACCAAAAATACAAGATGTATGGGATCAGCCCCTCTCTTTTTTCAACACAAAACCCATATGAATTTCAAAATGGAAAGAAAAAGAAAAAGAATAAGGCTCATCCTTCTTTCATTCGGACAAATAAAGACATAAAAAAGAAATAAAGAAAAATAATAGAAAGAAAAAAAAATAGAAAGAAAAAGA
Organism: Akebia trifoliata; assembly: GCF_017979445.1. Classification (NCBI taxonomy): domain Eukaryota; kingdom Viridiplantae; phylum Streptophyta; class Magnoliopsida; order Ranunculales; family Lardizabalaceae; genus Akebia; species Akebia trifoliata. The sequence goes on along the minus strand of NC_141383.1, from coordinate 9,648,900 downwards.
AGAGAAATAATTAGAAATAAAAAAAACTTATAAATGACCTCTCATTCTCACAGTCTAGGGGACTCTCTTCAACACTGAGTATAGACAAAAGCAAGGAAGGGCTCTCTCTTTGGATAGCAACAACCAAAAGAAATGGGAAAAACCAAAAATAGAAGAAGGACTAATTACCTTTTTTCACAGCACACACAACAGCCTTCACCCCTTTGATTTTCTTCTTCTTTTTTCTTACACCTCAGCCCCCTCTTTTTAATTCACACTCTTCTTCTCCCTTTCCTTTAATACCACCAACATCCCCTTATCATTTAATATCCTTCTTCTTTTAACGCCTAGCCAACTGAGACTTCACCACATTCTCTCTCTTCGTTGAATACCCATAGAACTCCCTTGAGCTCTCGACCTCTTTAACACAACCAATTGAGACCATCCACACTTCTCCTTTCACCCCCTCTTTCTTCCTTTCACGTCCAACCAGTCCAATACCACATTTTCATTCTTTTTTCACACACGACCCAACAACAACTAACCTTCCTCCCCATCTTTTGATATTTCATTACACCATTGAACCACCTCTTCATCCCTCTTTTTCGAGTGCCTGATAGTAGCTAAATCTACTCTTTCCTACATGCTCGCAGCAGCCCAAAGACTCATTTGCTCATTTCTAATAGCTACACCAAAATCTTCTTTTCAACCTCTCTGTCCTGTTCTCTATTGGTTTTCATATTTTTGATGTCATCTCGAAAGTATTCAGGTAACCCTAAAGGAACCCACAACCACCATTATCGTTGGATGTATCTTAGAGCATTAATAGAAGCTATAACAACTGTTAAACTAATCTTATTTCCAAGTTTGTCTTTTTTCGTTATTTTCCCATATTTTGGACGAATTCTAATTTTTTTTATTATCATAGAACCATGAGTTTAAATTTTCTTTATGATTAAAATTGTCAATGTTAAAAAGGAGTTACTTTCTTATCACATGTGGGTTGGAGGGTTTGATTTGGTAATGATACATGCTATGATCCTCATCAATTTGATAAAAATCTAAACATATGAAGATGTTTATCTATTTTGATAATTACTCATGCATATAATGAAAGTTTAACCGCTTTGGTGATCATGTATGCATGCAATGATATTTGTCCAATTTGGTAATTATTCATGCTTATTGTTATATTTCAACCAATTTGAAAATTATTTATGCATGTGATATTTTTACCTATTAGGAAATTTTATACCTATAACATTTTTACCTATTTGGGAATTTCATACACGTGACAAAAAATCCATTTAGAAAATTACTTATGTGTGAAGATTTGTACCAATTTGGAAATTATGAATGCATAAATATTTACTCGATTTGGAAAATTATACATGCATGTGTTAAAATTTAATCCATTTGAAATTTTGACCTTTTTGGTTGTTATTTGTACATATGGTAATATTTGACCATTTTTTATAATTACTTGTGTATATGATAATATCTAATAAATTTGAAAAGTATTTATGCACGTGACAGTTTAATTAAATTGCATTTCGATAAAAACTCGTCATGTGAGCCTTGAGGCATTGGATGATTTAGGTTTTTTCAAATTGTTCATCTTTTTCTTATGTGCGAAATTCAAGGAATCATTTGATATTTGAGATAATCATAGTCATATGATTTATTTGTCCGACTCGTGCATAAAATAATAATCTCTTACACCTTGATCGGGCGCCAAACACCTTGTGAAACCCATAACATGATCCCTTACCATAGCCTCTTGCCCATGAGTCGATCTAAATTCATTTGGAGTTATTTTGATTCCTAGACCTAAACTAGGTGACGACTCCCCATTCCTTAAAAATCTTTAAATTATCAATTTTATTTTAATTTAGTAAAAAGTGTCGAGGCACTTTCAGTAACATCTGAAATTAATTAAAGAAAGGAAACAGAAAGAGGAAAATAAAAGATTATCTTATCTTCTTGAAGTCTTACCAGTTAATTCTTTCGGTACATGACCTCATCCGTCCAGGTCTTCATAATCTCCCCTTCAAAAAGAAAATTTTATCCCCAAAATTGAAATTAATGGGTTTGTTCTATTTGGAACAGGTCTAGATACAAGTTTTTTATTTCATTTTCTTTTTCCTAGGTTGCTTTTTCTATATTATGCTGTCTTCATAAGACTTTTACTAACGGTTTTATGTGAGTTCACATGGTCTTTTATTTAAAATCTAATATTTTAATGGGACCTTTTACATATGAAATATCATCTTTGAGTTGAATAGAATTCCATTCAATAAAAAGATTAAAATTTGGTTGATACTTCTTTAAGAGTGAAACACGGAACACATTGTGAATTTGTAAAAATTGTGGGGGTAATGCTAATTGATTAGATGTTAGTTCTATATTTTGTCAATCCTGAGACTTAAGTTGATTGTCGGATTGGTTTGTATTTGAAGATGTATGAAAGCTCCAGTAGAATCGCTCAACCTTAAGTACCTTGATAAAAAGCTCAAATGTGTGTGCACAAAGCCTAAATGAAAATGAGGCCACCTAGAATTCTTTTCAACACCTAGATGATTGTTAGGTTGGTGAATATTGATTAGATCATCAATTTTCCCAATCCGTTCTTTCAACAGAACTTTTGAGAGCAAAAAATGGCTCATCGGGAGTCAAAATGGCCATAAGGGCATTTTGGTAATTTTACAATTGGGTCATTTTACAACTGGAAGCAAGCATCATGTTCCACTAGGGCCACCGGAGTGTCTACTAGATCTGTTGATAGAGTTACTCCAATGATCCAAAAATTCAAAAATATGATCGTTGGAGTTTCCGGCACCACCAATAGGTAATTTTTTGTTTCCCAAATGCCTTTAAAACTCAACTCTTGAGTTTATTCTTGGGTTAGCTCAAACACTAGAGAAGACTTGTTCCCATTTCACATCTCCTAGAAAGTCCTATCAAGTCATAGAAGGTCCAAATCTTACTTGAACCCACCTTCAACCTAAGTTTTTCCTTGTTTGATCCTCTTCATCCATTTTTCCTTACATTGCACATATATTGAAATACATCAATGGAGATTGGAGCATCCTCTTGAAGTAAGGAATTCAAAGTGATGAAGAAGGAATTCTTAAGGACATGATAACCCAAACAACTAATTGGAAAATCAGTCAAATTGAGTCAAGTCCTTGTAAATTTGTCTTTATTTTTCTTTAATTATCTAAAGGTTCTTAAGTCTTAGTCAAAACCAAGCTCTTGAAAACAGTTGAGGACTTTTTTCAAGAGAACAAGGATGTGGAATCCCTAGGGACAAAATTTAAAAGGTTGAGGAAGAAGCATTCTTTTCAAATCATAGGTTTAGATTTAGCTTAGGGAAAAATCTTAGTTGTAAGGTTTTGAGGTAAACCATAAACCTCATTTATTAGTGGAGCCCAAGACTCTAGAGTAGGGTATTTGATAGTGAATGAAGACAAGTTGTCGAATCACTATAAATATTGCGTCTCTTTTTTTTATTATGCTCTATGCTTTATTTTGAATGAATGTCATGACTTGCATATCAAATATTTGCTAAAATGTCTACATCATATTTTAGAGTTGTATGCTTTGTCATAAATGACTTAAGTTGAGCTTGCGTTTCTATATGTGTTAACTTGCGTTAGCATAATTTAGAGATGTAGGTTAGTTTCTTGGGTAGATTATTTATCTTGGTTTTTTGATCTCATCAATTAACTTACCTAGATAATCTAGAAGAATTAAAAGGATTCTTTATTTTACCTATTCACCACCCTCTAGGTTTAAACACGGTGTAAAGCCCGAAATTTCATAGGATACAGGTCCAATCTTCTAGGTAACTTTGAAAGGTCTTGTGTATCTTGATTTCAACTTCCTTTTAATCCCAAGATGAGTAATTCCCTTTCGAAGTGAAAATTTGAAAAGCATTTCATCCCCTTCTTGAAATTCCAATGGTCTTCTCGAATATAACTTTATGTCAACTTTGAGCCATGCATAATCCTTCATGTGTCGTTGAAATCCGACGGACAACTGTGATGAATCCGACCGTACTGATCCAAAGTCATTCCTAACACCTTCCTCCGTGCGGTGGCGTGGTACTTGCTGAAATCACTCTGACGCTCAAGTTAGATAAGCAGATGAATAGTCTTTAATACTGATTAGATCCTTCTTTTTCCAAAAGATCCCTTCAATAGTGCTTACTGTACTATTTACCCCCTACTTGCCCCTAGGGTTTCCATCTCTATAGGATACAATCATGGCATTTCTACTAACTCTACGGAGTTGCTTACCTCATCGGGATTTTTTGGATCGATCATACTTATCTGCAAAGATCTCTTTTAGGATTTCAGGGATTGGCATGCACGTAACAGTTTTACGATTCTCTTATGACCTAGCCTGCCCTGCTTGCCAAACCTAGTCAGGCTTATTGTTATGCTTCCTTGACAGCCTGACTAGGAGATCCTAGCTTTGACTTGCCCTATTTCCAAGGTTGTGTCCCGTATATTGTTCTGCGCTTGGTACCACTTAATCGATCTAGGACTCGTGTACGGTTTAGATTATCACACAATCATCTCGTCTCCTCGAGATGTAATTCTGCTTTGTTATTGACAATCTAGATACATACAATTACGTCTGTTATTTTCGAATCGATGTATTCAATGCAACGTTGCTTCGAATCTTTTCTGACGGCTTAGATGGATTGCTCTTCATTTGTGCCCGTTGAAATTACTGGCTTTGACCGTGTCTAGTGCTAGAGGGGGTGAATATAACAATTTACAAATTCTTCTAAATGAGAGCACTTAGATGTAGCTGAATTTTTAATGAGTTCGTTTGATATGTCAATTCACCATTACCCAATTTGTGAACTAAGTCTTCAATGTGCAATATAGGTAATTATGCAAAATCTGATTAGAGCATTCACCAAGTCATTTATGGAATAAGGGATATTAAGCATGTAGTGTTTAATCATGACATATATTCAGATTCACATATAGTTGAGGAAATTAAGTAGGTGCACAAGACAAGCAATTTATAGTGGTTCAGTGATGGTGCCTACGTCCACTCCCAAGAGGACCCAATCGTTGGTTTTTTGGTGTTGAATAAAATAAAGGTTTATAGTTCATCTTAAACCGTACGTAGAATTTTCTCTAGGCTAATTCTACAACGTTAAGATCGAGTGAACCACATCCACTTGAAATGTTTTAGTTTTATGCTTAGGGAACTCAGTAATCTTTTTCACTTAACTTGAGTCCATGACTCAACCAAGTGCTTGATTTTAAAGATAGAAATCAAGAAAACTAGTACAATGTTTTTGAAATTGAAAATAAACAAAGACAAAACTCACAATGATGGTGGATGTGATAAGTTTGTTGGTCCTTGGTTCTTCACTTCTTTCTTCATTTTTTGCTTCTTTCTTGGAAAGATGTTCATGTGTTTGCAAAGAAGATGGAGGTAGTGAAGCTTGATCAACTCAGATGAATTGGCATGATGTATATGATTTCTACTTCACCCGAAAAGTCTCCTTACTTTGTCAAGCCTCTTGATGTTTACTTATGAGCTTAAGCTTAGTTAAGGAATTGTTGATTAAGAGCAATGAAGCCAAGAGCTTCTAATTTATAGAGTTTGCATTTCAACAGCTTCATGTTGGTGGCACCTTCATTCTGTGGGTGGCACTGACCAAACTCAACAGCAAAAAATATTATCGTTGAGCACTGTCGGTGGGACCTCCAATTGTCATCGGTGGGACTACTAAGCATTCTATCGGTGGAACCGGTAGAGCCATGCTTTTGCCACTAACAAGCTGAATTCCAGGTTGTTATGTCTGTGGATAACGGTGGAACTAACAGAAATAAGCTTTTGCCACCGACAGACTGAGTTTCAGTTTGTGCTATTGATGGCTGATGGTGGAACCTCCACTCCTGCCGACAGCCTCAATTTTACTGGAAATTGAGTTAGATTTGGGTTAAGCTTTGAACACTCAAGAGATGTTCCAATAATGACTTGTTCTAAAGCTTTACGGGTATGAAAGTGGTTTCGATGTGGTCCCATGTCTTTGATTGGTTTTGGCACACGAAATATTTGTCATTGGTGTACTGCGTAACGATATTTCTTCATGCGTCTTGAACAAGATCTTCCAATGGTTACAACTTGACAACATTTGACTAACTTGGGATTGACAAAACATGGTACTAACAATCTCCCCCTTTGTCAATTACAAGACAAAACCAATCCTAGACTACCAATTGGGAAACATTCCCAAAAATAATCCCATACATACACAACCCAAAATGAGATATTACAAATCTTCTCTCCCCCTGTCCACTTTCTTGCACACTTCTGTTTTAGCAATGGCTGTCACTGTGTCTCAACTTCGACGCAGTCTGTATATTCTCGTCTCTATGCACATTTGAGTTGGTGGAGACTCTGATGCCCCTGGTGAATGTCAACAAGGGAAAATCTTTGTCTATGCTAGAAAAATTAGGACTGACCTTAATTTTCCTCTCTCCACTTTCCTTAGAGAGGTACTAAGCAAGATAAAATGGGCTCTTGGTCAGATGTCCATGAACTTCTACCGTCTAGTGGAGGTTATGGGGAAGATGGATATTACCCCCAACACCTTCCTTTTCCGATATAATTTAAAGGCCATCCCCTAACAGCCGTGGTATTACTCGCTATCCTCCAGGAGCGTAACGATAACCATGATTCCCTCTCTTCCTAGTTATGATAAAGGGTAGCATAGAGACCCCCTCAACATTTCTAGAGACTGGGAGTTTGCCCCTAGTATTCTTCAGGAGGGATTCAGAGTCCCTTGGACTTTCCAAGGTAATGCTATCTCGAGACTTTTGGCTATGTTCTATTTTTCACCCTATTCAAGATTTGCTTTATTTTCTTAACGGGCTCTTTCACTTCTATAGATACGTGATTATCAATTATGAATACCACTTTTACAAAGGATTTGGAGTTGCCATCATTCATTTTTTTAAAAGGATGTGAATGGTCACCCGATGTTCATTTTAGAAAAACTATCATTTTAAGTGTTTAGTGACTCTGATTTGGATAAGATACTAATCAACTTGAGATCGGGGTAAGCGGCTTGATTGAAAAAAAAGGAAGGTGTTAGGCACCTTTTTATCCCTGTCAAGTGGCGGTAACCTCAACACAACTCAATCATTTTTGGATGAAAATGCAAAATAAAATAAAGTTCCATGTGTCAATAACTTGTACCATAAATAGGGATTTATTTTTGGTTCGATTACATGATCATTCCATTGAAGAAGATGATCCTTATAAACCTAGCCTTGGGAATTACGTATATTTTTGAAAAATATTGGCTATGGTTATGGGTCCATTCCCATGAGTTGAGAAAAACCCGAACATCGGATGCTACAAAACAGTTTGATGGGTCAAAATGATTTTGTTTTAAAAATGGTGACAACCCCTATATTTTAAACTGAACCGAAGTTTGATCTACCGGAGATAAGAGAGGGGGAACATCACATCCTATGTATTTCTAAAAATAAATTAAAGTGATGAAGGGAAGAAGTAGAAGAGAGATATGGAGAGGGTAGAGAGAGAGATGGGCGATATGTTCCTTTGACCCATCTTGAAGCTTTGAAGTCTTTTTTTCTTTTCTTCCTTCTTCTTCTTTTTTTTTCTATGTCTTCTTGTGTCCTTAGTAATTTATAAGAATGTAACTCTTTAGAATATATAAAGTGAGAGAGTAGAGAAGAGATGAGTAGAGAGTTGAGTTGAGTGTAGATTTTTTAGTGTGAGACTTGGTACCCATTTTGAAAGGGGAAGGGGGTATTCATAAGTATTTGGAGGTTATTTTAAGAATATAATGGGGTGAAGTAATAGAAGAGTAGAGAATGACATGGGTTTTGAAGGTAGGGGGTATGAAATATAGAGTTGGGATAAGGGTAGTTGTGTAATGAGGATAAATGGATGATTTTTTATCCAAATGGTTTGGATCCTAATCAATCCATTAGGGTGGAGTATTTGGTGAGGTGAGATAATGGGTATTTGATTTTAAAAGAATGGACATGTAAGGGAATGATTTGTTGATTGAGTGTTAGGTAGGTTGAAAGGGAGTTGTGTTTAGATTTGGAGAATAGGTTGTGTAAGGGGTTAGTTGATTGAATTTTGAGAGGGTTACGGGTATGATGACAAGTGTCAAAGAGGGATGGGGGGTGAGGTGATTAGATGAGTTGATTGGAGAGAATAGGTGTTTGATTGGAGAGGAGGGATGCGAGTTTGATTTGTGAAAGTATGTTTGTAAGAAATGATGAAGGTAGGTTAGAGAAGGGTCTGGGTTGAGATGGGGGTAGATGATGTGTTTTGAGAGAGGTGAGGTTAGGTTTATGACATAGGGAATTTGGGTTGTGATGTGAGTTAGTAGTGTGTTAGAGAAGGTGATGGATTAGGATGTAGGTGGTATGGGTTGTGATGTGGGTTGGTAGTATGTTAGAAAAAAGTGATGGGGTAGGTAGTTGGATGAAGGAGGTGGGTTGGGGTGATGACATGTGTCCCTTTTGATGATCAAAGTGTGATTGGTTGATGTGGATAATGGTTTGTGGGTTAGGGTTATGGATTATAGATATGGTTTGAATTGATTTGGGCTTTGGTGTGTTGGGCTTTGATTTTAGGAAAGGCTTTAGGTTATTTAGAATGGATTAGGATTATTTTGGAATTAGTTTTTGAGGGTGGGTTTGTTTTTGGGTTTAGGTGATGTGGGATTAAGTCTACGTTAGGTTGGATAGGATGAGAAATGAATTTTTTGTGAGTTGAGGATCCGTGGGCTTTGATCGGATTTGGGGTAATTCGATTTCGAGGGTGGAGCGGTGAAAGGTGGGGAAGATAGGGGCACACCAAATCTATTTGGTAAGCCCATTAGACCTTTAGGGGGTCTTAAGGACCTTCGATTCGATTGAAATGTCACATTTAGATGAATTGAGCATTTTAGGCCCGTTGGTAGTTATTTTGAAAATCTAATTTTTCTGGACACTTTTGAGTGGGTGCGCTGCCCCTCTTTACAGGATTTGCATGCAAAGAACTATGAAGAATAGATTGAATCTTTGTTTGTACGGGTCCGAAAGCTTTGTTAAAAACACGATTTTGAAACACCGAGTGGATTAAAGAATTTTTGTGTGTAGGAAGTGGTTACCCAATCACGTGGTCTGACAGGGTTGGCCCTAGAATTCCTCAATCTCATGACACGGGACTTGTTTGAGATCTCAGATTCGATAATGAATTTTGAAATTTTGGTATTTTTTATTGCGTTTCGACAAATTAGGATTGAGTGTAACTCAAAAAGGATTTTTTGAAATTCTTGATTTTTTTTAAATAATAAAAACTTTTAAGAGGAATTAAGGGGCTTGTGATGATCCTTTAATAGGTTTACACGAAGAAGTATTTCAAACTCATCGTAACACTCTCTAATTGCAATGGTTAGAAAAATAAAAGAAAACATAATCCTCCTAAGCTTTGAGTCTAATAGGGATGGAATCTACTGTAAATAATATGGCTTCCCAAGCTAGGAGTTTGACAGGGATTGAACCGATTGTGGAAAGTGGAGATGAGATTTACAATCTAAGTGTATTTCGATAAAAAGAATTTAATGTCTTTTGCTTTGATTGACGAACCTGTGAAATTAAAGGAGTTTAATTTTTTTTTTAAAATATTTTTAAAGACTAAGAATATTGTGCAGTTTATACTCATACGACAAGGAGCAATATGTAGTTTAGACTTTTACTGAGGAGTACCAAGTAGTTTAGGCTCATACTAGGAAGCATCATACAGTTTAGGTTTTTGTTTAGGAATAATATGCAGTTTAGGCTCTTGCTAGGGAGCGCTAGGTAGTTTAGGCTCGTACTGGGGAGTATCATACAGTTTAGGCTCTTATTGATGAGCAATGCAAAGTTTAGGCTTGTACTGGAAGATCATCATACAGTTTAGGCTCTTATTGAGGATCGATATGCAGTTTAGGCTCTTACTAAGGAGCAAAATGTTAAGAAAATATTTATGTAAAATAGTTATGATAATTATTGGCCTCGAGTAATTCGATACATTGTTTTTAAGGAATAAATTGAATTTTTCGTCATACGCCCAAAATATTAATTTACATGATGCATGTAGGAATTTTGTTTGTTTGTTGTTGTTTTTTTTTTTTAATCATCCTTTTAGTATGAGCAAAATGACCAGTTTAAGAATTCAACATTGTTGAATACTTATTAGAGTGTGTCTGTCAAGTAGATAATAATTTTCTCAATTCTCTTTAAGGTCCTTTAGAGTTATCCCCACCGTCAGATATTGACAAAAGGATAAAAAAATGACTGAATGGCGTTTGATAATGAGGTGGAATATTGTGAGATGATTGGTAATTAGTAGTAGACTTCAGAATTTATTTGAGATATTGATAGATCAATGATCACTCAGACTTCAAATATTTTTGAAGTAGAGATGATTGATAGATAAAGATGATCTTTCTTCTCCCTTTTTTTCTTCCATTTATGCCCATAGTGCCAACTGTGGTTTCCACTAAGCCCGGTTCCATAATTTTCTATGCATCGATGCCCTTTCAGATTTTCATCATGCCTATGGTATTTGATCTTGTCATAATTCGATTTTTTTTTCATTCATGCTCATGGTGCCAATTACGATTTCACCAAGTCTGGCTTCATAATTTTCTATGCATTGATACCCTTTCAGGTTTACATCGTGCCTATGGTATTTGATCTTATTATGATTCGATTTTTTTTGCTCCCAATTCCTTTATAGGTTTTCATTGTGCCCTTTTAAATCATGATAAACTTCTTTTAAACACCTCTTAGATAGTTATTCTTTCATCGTCGATGAACATTCGTGGTAGAAGTATTCTTTTCAAAATATTTCTCAATTAGAGATGACTTAATTTTAGGATGTAACATTGATATGGTTGTGGTTTGCAAAGAAATGGTATAGGCTTGAATATGAAATTTAATATAATGGATAGGTTGAACTGGGTGTCTTTTATTCTTTTTTTTTTGTGAGAATGAAATTACATCTCATTTTGCGTGAGTCAAAAAAAACTTGTTGACGAACATTTGAGAGCATCAAATGGGATGGTAGATTCAAAAGATGATTGCATAAGCACGGGATCTGATAGGGTTTAGTCTTCTTGAATTCATTGATTTCGTGGCACGAGGCTCGCTTGAAATCTTGGATTTGATGAAATTGGATGATTGATGGAAAATGGTACCCAAGCACGGGGTCTGACAGGATTTTCCTTATTAATTCCTTGATTTCGTGGCGCGTAGCTCATTTGAAATCTTGGGATTGATGGATTTTGGGATGATTGATGCTTTTAACCATACTTCATTGAGTTTGATCCGAGTTACCTTGACCGAGATCTCTTTTTTCCTTTTGCGATGATATTCTCTTTTTTTTCCTTTCAAAATTACTCCAGTGTAGGGTGGCATACCTTGGTAGTAGAAGAAAGGCCTCTAATCATCTCAAGATTTGATTTTTCAAGAACATATTTGGATGTCATTTAATGCTTGTCAACTCAATAGATAATTTTTGTAGATTTGAATCCTTAACAGTAGCTGATCCTTCTATAATTGGACTAGAATCTTCTCCTTTCACAATGGCTAAACTATTTTGCTATACTTTCATTGATTTGCTCTTCTTTTGACGTTCTTCTTCATTTGTTGATCATTTTTGATATGCTTCCCAAAGATCCATAGGATCATTCGTTTAGGCTTGCCCCTGAATCGGAACATATATTCTTCATTTTCTTCTTCGATAAGTCTTATGAGAAAAATCTCCAAAGAAGAACAAATTAGTACATCATTGACATGATCTTCTTTCATAGTTGCGAGTTCCCTATGAGAGGTTAATATTGAAGTAGAAGTGACTGGTTGAATCGGACTTGACGCTTTTAAAATGATGGCTTTTGGTGGATCAAATGAAATTTTTTATTACCTTGAGGCTGAGAAACATAAGGAGTGCCCCAGTTTAGACAAAAAGTCTTATTGTTTTGCCGTTTACAGTTTATATTCTTATGGGCCAGGAGTATTTAAAATGGGTCGAAAAGAGTATAACTATAATCTTTAGATTTTTAGTCATCTTCAGTCCTCTAATTGAATTGAGTCTGACTCTTCAAAATTTGACAGGACACTCATGTCATTCATTAATTCTAGATTCTTTGTAGTCATGAAGCTCATAATTGAAAGATGTTTTTGAAATATTTTGATTTTTTTTTTAAAGATTTTTTTTTTGTTTTTTTGTTCTTGAGATGAATAATAATAATAATCTTTTTATTTTTTATATAAAAATATACCTTTTAAATTAATACCTATCCTAAGGACGAAGGTCCAATAAATATTCCCAAGAAGGGAATGCGACCCCCTTTTTTTGTTTTTCTTTTTGTTTTTTTACCTTTTAACTTTGTCGGAGTAGATCGTCATGCTCTGTCTTAAAGTTTGCAAAATCAAAGATTAAGTCGGATCGAATCCTATCCTCGACTCGATTTGCCACTTGCACTAAGTTTGAGAAGGTACCTGTAATGTGTCCCACCAAGTGAGTGTAAAATGTGTGCCTCAATGTTGAGATAAATGTGGTATTCATTTCTTGTTCAGTCATTGTTGGGCTCACTTGTGAAGCTGACTCGCCATCTCTGAGCATACTTCTTCACTGTCTCTCTAAGTTTTTGAGCCATTTTTGCCATGTCGTTCGAATCCAACACCATGTCTGTATTGAACCTGTAGTTGTGCCAGAACATTTCGGCCAGGTCTTGCCAGCCTTTGATGAGTATATAGTCTAGTCCCGAGAACCATTTGAAGGTTGGCCCACTCATGCTTCTTTGAAACAACTGCACCAGTAATTTGTCATCCACCCCGTATTGGCACATTATGCGATAGAAGACACCCTATTCTGTTATATTTCTCAAATTTCGGATACGTGAATTTGACCGATAACTGGGTGTTGGGATAAAAATAGAGGTCCTTTAACTTAGTTCCCCCCCAAGGTATTGGTGCCTTTGGTTTTCCTCATTTCTTCTTGGAGAAACTCAATCTGTTGAGCCATCTTCTTGTTTGTTGTGCTCTTGGCTTTCGTGGCCCTATAATTATACTTGTTATCGTGAATGACCACAGGATGTGGTCGATTATATGGAATGTATAGTGGGGACCTTTGATATTTCGAAATTGTGGGTGGTAGGGTGATTTGTTGCCCTTGTGGGGGTTGCTTTGTTGGATCATGATTCGATCCCGATACTTGGTGTTGTATTGTCTGGGCTTGTATGAAACTGATGTGGGCCAACACGACTCTTAACATCTTCTTTTGTCTCTCTGTGGTTTCTAACAATGTAGCTATTTTTTCATTGATGTATGTTGTCTCTACTGCTGCTGGTTGCAATACCTTAGAAGTACTAATTGTTGATGAAGATAAAATAAATATAAAGACTTCTCGGGATGTTTGTACTTCTTTCGCTTGGCCAACTGTAAATACAAATAACTAAGTGGCAGTATATAATTTACAAAAGGGTAAGATGCTGTAGACATTTTTGCACTCTTCTGATTAATCAACTCGTCAACCTGATTGAAACAGTTCCCAATGATGGATGAATATTCCAATATTTTTGTTTGTTACTAGATATGTTTCAAAAATTAAATTGAGGTATCTTAAATAACCAAAACTTTAGAAACCACGCTACGCTAGAAAAATATGACCTCTAAACGTAGAAATCATCATTTTTCAGACAAAAAGAAGCTTTACGAGAAAAATCACTAAAAATGATCAAATTACCAAAATATCCCTAACATCAAAACATCCCTAAAGCCTATATTACGCTTAGGAAAATCCTTTCAAATACATAAAACAACAAACTAAAATCAAATAAACCGTTTCGCCAATTTTCACAAAATTTGACAAAATTATGAGAATGCCCTTCATAGGGTCCACGATCATTTCACATCAAAAATCCATAAATGACACAAACTGATACTCCCATTGAATTCCTTACAAAAAATTGATTCTAAAACATCTAAAAATGTTGAAAAATGACCTAGAAACGCATAAGTCCTCTTCGGGGGTAAAACGATAATTTTCCAACTCTAAAAATTTAAAATTTTGAAATTAATAATTAAAATATTAATTAACGTAAATTAAAATCTTAATGAATTAAATTAAAATTTTTAAACAATTAAAACTAATTAATTAAGCCTATGGGTCAAATTTTAAGTGGTGACCTATTTATTTAAATGGGATCCCACCTGACATTTATTAAAAGACCCCTCCATTTGGGGCCCAAAGAATTAAAGATATAATTAGGGGGTTCTCTAAAAAAACTAAAAAAATATATTCTTTCATTATACGTAAGAATGAAAACCTTAATTACAAACCCTAATTAAACCTAATTCACCTTATCTAAAAAAGACTTAGTCAAACTGAAAAGGTTCCAAAAAATCTATAAATAGAAGCTCCCACAACTCAATCTCGTAGGTCAAAATAAATCCTAGGAAAAAGAGGTCAGAAACACCCCCAACTTTTTCAAAACCATAAATCTGAAGTCCCAACTCCTTACCTAACATCTAAATCTTAATTTATGTTAAAAAAACACCTAAAAATCCTTCAAAAATGCTCAGAAACCTTCTAAAAAACATTCAAAACATAAAAAAAATACTTAGATCTATGAGAAGGATACCTCATCTTGGAGATTAGAAGTAGATCCAGTGATGAATAAAAAGCAGGAAAACTCACACGAGGACGCTCTCCGCCAACTTTGAGGGAACCAGTAGCCGTCATCACCCAGGTAAATTAGGTATATTTTTATTTTTATTTTTTCTAGGTTATTTTTGCAATGTAATTTTTTTGGGAATAGTAAAGACTGACATTTGCCAGGCGGGGTTGGTGCCTAACACCTTCCAACCCCATAACGTGATCCCCAAACCCGTAGTTTCTTTTTCATAAATTAGTGTTATTCATCTGCTTAAAATCATGATTAGGTTCCTAGATCATAATAACTAGGTGGTGACTCCCAAACCCAAAAAGGCAGATCTGCAACCCGCGGATCGAGGGCGCTTTTAGTGGCGACTTCACTGGGGATATTTTTAGGATCAGACTTGAAAAAAATCTCAAATTTTGGCGCATTGCCAAATCGACCTAGTTTTTATTTTATAATTTTGGTTTATTTTTATTTTTTGTATTGTAGATCATTTGTTGTATTTTTGAGTATTCTAGTTTGTTTGTTTTTTTTGCTCTATGATCCAATCAAGGGTCACTTTTGATGATCTTAAATAATTCAAGATTTCAATGTTCAATGAAATAATGATAGAATGATGGTGGTTGGGATGAGGAGCCATGAATGTTCTTTTTATATAATAATTTTTTTAATCGATGTTGTTTTGCATAGTGCATGGTTAGTTTTTTTTGTCCCTTCTCAATCTGTGCATGAAGAATGGTATCAAAGAAAGAAAAAAAAAATTTAGGTGTTGCTATTGCGCGTGATAAAGGGATTTCAAAATAGAACAGCACTTACGTGTAGTGTGTCGATAGTGAAAACGTTTTTTTTTTCATTTTTCTATCTTCTTCTTCATATGTGTGCTGAAAGGAACATCAAATAGAGAGAAACGTTTTTTTTTTCTCTCTCTCTCTCTTCTTCCTTCTTTGTTCTTCAAGTCTGATAGATTTTGATCAGAGCTTGGTGCTTGATTGGTAGTCTTTTGGGCTTAGTTCGGCATCATTGAAATTAAAAATTATGTTCATACAAGTCCTGATTCTAATCAGAGAACTAATCCAAGAATTTTCAGCCTCCTCTTGTGAAAAATACCTTTTGTCATTCAAACTATGGCAACTAATGAAAATTTTTCACCAAACATAATAAAGCAATCATGCTGTTATTAAACGATGAAACTCTGCCCTGATTATTTATCACAGTTATTTGACGCGTTTTACCTTTTGAAGATCACATGGTGCAGCAGTTTTTTTACTTCTATGTTTGAAGATCATTGATGAAACCAATTCGAAAGGAAGATTTCTTCCTGAGATGATCTTGATCTATCGAAATTTCAAAAATAATCCAACACTCTAATGAATATATCTATGGTTTCACCCTAAGGTTTCTGTGTCGATTAAACAACAAAAGTGAAGCATTTTAAATCTGGTTTTGAATCTCAAAAACCCAGATTGCAGCCCTCTTTGTCGTTAAGAAAGAGATAATTTTTTTCACCCCATTCTTTATCAATAACACACCATCGGCATGTTGGTTACATCTTTCTTTGCTAAAAAACAGGTTGGAGTGACAATTTTTTTTTTGGGTTGTGTTTTAAGTTTTTTTAATAATTAATAATAGAGTTTTTTTTTTTAAATCAATTTATTTAAAAGATAGGTTTTTTGTTTGGTTTGCTTGTTACTTGGTAAAACAAAAATCGATTTGTTTTTCAGAAAAATAAAAAAAAATAAAAAAATCACTCCTTATCTCAACAACCATCAATTTATCCTCAATTCAATGCTCATTGAAATCTGAATTTGTTTTGGATCACCCCAAGAGATCTTTAATTGTACAATAAAAATAAAATACAAAATTATTTTGGTTCATTCTATGTATGTTTCAATGTTGGATATTTTGTGATTGCCCATCTAGTATGCCATGATCTCGATAGGTATTTTGATCTGCTCACTTTGATTTTAATGTTGATGTGATGGGATTTGTATTGTTTTGATTAATGTATGTGTTATCCTTGCTTGTATGGTTTTATCTGGCCTATGGGCCCATTTATCTGAAAAATACCCCGGGCACACCCCACCCTATTTGGCACACACCACTAGCACGTTTATTTTATTGCATTGCACGCTTGCATGTCCCTTCTAGCCAACGGGACCCTAGTGTATGGCCCGGTCTCCTCAGAAGATGCGACGTTATGCATGAAAACTACAACTGCAGTCACGTACCTTTATGGTATATAAAACTAGGGCATCAGTACCGTTCGATTAGGTGACACTGAAAGGTATATTGATGTACCCATGCTGGAACGACCTGAGCCTTTGTCCTATTGTAAGCTGCAAAATCACATGTCCTGATCGCCAACCCTAAACTCGTACCTATACAATATATCAAAGTTAATTTAAATTCACCAACTGCACTTTTTGGTTAAAATCAGTGCCTAAGCGAGATCTTGCCCTGATGTAGTATGGTACAAGGGGGATAGACTACGTCTATTCTAGATGAGAAGTAACTTAAGAGTGTCCTTACTCAGCATCGTGCGCCACCTCTCAATTGAGGATTAAATTACTGCTTTTTAACTTCAGAGATTTGGGTTGAAGTCTTAGATTATTACCTATACGGTATATCAAACCAAGTTACCACATATCGTCTGATTCAGTATGCTCGAGAGGTATATAGGTGCACTTGGGCAATGGTGGCCAGATAAATTACATTGCACGTAGTAAACCTAGAGTCTATAAACCTCCCTATAGGTTACGACTCGAACTTATTGCGGGTGTTCCCAGGTTGCCTTTTTTGGAAATGGACTTTTCTAATGTTGAAATCATGAAATTCTGATTTTGTCCTCAAGGGTTAAATTTTTGTTTAATTTAACTCTAGGCTATCAAACTTTTGGGTGCACCAACCCAACAAAGAATTCATTTTAACTGTGGCAATGAAACATAATGACCCACTCCATCTTGATTTAAGAATCACGACGTTAGACCATTTAAATCAAAGTGGTATTCAAATCTTTTTTCTAATTCGGGTCCCGACCCATCTAAAAAGAAGGAAAATGTTTTCCAAAAGAAAAGAAAATGAAGGAAAAATGATTTACAAAAGAGCTATTTTTGTATAGACCTTGGAAATTTTCTGAAATATGTTTTTCTAAAGAAAAAAAAGGATTTTTACAAAAAATCTATTTTTTGCATGGACCTTGAAAAATTATTAAAATATATTTTTTTAAAAGAAAATGATTGTAAAAAATAATAAGATTTGTAAAAACTCTTATTCAATGAAAACATTATTTGTCAATAATTTTCTAGAATGCAATAAAATTATTTTCTTTCTGAATAATCGTTGCATAAATGAATTGTTTAATGGATTAGTGCACAGAATTCAATAAAATCTTAGGATTCATTAAAATGTTATCAATGGGGTAACAGTAAAATTGATAATCTACTTTTGATGGGGTTACAAGATTATCATTGCACCTAAGCTCAATCGTTTACTGTTTCGTTAGGGTCACTAGTCCGGTCAGTTATAATGAATGCCAACACTAAGTGAATCGTCAGAAATGACCCCAAAATCTTTTAAAATTACACAGTTGTTCTTTGAAGATCACAGTACCTCAGTCTTACTAGTTGTAAGCAATGTCTTAGTCCTAATCAAGCTAGTTGTGGGTAATTGTCTTGAGTTTTCATGAGTCATTTGGGTTAGCTTGAGCCATTTTTTCAGTAACATCATATCTTTTTTAGATCGAGTATACTATTTACCTGTTGAGTCGAGTTAGTTTGTCGAGCCTATAGAGGTGTTTGTCGCACCATTTGAATTTGATTGGATAAAGGAAAATTTTGAATACCTGAGCGCATTAACGAATTAATTAATAATCTGATAGATTTCTCTCCTGAACAAGAAGATAAGAGTCGTGCTCAACTTTTAATCGAGAAAGCAAAAGTCATTGACCTCGGAACAAAAAAATAATTCCCAAGAAATTAAAAAAGAAACCATCATATCCCTAGAGGAACACGAGGGGATAATGAATTTACTCAAAAATTTCAAAAGCCTTGTTCACGTGATCCTATGAAGATATGTTAAGTGTAAGCTTAGGTATTGTTCAATAGGAAATAAAAACTTGTTCGATGAAATGAAAATATCGATAGAGATGTTACAAAATATATCAGCTCTATCCTCACTGTACCTTAAGTTGTAAAGTTCATTCAAGCACATATTATCAGTCGATATAGGGGTATCTTTTGAGCTGATCTCTGATAATGGGTCATATTTCAAAGTTTAGGTCATTACTCTACGTTCAAAGTTCAGGATCCGACATCACAAATCATCTTCCTACCGTCTTTAGACTAATGGATCGGTTGAAGCAACTAATAAGAGTCTCAAGGTAATCATTAAGAAAATGTGTCAATAGTACCAGGATTGGTCAGAGAAGCTACCATTCACACTATGGGGGTACAAAAATAGTCTTACCAGTTGAAAGGAAAATCATGTATCTTAAGGTCTTGATGAAAAGTCAATTGTTAGAAATAAACTAGGCTCATCATTGGGTACGAAGAGCTAAATTTGATTGAAGAAAAACAACTTAGAGTTTTGTACCACATGCAAACTTATCAAAGAAGAATCGCTCCCATGTTTAACAAGAAGGTTAAAGTTCGCCACTTACAAATTAATGATTTAATCATCAGAATTCAAAGAAAATTAAGCACTCCTCCTCGATTATAGGAAGAAGTCTAAACCTAATTAGAAAGATTAATTCATTATGAAAATATTGTCTGGAAAAGTTGTCAGACTTCAAGATCATGATGGAATTGAATTACCAGAATAAAAAAATCTCGACTAGATCAAGCGGTATTACATTTAAGAAAGCCATCTTCGACCGAATCAATTTCCTGTTACCCAGTTTAATATCTCCTTTCATATCCCTTTGCAGCATTTAAAAAAAAAAAGCCATTTTCTTTCTTAGCCTAAGGGAGGGAAAAATTCGAACTACATTTTGGTCTGATCCCAAAATTTTAGGGTACATAGGCAACCTGAGAAGTTACTTCAAACCCGATCACATCAAAATAAAAAATAGATTTCCCCACAAAAAAAATTCAAAAAGAAAAACTTCAAAATTAAAAAAAAAAATATCTTCAAAATGGGGAAGAAAATTCAAAGAAAAATAAAAGAAATACCATACAAGGGGCATTTGGGTTTTTGAGCCTCAAAATTCCTTTCCTTTTATGTCCAGTCCTAAGCATACCCATGAAAGTCCTCCTAAATACCATGTGAAAAGGTCAAGAAAGGTAGCAAAGCATGATCAGACAATAACTCCAGAAGTTCAAAAAGAAAAAAAAATAAGGCCTACTAGGTTGAAAATCTGGAAGAGCGACTTAGGTAAAAATTAAGGTAAGCTCGCAAGGTTGAAAATTCAAAAAGACGACTTTGACAATAATTAGAGCAAATAAATGGAGCCTGCTAGGTTGAAAACTTGAATTGGTGACTTAGGCAAAAATTAAGGCAAGCTCACGAGTCTGAAAATCCGAAATGATGGCCTTGGCAATAATCAGAGCAAAAATGAAAAATATAAGATTGCTAGATCGAAAACCTAAAAAGGTGATCTAGGCAAAAGTTGGGACAAAAAAAAAGATCTCCGTTGAGTTGAAAAGCTAAAAGGGCGGTCCGAGCTGAAACATTAGAAGTCCAAGTGAGCAAGTTTCAATACCCAACTTAAACTAGGCAAAAACTTAGAAGCTACAAGTATCTTGTCTACGATTAATCTGAAATTGTTTGCTTCCTAAGTGAACAAAGAGAGAAAATGGTGAATTCTACAATGAATCTTAAAAGAAAATATTTTGTTCTCTTGAGCCTGACTCAAAATCTTCAAAGTCAAAATTAAAAATTGAATCTTTATTGCGCTTGTGGTAATCAAATATTTCAAACCTTCATAACAAGGGGCACTTCCTTTTTTATTAGAGTATAATTTTCCTCCTTACACCAGGGGTAGTTTTAAAAAAAAGCTGTGTTCAATTATCTCTAGTGCAATGTTTCCTATCAAACTAGGGGCATTTTTGTTTTCAAGCTTGATCAATGTTAATTTTAAAGGATAATGGGAATCCCGAATTTAAGGTTATCCTTTTGGTAGCAATTTTTTGAAAACCCCTGAGGCTCAAAGAAAGTTTTAAAATTTTAAAAAACTTGAAGTTCATACAGTAGCATTTTTGATCTCATATTTGGTTTTGCCTAGAGAAAAAGTTCATTACTTTTTCACCTCGAGTAGGTAGAGTAGAACTCCCAGATTTATTCATTCTCTCCCAGATTCATTCATTCTTTTCCAGATTTATTCATTCTTTCCTACATTCATTCATTCTCTCCCAGATCCATCCATTCTTCCCCAGATCCATTCCTTTTTTTCTTAGATTTATTCATTCTTTTCTTGGGTTATCCATTCTTGCTCAGATACCGTCGAGAGTTTTCTCAGATTTTTCTCAGCCAGATACCATCGAGGGTTTTTTCGGATTATGCTTAGCCAGATATCGCCGACGGTTTTTTCAGATTTTGCTCAGGTAGATACTGCCGAGGATTTTCTCAGATTATGCTCAGCCAGACACCACCGAGGGTTTTCTCGGATTTTGCTTAGATACCACTAAGTGTTTCCTAGGATTTTGCTCAGTCAGATACTGCCAAGGGTTTTCTCATATTTTTCTCAGCTAGATACCACCGAAGGTTTCCTCGGATTTTGTTCAGCCAAATACTGCCAAGGAGTTTCTCGGATTATGCTCAGCCAGATACCACCGAGGATTTTTTCAGATTATACTTAGCCAGATACCGCCGAGGGTTGTCTCGGATTATGCTTAACAAGACACCGTCGAAGGTTTTCTCAAATTTTGCTCAGATATCGTCGAGGGTTTTCTCGGATTATGCTTAGCCAGATACCGCCGAAGGTTTTCTCGGATTATGTTCAGTCAGATACCACCAAGGGTTTTCTCAGATTTTGCTTAGATTTTACTCAGATAGTTCATTACTCTTTCAACCCGAGTAAGTAAAGTAGGACTCCCAGAAAAATAGGTCATTGCTCTTTCACCCCGAGTAGGTAGAGTAATTTATTACTATTTCACCTCGACTAGGTAAAGTAGGACTCCCAAAAAACAATTGTTCATTACTCTTTCACCCAGGGTAGGTAGAGTAAGATATTCAACTTTTGCTCATATTATGCACAGTTTATGCTCAAATTTTGCTTAGATTATGCTCAATTTATGCTCAGTTATACTCAATTTATGCTCAATTTATGCTCAGATTTTGCTTAGACCATCTGAGATTTATCTCAGATTTCAAGTGCACACACTTGCACACTTGCTCCATTTAGTCGATGAGAATTTTCTAATTCAAGGATCTAATACTGTTAATGAGAGCTCGTGCTTGAGGACCTAACAATTTTACTTCAGGGAGAGTTTCACCCTCAAGGATCCGAACATCCCAACAAATTGCTAAATCAAGCTGCAAAATGAACTGTCACTAGCTTTGGCATTCAGATATCGCACTATCTACCAAAATAGATTTGATATCTAGTTTGCTTCAACCCTCTGCCAAATAGGGGCATCTATAAACACCCCATTTTTGTACTCGCTTGATTAATCAACTCGTCAACCCGATTGCGACAGTTCCCAATGATAGATGAATATTCTAATGTTTTTGTTTATTACTAGATATGTTTCAGAAATTTGGATGAGGTATCTCAAACAAGCAAAACTTTAGAAATCACGCTATACTAGAAAAATATGACCTCAAAACGTAGAAATCATCATTCTTCAGACAAAAAAAGCTTTATGAGAAAAATCACTAAAAAATGGTCAAATTACCAAAATACCCCGAACATCAAAACATCCCTAGAGCCTACATTACACTTAGAAAAATCTTTTCGAACACATAAAATAACAAACTAAGATCAAATAAATCATTTCATCAATTTTCACAAAATTTGACAAAATTACAAAAATTCCCTTCATAGGGTCCATGATCATTTCACATCAAAAATCTATAAATGACACAAACTGATACTCTCATTAAATTCCTTACGAAAAATTGATTCCAAAAATGTCAAAAAATAACCTCGATACGCAAAAGTCCTCTTCAGGAGTAAAACTGTAAATTTTCAACTCTAAAAATTCAAAATTTTGAAATTAATAATTAAAATATTAATTAACGTAAATTGAAATCTTAATAAATTAAATTAAAATTTTTAAACAATTAAAATCAATAATTAAGCCTACGGGCCAAATTTTGAGTGGTGGCCCATTTGTTCAAGTAGGATCCCACCTGATGTTTATTAAAAGACCCCTCCATCTGGGGGCCCAAAGAATTAAAGATATAATTAGGGGGGTTCTCTAAAAAAACTAAAAAAAATATTCTTTCATTGCATGTAAGAATGGAAATCCTAATTTCAAACCCTAATCTATGAAACCCTGATTCACCTTATCAAAAAGAGATTTAGTCAAACAGAAAAGTTTTCAAAAAATCTATAAATAAGAGTCCTCACAGCTCAATCTCACAGGTCAAAATAAATCCTAGGAAAAAAATGTCAGAAATAGCCCCCAGCCTTCCCAAAACTCTAAATTCGAAGTGCCAACTCCTTACCTAACATCTAAACCCTAATTTCTACTCAAAAAATACCCAAAAACCCTTTAAAAATACCTAGAAACCTTTCAAAAAATATCTAAAAAATCAAAAAATACTCAGATCTAGGAGAATGATACCTCGTCTTGGAGATCAGAAGCGGATCCACTGACGAATAAAAAGTAGGAAAACTCACATGAGAACGTTCTCCACCAACTCTGAGGGAACTAGTTGTCGCAATCACCCAGGTAAATTAGGTATATTTTTATTTTTATTTTTTCTAGGTTATTTTTACAATGTAATTTTTTTGGGAATAGTAGAGACTGGCATTCGTCGGGCGGGGTTGGTGCCTAACACCTTCCAACCCCGTAACGTGATCCCCAAACCCGTAATTTCTTTTTCGTAGATTAGTACTATTCATCTGTTTAGAATCATGATTAGGTTCCTAGACCATAATAACTAGGTGGCGACTCCCAAACCCAAAAAAGTGGATCCCCAACTCATGGATCGAAGGCACTTTCAGATGCATGATGTTTTATTAGGTCGGATCAAGTTATTTATTATAAAATAAATGAGTTTTAAAGAAAGTTCTTCGACGCGGAGATAACATCAACATAGAGTTGGCATCAGCATGGAACTGAATTGCATATTTTTGAAAAAATGATTTGCATCAGCTCGGGGCTAGCATCGGCATGGAGTCGGGTTGCATATTTTTGAAAAATTGGTTTACATTCGCTTGAGGCTGACATCGGCATGGAGTCAGGTTGCGTATTTTTGAAAATAATTACATCAGTACGAAATTAGCATCAACACGGAGTTGACATCAGCACGGAGCTAGGTTACTCTTTTTTTAAAATGATTACATCAGCACGGAGTTGACATCAACATGGAGTTGGGTTAGTTTTGAAAATAATGGACTACATCAATACGTGGATAGCATCAACACAGAGTTGGATTAATTTGAATATAGTAGATTGCATTAACACGTAGCTGGTATCAACACTGAGTTGGGATAGTTTTGAAAAAGAGGATTACATCAGCAAGGAACTAGCATCGACATAGAGTCGATAAAATATTTTGAAAAAAAAAATTACATCAACATGAAACTGGCATCGACATGGAATCAGTAAAATATTTTGAAAATGAAGATCACATCAGTATGGAACTAGCATCGACACAGAGTTGATAAAATATTTTAAAAATAAAGATTATATCAATACGGAGCTGGCATCGACACGGAGTTGGTAAAATATTTTGAAAAAGAGGATTACATCAGCATGGAGTTGGCATTGACACAAAGTCAGTAAAATATTTTAAAAAAGAGGATTACATTATCACGGAGCTGACATCGACACGAAGTCGGTAAAATATTTTAAAAAAGAAGATTACATCAGCACGGAGTTGGTATCGACACGGAGTCGATAAAATTTTTTGAAAAAAAGAGGATTACATCATCACAGAGTTGGCATTGACATGGAGTTGGTATCATTTGAGAAAAAAAAGATCAGCATAAGACTGACATCAACACAGAATTGATACAATTTTTGAAAAAGAGGATTACATCAATACAGAGATGGCATCGATACTGAGTCGGTATATCATTTTGTAAAAGTAGATTGTACAATTTTTGAAAAAGAGGATTACATCAATACAGAGATGGCATCGACACGGAGTCAGTATATCATTTTGTAAAAGTAGATTGTTGCAAACAAGTCGAGTTAGAAAAATACCTTTTCGATTAGCCCCCCATCCAATTCTTTGAAATAAAGATCGGCTAGTCAGATCCCCAGGGAAGAGGTGGCGCACAATGTTTTAGCAAGGGTACTCTTAAATCACCTCATTTCCTTGAATAGACGTAGCCTATCCCCTTTATAGCAATAGAGCAAAATCGTTTTTAGGTACCGACTTTGATCAAGAATTGCAATTGATGCTTAAAATTTATTTTATTTTATTTTATTTTCTAATTTTTTTCAAATCTAATTTGTTGGAAAAATAAATTGATTTATTTGAATTGATTACCTTATTGTTGATTTGGATGGATCACATATGGATCATAAGTCGATATGAATGTGGGTTGTAGACTCAATTTGATTTGGATATTACGTGGACCCAACCTGGATTAGATATGGGTTGTATACCCAATTCAAGATGGATATGGGGGTTATGGACCCAACTTGAAATTGGATATGGGTCGTGGACCCAATTTGAAGTAGATTTAAGTTGTGGACCCATTTCAAATTGGATATGGGTCATGGACTCAATTCGAGATGGATATGTGTCGTGGACCCATTTGAAGTAGATATAGGTCGTGGACCCAGTTTGGATCAAATATGGGTCGTAGGCCCATATTTGAAGTGGATATGGGTTGTAGACCCATTTGAAGTGGATATAGGTCATGTACCCAATTCGAGATGGATATGGGTTGTGGACCCATTTTTAAATGGATATGGATCATGGACCCAATTTAAAGTGGATTTGGGTCATGGATTCATTTTGAATGGGTATGGGCCGTGGACTCATTTTGAATGGGTATAGGTTGTGGACCCATTTGAGATAGATATGGGTTGTAGACCCAATTTGGAGTGGATACAGGTCGTGAACCCAATTCAGAGTGGTTACGGGTTGTGGATCTGATTCGAGTTGACCTTCGGTAATGGGTGATAATAGACTTGATTGTGATCGATAGTGCACCACGTTGGTCATAAATTGATACTTAGGAGAGTCGAAATCCTATTTAAAAATGATGATGAATGGAAAGCCCTGAATTTGATTATAAAAATGACCCATTTAAGCATTTTGAGGTCTTAAAATTTAAAACAAAAATAAACTCGGAAACAAAAGTGGTCAAGACCGATATTAGGAACGAAATGAGAAAATTTTTTTAATCCGTATTTCAAGCACGGATTATGGTATTTTATACCTATCTGTGCTTCAAACACGGACTAGTACAAATTTTTGGCTAATTTTTTTTCTTTTTTTAAAAGTTTGTTAGTCCTAAACATTGCCACTGGTTTTTGGCTTGAGCTAATAAAAAAGTACATTTTTTTAAATTGTTTTATTTTTTATGATATGCATGACTAAAAAATAAAAAATTTCTCCTCTTACCTAGGGGAATAAATAAAGAAAAAACACACCTAAGCCTATAAAACTTGCTTTCGTAGGCTTACTACTTGGGCTTCAAGGCTCGAATGCACTAAACAAATACAATTTTTTTTTGGGGTCGATATAAACTTGAGAACTCATGTCTTAACTCATCGCATCGAGCACATGCATGCGGCTAATAGGTGGATTTACGGTTACTCGATCTTCAAACTCGATGCATACTGGAGTACACATGTCGTTGGTTGGTGATCGGATTTGATGTGTTCATCCCTGACACTTGAAATAACGATCTCAAGCCGTAGAACTACTAGGCATCGGGGCTAGATATATTGAGGGTAGGGTAGCTTGTGTAATGGGTTATGCTTGCAAGCGCTTGTGCGTACTTTTCATTCATTTTTTTTTCATCGACTCTCTTATAATTTTGTAACGAAAGAAAGAAAGTAAATAAATATTACAACTTGTCACGCATACATAAAAGAAAGAAGACAAACAAACAAGCAATGTTAGCAAACAAAAATGAAATCATTTTTTTTCAAGATGGTCGAGTTGACACGAGGGTTGAACCTAAGTCCCTTGTGAAGTCGCTAGCTATAGATATGTGATTCTCGATTATGGATACCACTTCTACGAAGGATTTGGAGTCGCCACCATTCATTTTTCTAAAACGGTGTAAATGGTTACCCGATGTTCATTTTAGAAAATCTGTCATTTTTGACGTTTAGTGACCCTCGTTTAGATAAGGTACTAACTAACTTGAGATTGGGGTTAGTGGCTCGATTGGAGAAAACATATGGTGTTAGGCACCCTTTTCTCCCTTTCAAGTGGCAGTAACCTCAACACAACTCGATCATTTTTGGATGAAAATGTAACATAAAATAAAATGCCATGTGTCGATATCTTGTACCCTAAGTAGGGATTTATTTTTGGCTCGATTATAGGATCATCCCATTGAAGGAGATGATCCTTATAAACCTTTACCCTTGGGGAATATGTGTATTTTAAAAAAATATTTTCTATGGTTATAGGTCCATTCCCATGAGTTGAGAAGAACTCGAATACTCGATGTCACAAAATGGTTTGATAAGTTAAAATGAATTTGTTTTAATAATGGTTACAACCCCTATACTTTCAACTGAACCGAAGTTCGATCCACTAGAGATAGGGGAGGGAGAACATCACATCCTATGTCTTTCTGAAAAAAAATTAAAAAGATGAGGGGAAAAGTAGAAGAGGGATATAAAGAGGGTTGAGAGAGAGATGGGGGATGTGTTCCTTTGACCCACTTTGAAGCTTTCAAGTCTTCTTTTCTTTCCTTCATTCTTCTTCTTCTTCTATGTCATCTTGCACCTTTAGTAATTTATGAGAATGTAACTCTTTAGAATACATAAAATAAGGGAGTAGAAAAGAGATGAGTAGAGAGTTGAGTTGAGTGTAGATTTTTTTAGTGTGAGACCTGGTACCTATTTTGAAAGGGGAAGGGGGTATTTATAGGTGTTTGGAAGTTACTTTAGGGATATAATGGGGTGACGTAATAGAAGAGTATAGAATGACATAGGTTTTGTAGGTAGGGGGTCTGAAATTTAAAGTTGGGATGAGGATAGTTTTGTAATGAGGATAAATGAATATTTTTTATCCAAATAGTTTAGATCCTAACCAATCCATTTAGGTGGAGTGTTTGGTTTAAAAGAATGGAGGTGTAAGGTAGTGGTTTGTTGATTGAGTATTAGGTAAGTTGAAGGGGAGTGGTATTTAGATTTGGAAAATGGGTTGCATAAGGGGTTAGTTGATTGAATTTTGGGAAGGTTAAAGGTGTGATGACATGTATCAAAGAGGGATGGAGAGGTGAGGTGATTAGATGAGTTGATTGGAGAGAATAGGTATTTGATTGGAGATGAGGGGTGTGGGTTTGGTTTGTGAAAGTGGGTTTTTAAGAAATTATGAAGGTAGGTTAAAGAAGGATATGGGTTGAAATGGGGGTAAATGATGTCTTTTGAGAGAGGTGAGATTAGGTTTATGACATAAGGAGTGTGGGTTGTGATGTGGGTTGGTAGTGTGTTAAAGAAAGTGATGGATTGGGATGTAAGTGGTATGGGTTGTGATGTGGGTTAGTAGTATGTTAGAAAAAAGTGATAAGATAGTTAGTTGGATGAGGGAGGTGAGTTGGGATGATGACATGTGTCCCTTTTATGATCAAAGAGTGATTGATTGATGTGGATAATGGTTTGTGGATTAGGGTTATGGATTATAGATATGACTTGAATTGATTTGGGCTTTGGTGTGTTGGGCTTGGATTTTATAAAAGGCCTTAGGTTATTTGGAATTGATTAGGATTATTTTGGAATGAGTTTTTAAGGGTGGGTATGTTTTAGGGTTTAGGTGATGTAGGATTAAGTCTAGGTTAGGTTGGATAGGGTGAGAATTGAATTTTTTGTGAGTTGAAGGTCCGTGGGCTTTGAGTAGGCTTGGGGTAATTTGATTTTGAGGGTGGAGCAGTGAAAGGTAGGGAAGATTGGGACACGCCAAATTTATTTGGTAGACTCATTAGACTTTTAGGGGGTCTTAGGGACCTTCAATTCGATCAAAATGTCGTATTTAGATGAATTGGGCTTTTTAGGTTCGTTGGCAAGTTATTTAAAAAATCTGATATTTTTGGGCCCTTTTGAGTAGGGGCCCGTTCAAATTGGAGTGGTTAATAGCTTCTTTCACAGATTCTTCTACTCTAGTGGTTGCGGAGGCTAAAAAGGAACAACGCAGAGTGTCCAATTATCGGAGGCTAGTGGCAATGGACTTCCGAACCAAGGCTGTAGAGAGCGTGGTGGTGGAAGATATTTCGCAGCCACCTACATGACGAGCTCCCTCTAGTTGAGTTAGATGGCCCGTGGAAGATCTTGATCCATTCCATCTCGCCTCTGCCCCAATTTGGCCTCCCCCATGACGATGGGATCCTAGTGATTCGATTCCTTCTTCTTTGGACAGGCAGGGTCTGAAACGTTTGATCCATTATGGGTTACATTTTCCCCCTTGTGGGTCTGCCAGGGCCCTCCAACGTGATGGACATCAACTTCTTGGAGTTATCGCTCTCATGTTCCCCTGCCATCAGGGCTACTCCTCCCACTGTCCCAGCTAAGAGGTGAAGAAAGAAGGGGAGTTAGACTTCTCGTGGTTTCAGCCTTTCTAGAGAGACTGGTCAGCTAGTTGTAGTGCCTAGGGAACCTATTGTCCTAGTTTTTGCCTCTACTTCTTTCTCTACTACGGTTGCTATTGATGCTATTACTACTGTTGTAGCTATTTCTGTGGAGTTTCTTATGGTGATTCAGATGTAGGTAGGGCAGAGTTTTGCCACCTTGAAGGAGGACAACCCAGCTCTTAACCTCTAGTCGCAAAAGAGGCATCAGCTGGTCAGGAAAAGCTTGAGAAGTCCTTCTCATCTAGAGGAGTCTAAGCACAAGGGCCTTTCACTTTACAAGACTCTTCTGGAGGCAGCCACCTTTGCTTGGATGGGTCGTGGAGCCTTCCCCTGGGATGGGAATGAGAGCAACATTTTCCAGCCCCTTGTCACGTCTACCATAAAAGTTGCAGGGTAAAAAACCCAGTAACCGCTGCTTCCCTGTTCTCCCAATCCATCTCTCCCATGGGCTGGGATGTTCGTGAAGTGGCGTGAGGCTGAGAACCATGTAGCTATCCTGGCTAGAGAGTAGGAAGAGAAAATAATTGTGCTCAAGTTGAGCTGGCCTCTTCTAGCCAGTTTTCCCAAGAAGCTAAAGAAGAAATGAAGGCTAATTTGACCCAATTCTCCAAGGTTAACATAGCCTTGCAAGCATCTAGTAGGAAGTTGACAAATCTCCAGGGTGCTCTTCAACTGGAGCTGGCCATCTATAAAGAGAGAGTGCAACGGAGAGATGCAGAGCTAGTGGAACTCTAGAAGAAAGTGCAACAACATGAGCTGGAACTGAGTTCTTTAATAATAAGTGTTGATTTAGCCAAGGCTGCTCAGGCTAAAGAGGACGAGACTGAAACCAAGAAGCTACTAGGGCAACTGCAAGCTTAATACTCTCAGATGGTAGAGAAAACTTCTACAAAAGCCTACCATAAAGGTTTCAAGGCTACTCGACTTCAGTACGAAAATTAGGAGGAGGAAAGGGATGATGTAGAGAGCATGAACGATGCTCCTTTAGTGTTTCCTGTCAGAAATGTAACTTGGAGTGGATGCCTTGGGCATATTCCCCCTTCCAGCTAGATGAGGAAGGAAACCCCATTGTTATCCTCGATTGGGTTCCTAATGATCTCTTGGAGGCTGATGCTACCTTAGAATTGAATCCTGTCCAAATAGCGGATTCCTTAGCTCAATCCAGCGATCCGCCTATTTCTTATCCTTCCAGCCAACCATTCATCCTTATCACTGATGTGGACCATGATGAAGCCACTGATCCTCCAAGCACTATTGTTAAAGCCGATCCTCCTGCCGCCATTACTCAGACTTCTCCTTCGGCTAGTCGGTCTCTCCTTACTGAACAATGACATGTTCTCAACTGTTGTGTTACTGTTCTTTGTACTATCCCAACTTTGGGATCTTTCATTTGTACTTTCTCTTTACTATTAGTGGAAAAGTTTTGCATTTATATATTTGTTGTCACTTTTGCAATTTTATCTTACTTTTTCTTTTGTCGCTTTTATGTTGCACACACATTCTGCTAATCTTCTTTTTAACTTAGTGTAATTTTAAATTATGCCCTTCCTTTTCCACTACTACTCTGCACACACTGGTGTAGACACCCTATTTTTGCATTCGCCTGATTAATCAACTCGTCAACTCGATTGTGACGGTTCCCAATGATAGATGTTTATTCTAATGCTTTATTTTGTTACCAGATGTGTTTCAGAAATCCGGATGAGGTATCTCGAACTGAAAAAAACTGTAGAAACCACGCTACTATAGGAAAATATAACCCCAAAAGCTTATAAATCATCATTTTTCAGACAAAAAGAAGTTTCACGATAAAAATCACTAAAAAATGACCAATTATCAAAATACCCTTAACCTCAAAATATCCCTAGAGCCTACGTTACGCTTAGGAAAACCCATTCAAACACAAAATAAAAAATCGAAACAAAATAAACCATTTCGCCAATTTTCACAGCATTCGATAAAATTACGAAAATGCCCCTCATAAAGTTTATAACCATTTTGCACAAAAAATTTCATAAATGACACAAACCAATATTCCCATTGAATTTCTTATGAAAAATTGATTCCATCCTGGGATATTGAAAAATGACTTCAAACGCAAAAAATCCTCTCCGAGGGTAAAACGATAATTTTATAATTTAATAATTAAAAATTTTGAAATTAATAAATAAACCATTTAATAATGTAAAGTGAAATATTAATAAAATTAATTTAAAAATTTGAACAAAAAAATCGATCAATCAAGCTTTTAGGCAAAATTGTTGATGGTTGCTAGGATATTTATTCAAGGACCCTTCCATCTGGGGGCCCAAAGAATTAAAAATATAATAAAAGGGGGTTTTCCAAAAATGAAAGTCAATCAAGTAAGACTAAACTCAAGGTACTAAAGGTCAACCAAGAAAGACTAAAGTCAAAGTATTAAAGTCAATCTCATAAGATTAAAGTCAAAACCCTAATATAACTAATCAAGTCAATCTCATAAGACTGAAGTCAAAACCCTAAATTAAAACCCTAAAAACTAAGTCAATCTCATAAGACTAAAGTCAAAACCCTAATCAAACCCTAATTCTTCTAAAAAACTTTATAAATATGAGCCTCCACACCCTATTTTCGTATCAAAGAAAAAATCCTAAGAGAAGTAGGTCAAAAAGGTTCCCTAGCTTCCCATAAACCCTAATTTTGAAGTCCCAACTCCTTACCTAACACCCATACTTCGATTTTAGCTTTAAAAACACCTAGAAGTCCTTCAAAAACACTCAAAAATTCGTAAACAAATCTAAAGAACCCAGGTCTAAGAAAGAGATACCTTGCCTCAGAGATCAGAAATCAGATCCAAAGATAGAACGAAGCAAGGAGTACCGTACAAGGAGTCATTTTATCAGATCTGAGGGAATAGAACTGTTGCGTTCGAAGGTAAAATTCTTTTATTTTTTTATCTAGGTCTTTTCGTTAGCAATGTAATTTTATTGGGATAAGTAGAGACCGATATTGGCCGGGCGGGGTTGGTGCCTAACACCTTCCAATCCAGTAACGTGATCTCCGGACCCATATCTATTTTAGTAGATTATTTTATTTACCCGTTCTGAGTCATTGATCGGTTCCTAGACTGTAATAACTAGGTGGCGACTCCCAAACCTCAAAGGTCAAAAACGAATCCGCGCACCCCGCGGATCGAGGGCTCTTTCAGTGGCGACTCCACTGGGGACTATTGAGGATCAGACTTGAAAAATTCCAAATATGGGAACACATTGCCAATGACCTAATTTTTTATTTATTTATTCTTTAGTTAGTTTCTTTTTATTGTTTGTTTATCGATTTTTTTTATTATACTTGTTGGTCCGATTATTAATTATTCGGTTCGATTTTGAGTGCGTTGATTTGGTATATGATTTTCTGTGGTTCAATCGAAAGTTACTTAAGGTGATCCTAAATGGTGAAGGATTTCACTTTGTTCAAGATGGATTAATGATTGTTAAAGCATGGAGGTTGTCAATTTTTTAAAAAATAAAAAATAAAAAAAATAGAAAAAGATAATTTTTAATTTTTTTCTTTCTCTCTTTTTAATATTCATTAAGCGTATGATGATTTATCCTTTGATAGTTATTTTTTTAAAAGAAAAAAAAGGGGGCTAGTGTGTTAAATTTTTTAATGTGCTATTAAGGGACAGTAACGTTTCTAAAAAAATAATAAAGAATTTTTTTAATGTGCTGTTAAAAGGCAACAACATTTCTTTAAAAAAAAAAGAGAGGGGCTAATGTGTGTTTTTAATGTGCTGTTGAAGGCAGCAATGTTTTATAAAAAACAATAATAAAGAAATTTCTTTTTGTGCTGTTAAGAAGACAGTAGTGTTTTTACGGGAAAAAAGGGCTGGTGTGCCATAAAAAAACAACGTTTTTATTTTTGTCATCTTCTTCTTCAATAAGAAGAGAAGAAGACAGCAAAAAAGAAAACGTCCTCTCTCTCTCTTACTTCTTTCTTCTCCACCAAACCAGCAACCCTCCAATTCATCGACTTGGTTAGAATGTTCATCAATGGGTACTTCAGAGTTCATGAGTTTTTTTTAAGAAAAAAAACAAAGAGACAAATTAAATCGTTAATCCTAATTTCTATAACATCAAGACCATCCGGGTGAAAATTGAGTGCTATGTTGGCAACATTAATCCATTTATATCTTTTGAATTTGACTTCAAGGTGAGTGTTGCAACAGCAACATAAATTCACCAACCGATGTTGTGAACCGATTTGTTTCATTCGATCTAACCTCAAGTTAGGTGCTGCAATAACAACATAAGATTGACCACCAATCGACGTTGTGAACCGAATTAATTTCCTCAAATCTGACCTCAGATTGTGTGCTGCAATGGTAGCATCGATTGGACATGAATCAATGCTATTTTCATTGAATCTGACCTCCAAATTGAGTGCTGTAATGGCAGCATTAAGCAATGTTTTATCTTTCGAATCTGACCTCAATTTGGGGGCTGTAATGGTAGCTTAAATCGAAAACTAGTCAACGGTGTAAATTAAAGTATTTATGCTTGATCTGATTTCCAATTGAGTGCTGTAATGACATCACAGATTTTTTGGACATAACATCGAAAATTGAAAATAACCCAACTATGATTAGTGAGATTCTGTCGTCCCTCTTAAATGGATTGAGTTTTAGGCACATTGCAGAAGAAAATGAAGAGATTTGGGTCGGGTTATATATAATCTTGATAAAACAAATCGATATTCATACCAACACACCATCGATGGTTGAAAACTCTTTCTTTGATAGCCAACGGATGGGTAGGAAAAAATTTTGTTTTTGGGTTTGATTTTCAATAATTTTTAAAAATAAAATAAAATTATGGAAAACATTTTCTTTCCTTACAAAATATTATCTTGATGATGTTTCTCATAAAAGTTTTTTTGAAAACATTCCTCAAAAAAATTTGGAAGACATTTTCAATTAAATTTTGTTTTTCATGAAATTGCTTTTAAAAAAAAAAACCGATTTTTTTTTGTGTTGCTTAGTGAAATAAAAGTTGATTTGTCTTCTAACTTTTTTTTCTCTTCACTCTTTTCCTATTTTCTCTCTTTCAAGTTGTTTAAAGATGATCATAACCTTTTGATCTCAACGATTGTCAGTACATTCTTAATCTAAAATTATTTGGAATCTCAATTTGCTTAGGGTCACCCAAAACCATAAAAATTAAAAATTGTGCTTGTTTCAATGTTGAATCTAATCAATTATTCTATGCCATATCCATTAATTGAGTTGCCATGATCTGATGATATGCGTGCTTTGATCTAGAATTGAATATATGGATGATGTGTATATTTTGTTCAATATGTGTTGTGATGATTAGGTCCATTTATCTGAAAAAAAGCCCCGGGCACACCCCACCCTGTTTTGCACACACCACAGGCACGTTTACTATTTTGCACACTTACACGTCCCATAGAGCCAACATGGCACTAGTGCGTGGCCTGATCTCTTCGGAGATGCGACGTCATTCATGAAAACCACAATTCCAGTCACGTACCTTAGGGTATATCAAACTGGGACATCAGTACCGTCTGATCAGGTGACTCTGAAAGGTATTGATGCACCCAGGCTGGAGCAACCTGAGCCTTTGACCTATTGTGAGCCATACAGTTACATGTCTTGATTGCCAACGTAGTACTAGTACGTGGTCTGTCCCCTCGTAGGATGCCAAACCATTTATGAAAGCTACAACTCTTGACTCGTACCCGTAGGTATATAAAAGATAATCCAAGTATATCAATTGCACTTCTTGGTCAAAATCGATGCCTAAGCGAAATCCTACCCTGATGTACCCTACTGTACGAGGGGAATGACTACGTCTATTCTAAACGAGAGGTATTTAAGTGGGCCCTTGCTCAGCATTGTGCGCCACCTCTCAACTGGGGATCAAACTGACTGTTTTGACTTCAGAGAAGTGAGTTGAGATTTTACATTATCACCTATACAGTATATCAAACCAAATCACCACGTATCGAGAGGTATATAGGTGTATTTGGGCAAGGGTGGCCAGATAAAAATGCATTGCATATAGTAAGCTTAGAGTCTAGAAACCTCCCTTGTAGGCCACGACTCGAACTTATCGTGGGTGTTCCCGGGTTGCTCTATTTAATCCAACCAAAAGGTAAGTGGGTGAACTGGTCCACACCGCTGTAATCAAACCCGCAATATCGGTCCAATCCAATAAACTTAATTGATGAGACATACTGGTCAATATCAAGTTAAACCAATTAGTCCCATTGGTAAATGGATCTTATGGATCAACAGATGAATCGGTTGAACTAATTGGCTTAAAAATATTAAATGAAGTGATACAAGTGGAATATTCAGATCCACTAGGTCGAACCGGCCCAAACTCAAATGGGTACATAGTCCCAATCACCTTGCATCGGCCAGTTTAATTCAATGCACTGAATATTTCATACTTAACAAGATCAGTAAATCATATTCATGTAATATTTCTTGATCGAAATATTTCATTGATTAGAGATTTTGAATCTAGGGGTTAACTTAATCCATGCTATCAAGAGAAACCTCTATTTATTAAAAATCTACTCTAGGGGCAGTAACTAGTAATCCACCTTTGATGGGATTTTTAGGGTTATCATTGCACCCAAACTCAAGTATCCACCTCCTAGTTGGAATCGTAAGTCCAGTCAATTGGAACGAACGTCAGTACTAAGTCAACAGGCAGAAATGGCTTTAGAATCTGAGCTCACAGAGATCCCTACGATCTTAACAGCCTTTGCCAATGATATCAACAGTATAAGAAGTAAAGTAGAAGTGTTAGAACAGACCTCGGAATTAACAGGCAATCCCTTAGATGACCCAAAAGGAAAGAAGGTAGAAGAGAAACGTCCACATGAAGTCTTCGAACTCGACGGAGACGAAGAGGATGTAGCTAACAGAATGTCTCAACTGGAGTTAGCTCTGAAAAATATAAAGGGTATCGATGAAATAGCAGCAGGCATTGAACTTCTAAACCGCATCCCTAGAATTCATTTGCCAAAGAAGTCTGTAATGCCCGAAATGGACAAGTTCAGTGGGGTAGGTTGTGCAAAAACACATCTTAAGGTGTATATTACCATGCGCACTATGGGGCTCAGTGATAAACATATGACATTCCTATTTCAGCGAATTCTATCCGGGTCAGCTTTGCGATGGTTGATGTCTCAAGATCCAACTATAGTAGGTATATTGGAGGACATGTAAAAAGCTTTCTGGCATCAGTATAAATATAGTACCGAGATTGAGACTTCAAGAAGGGATTTGAAGGCAACTAAACAGAAAAATGGGGAGACATTCACTGACTTCATCGATCGTTGGAGGGCCAAGACTGCACAATTGTGGGATAGGCCTTCAGAGAAAGAACAAGTGGCTATTATCTTAAAAAACCTCTCGCAAGGGTATACCTGACATCTAGTCTTCCAATACCTTCCTACATTCGAGTCTCTATTGCAAACTGGTAGCCAATTGGAAAATGCTTTCAGTTCCGGAATCCTTTCCAATATGTCTGACAATAAGTTCAAAAATCCTTTCACCAATTCCAAGTCTAACGCTGATCACGCCTATGTAGCCAATATGTCTACTACACCTGTCCAAACTACTATCTTGCCTAGTAACCAAGTTAACCCTAATCAATCTCGACCACGTAGGAAATTCACCAATCTTGGTATGCCTTTGAGCATTGTCTTTCAAAAAGCATTAAGTAAAGTGCTCATTGTACCTCTCCAACCTCGATCTTTTCCAAATCCACTCCCTACTTCTCACAGTCCCAACCTATTTTGTGAGTTTCACCAAAATTCTAGTCATCTTACTGATCGTTGCGTCGCTCTTCGTTATACAGTTCAAGACCTCATTGACGCCAAAAAAGTTATTGTCCCTGCCCCTGAGCAGTCAAATGTTACTATAAACCCTCTACCCATTTACCAACCTCCTCAGACTTTGAACATGGTATCTAATATCCAACTCTCGTTTGACCCAATCCTTCTTATCCGACCGATCAATCAATCATAAACCTCCTAGCCCCCCTCTTACCAATGTGACGGTCCCTAATGAGGTTTTCACCACCAAATGCAGTCTTGGCCAAAAGAGAAGAAGTAAGTCTGAAGAATGCAAAGAATCTAAAGAAGAAAACTCAGTCCAATCACTTGGAAATAGTTTTTCGAGTTCTCAGTCTGTAATCAAGCCCGTTGTGGGTAATTATCTTTAGTTGTTTATGAGTCTTGAGTCCAGTTTTTTCTATCAATTCAATAATCAAGTCTGTCTTTTTATTTCTTATTTTGTTCTAGTCAAGTTAGTTTGTCGAGTCTGCAATGGTGTCAGTCGCCCCATCTAAATTTAATTGAATAAAGAAAATTTTTGAATACCTTGAACGCATTAACGAATTAACTAATAACTGGCTTCAAGAAGAAATTCCTCTAATAAGGAACCCTCTCTTGAATGAAGAAGCAAAGGTCATTGACCTCAAAACAAAAATAATTCCCAAGAAATTTAGATTGGAATTAACTTATCCCTAGAGGAGCACAAAGAGATGATGAATTTATTCAGAAAATTCAAAATACTTGCTTTCATGGTCCTATGAGGATATGTCGGTTAAATTTGGAGTGTTGTTCAACATGAAATATATACCCATCCTGTGAGAACACCACATATACAAACCAGAATAGACTCACATAGTCAGAAGAGAGATTACAAAGTGTATCAGTGTGGACTTTTAAAATCGATGGAATAGTTGAAGCAGCCAGTAAAAATCTCAAGACAATCATCGTGAAAATGTGTCAATCACACATCACACCGGGATTAGCCAGAGAAGTTACCATTCACGTTATGGACATATTACACTTCAATACAGTTTTCCACTAGAGTCATTCTAGTATATGATATGGAAGCAATCTTACCGGTTAAAAGGGAAATTCCTGTATCTCAAGGTCTTGGTGAAAGTTAATTGTTAGAAATAGATTGGGTCTATCAATGGAGAGGAGTCACTCACATGTTTGACAAGAAAGTCAAAGTTCATCACTTATAAGTCAATGATCTAACCATCAGACTAAAAAAAAAAATGAAGCACTCTTCCTCGATAATAGGAGGAAGTTTGAACCCAATTGGAGAGATTCAATCATTAAGAAAATACTATCTGGAAAAACTGTTAGACTTCAAGATCATGATGGAATCGAATTACCAGAGTCAACCAACCTTGACCAGATCCAACGGTACTACATTTAAAGAGGCCATCTTTGGTCGAATCAATTTTCCTGCTACCCAGTTCAATATCTCATTTCTCAGCCCTTTGTAGTCTTTTCAAAAAATGATGTCTTTTTCTTTCTCAGCCCAATCATCTAACCTAGGGGAGGGAAAAATTCGAACTACGTTTTGATCTGATCCCAAAATTTTGGCATACATAGACAACGTGAGAAGTTAATTCAGGCCCGACCACATCAAAATAAACAAAAATAGATTCCCTGACAAAGAAAAAATCTAAAAAGAAAAAAATTCAAAAGAAAAAATTATCAGAGTAGGGAAGAAAATTCAAGGAAAAAGAAAATAATTTAAAAGAAAATGCCACACAAGGGGCATTTGGGTTTCTAAGCCTCAAGATTCCTTTCTTTTTATACCCAGTCCTAAGCATACCCCTGAAAGTCCTCCTAAATACCGTGCGAAAAGTCAAGGAAGGTAGCAAAGCTTGATCAGGCAGTAACTCTCAAAAAGTGCAAAATGGAAGAAAAAGAAAAATGAAGCCTGCTAAGTTAAAAATCCGAAAGGGCAACTTAAGAAAAAATTAAGGAAAGCTCACAAGGTTAAAAATCTGAAATGACGACCTTAGCAACAATCATAGCAAAGAAAAGAGAAAAAATTGTAAGCTCGCTAGATCAAAAATTTAAAAAGACGATCTAAGCAAAAGCTAGAGCATGCTTGCTAGGTTGAAAATTTGAAAAGGCAATCTAGGCAAAACTCAGAACAACCAATAAAAGAAAATTTTTGTTGAGTTGAGAAACTGAAAAGACGGTCCGAGCCAAAACATCAGAAGTCCAAATGATTAAATTTCAATATCCAGTTTGAACCAAATATAGACTCAG
Organism: Akebia trifoliata; assembly: GCF_017979445.1. Taxonomy (NCBI): domain Eukaryota; kingdom Viridiplantae; phylum Streptophyta; class Magnoliopsida; order Ranunculales; family Lardizabalaceae; genus Akebia; species Akebia trifoliata. The sequence continues at coordinate 9,609,226 of NC_141383.1, read as the reverse complement.
TGGATACAAGTATCTTGTCTATGATTGATCTGAAGAGTTTTATGTCCCTAAGTGAGCCGACTGGGGAGAAAGAACAAATTCTATGATGAATTTCAGAAAGAAATATTTTGTACCAATTTCTTTTCGCCTGACTCAAAATCTTCAATATAAAAAGTCAAAATTAAAAGTTAAACCTTTATTGCGCTTGTGGTAATCAAGGATTTCAAATTTTCATAACAAGGGCACTTCCTTTTCTAAAGAGTACAGCTTTCCTCCTTATACTATGAGCATTCGTTTTCAAATTATGTTCAACTATCCCCAGTACAATATTCCCTGTCAAACTAGGGGCATTTTGATTCTGAAACTTGGTTAATTCGAACCCCAAAAGATAAGGTTAACTCTGAATTAAAAGGTTACCCTCTTGATAGCAATTTATTGAAAATCCCTTTGTTTCAAAAGCAAGTTAAAATGTTGACCGGACCTTCATAAAATCCAACTCTTTATTTTTTTTTCAAAAGAAAGAATCAAATGCGGTGTTAATCCCCCGTTTGTTTCTCCCAAAAATTAGTTCATTACTCTTTCACTCCGAGTAGGTAGAGTAGAACTTCCTCAAAAAATTAGTTCATTACTCTTTCACCCTAGGCAGGTAGAGTAGAACTCCAAAAAATTAGTTCATTACTCTTTTACCCCAAGTAGGTAGAGTAGAACTTCCCAAAAAATTAGTTCATTACTCTTTCACTCCAAGTAGGTAGAGTAGAACTCCCAAAAAATTAGTTCATTACTCTTTCACTCCGAGTAGGTAGAGTAGAATTTCCCAAAAAAAATTAGTTAATTACTCTTTCACCCCGAGTAGGTAGAGTTGGACTTCCAAAAAATTAGTTCATTACTCTTTCACTCCGAGTAGGTAGAGTAGAACTCCCAAAAAATTAGTTCATTACTCTTTCACTCCGATTAGGTAGAGTAGAACTTTCCAAAACAAATTAGTTCATTATTCTTTCACCCTAAGCTGGTAGAGTAGGACTCTCAAAAAGTTTAGTTCATTACTCTTTCACTCCGAGTAGGTAGAGTAGAATTTCCCAAAACAAATTACTTCATTACTCTTTCACCCTGTACACGTAGAATAGGACTCTCAAAAAGTTTAGTTCATTACACTTTCACTCCGAGTAGGTAAAGTAGAATTTCCCCAAAAAAAATAGTTCATTACTCTTTCACTCCAGCTAGGTAGAGTAGAACTTCCCAAAAAAAATTAGTGCATTACTCTTTCACTCCGAGTAGGTAGAGTAAGACTCTCAAAAAAAATATTCATTACTCTTTCACTTAGAGTAGGTAGAGTAGGACATTCAACTTTCTCCCAACTTTTGCTCAAATTTGTCACAAATCTCATTTAAATTTTCTCGAGTTTTGTTTTACTCAGATTGTACTCAGTTTCACACAATGCACACACTTGCACATTTGTTTCATTAGTCAGGGAGAATTTTATAAAATTCAAGGATCTGACACTGTTAGTGAGAACTCTCGCTTAAGGACTTGACAACTTTTTAGTTCGGGGAGAGTTTTACCCTCAAGGATCTGAACGTTCTGACGAATTGCAAAATCAGGCTGCAGAATGAACTGTCACTAGCTTTGACATTCGGATATCGCACTATATATAGAAATAAATTTGCTATCTAGTTTGCTTCAACCCTCTACCAAAGATCTGTAGACACTCCATTTTTGTATTCGCCTGATTAATCAACTCGTCAACCCGATTGCGAATATTCCCAATGATGGATGTTTATTCCAATACTTTATTTTGTTACCAGATATTTTCATAAATCCGGATGAGGTATCTCGAACTGAAAAAAACTGTAGAAATCACGCTACGCTAGGAAAATATAACCCAAAAGCTTAGAAATCATCATTTTACAGATAAAAAGAAGTTTCACCATAAAAATCACTAAAAAATGACCAAATTATCAAAATAACTCTTACCTCAAAATATCCCTACAGCCTATGTTACGCTTAGGAAAATCCATTCAAATACATAAAACAACAAATCAAAATCAAATAAACCATTTCACCAATTTTCACAGAATTTGACAAAATTACGAAAATACCCCTTATAAAGTTCACGACCATTTCGCACAAAAATTTCATTAATGATACAAACCAATATTCCCATTGAATTCCTTATGAAAATGGATTCCAAAATATCCTAGAACATTGAAAAATGACTTAAAATGCAAAAAATCTTCTCCGAGGATAAAACGATAATTTTACAATTTTAATAATTAAAAATTTTGAAATTAATAAATAAACCATTAAATAATGTAAAGTGAAACATTAATAAATTTAAAATTTTGAACAAAAAATCGATCAATCAAGCTTTCAGGCAAAATTGTTGATGGTTGCCAGGATATTTATTCAAGGACCCCTCTATTTGAGGGCCCAAAGAATTAAAGATATAATAAAATAGGGTTCTCCAAAAATTAAAGTCAATCAAGTAAGACTAAAGTTAATCTCAATGTAAATCAAGTAAGTCTAAAGTCAAGATACTAAAGGTCAACCAAGAAAGACTAAAGTCAAAGTATTAAAGTCAATCTCATAAGACTTAAAGTCAAAACCCTAATCTAAACTAATCAAGTCAATCTCATAAGACTAAAGTCAAAACTCGAATCAAAACTAATCAAGTCAATCTCATAAGACTAAAGTCAAAACCCTAATTTAAAACCCTAAAGACTAAGTCAATCTGATAAGACTAAAGTCAAAATCATAATTAAAACCCTAAAAGAAACCCTAATTCTTCTAAAAAACTTTATAAATAGGAGCCTCCACACCCTATTTTCGTATCAAAGAAAAAATCCTAAGAGAAGTTGATCAAAAAGATTCCCTAGCCTCCCATAAACCCTAATTTTGAAGTCCCAACTCCTTACCTAACACCCATACTTCAATTTTAGCTTGAAAAATACCTAGAAGCCCTTCAAAAACACCTAGAAATCCGTAAACAAATCCGAAAGAACCCAGATCTAAGAAAAAGATACCTTGCCTCAGATATCAGAAATCAGATCCGGAGATAGAACGAAGCAAGGAGTATCGTACAAGGAGCTATTTTATTAGATCTGAGATAATAGAACCGTTGCGTTCGAAGGTAAAATTCTTTTCTTTTTTATCTAGGTCTTTTTGATAGCAATGTAATTTTATTTGGGATAAGTAGAGATCGGCATTGGCCGGGCGGGGTGCCTAACACCTTCCAACCCCGTAACGTGATCCCCGGACCTATATCTATTTCAAAAGCGGATCCGCACACTTCGTAGATCGAGGGCACTTTCAACTGGTTAGACTGCTTTTGCCTACGTTGGTTAAATTGCTCATGCGCCCATATTCTACTAATATGCTTTAATAATCAACTCTACTAATCTTTTTGCTTTAACAATCAGCTCTACTAATCTTTTTGCTCTAACAATCAGCTATACTCAACTTACTTTTCTGCTAATCTGCTATAACAAATAACTCGACTAATCTTTCAACTTTAACAATCAGCTATACTCAGCTTATTTTTCTATTAATCTACTATAACAATCAACTCATCTTTACTTCTTATCACATCTTTCTTCCCCCTAGGTTCTACCTAAAGTACGTTGTACTTTAGGTGGAACCTTTACTAGGTTAACTCTACAAACAGCTATGACAGTCACTGTCCTAGAAGAAGGCTCTGATTTTGTTCAAACTTTCAGTTATAATATTCAGCTAACTTTTCTACTAGTGAACTCATGATAGAGTAGGACCCCGACTAGCTTCTTACCCTGCCAATGAAGGTAGGGAAGACCCACGTATGTCCGGATCCACACTGTGTTTTTGTTACTCATATCAGAGTTGGGCCCCGACCAGCTTCTTATTCTGCTTATGAAGGCAGAGAAGACTCACGTAGGCCCAGATTCCAGTTGGATCCCACTTTAGTACTTTTGAAACTCATGACAGAATAGGACCCCGACTAGCTTTTTACTCTTGCAATGAAGGCAGAGAAGACCCACGTAGGTCTGGATCCCGGCTAGATCTACATAGTGCTTTGGTTACTCGTGTCAAAGTTGGGTCCTGACCAGCTTCTTACTCTGCCAATGAAGGCAGAGAAGACCCACGTAGGCCTAGATCCCTCTCATTAATTAATTCTTGTACAGAGATTCAGAACAACCAAGGAAATTTTTTTATTGATAATACCTTTTCAAATTACATGCATGCCACGGTCTAAGTAGCTCCTAACCGAACATTGTGACTAAGAAGTAGGTTCCCCTTTTGTCAACTTTTGCCACTTTATATGGCCCTTCCCAATTTGTGCCTAACTTGTTATTGTTCTGCTCTTCCGTGTTCTGGAATACTCATCGCAGCACCAAGTCTCCTTCTTAAAGTTGCCGGTGACAGACCTTCTTATTGAAGTAGTTTCCCAACCTTTGGTGATAGTGTTCTAATCTGACTAATACTGCGTCTTGTTTTTCCTCTAACAGTTCTAGTTCTAAGACCATCTGTTGGTCATTTTTGTCAGTGTGCACTACTCTGGACCTTACTGTGGGGAAGTTATTTTCTGTAGGGATCACGGCTTCCATTCCATAAGCCATGGCTAACGGAGACATCTTCGTGGAAGTTCTGGCGATTGTCTTATAAGCCCACAAGACTGTGTGCATGACTGTTGTCCACTTGCCCTTTGCTTCCCTTAATCTCTTCTTCAAAGTGTCTAGCAACAGTTTTTTTGTAGCTTCGACTTGCCCATTACCCTGGGGGTACTATCGTGTAGAAAACAATTGCTTTATTTCATCCTCACTGCAAAATTCTCTGATTTTCTATTCGGTGAACTGTCTTCCATTATCAAAAACTATAGTGTATGGCAGGCCAAATCTACATATAATGTTCTCTCAGAGAAACTTCTTGACTTCTTGTTATCAGATTCTGGCTAAAGGGAGTTTTTCTGCCCACTTAGTGTAATAGTTTGTCGCTACCAACAAGAAAGTCAGATTGCCTGGTGCCCTAGGCAATGGGCCTACTAAATCAATTCCCCACTGTGCAAAGGGCCACGGGCTGGTAAGGGAGTTGAGTTGTATTGCTAGTTGCCGTATTATATTCCCATGTCTCTGGTAGCTATCACAGTACTTGACATGTAGAAGGTAAGGCCAAAAATAACCTCGTGAGAGTACCTTATGCGCTAAAGACCATGTCTCCGAATAGTTTCCACAGTCTCCCTCGTGGATTTCACTTAACACTTCCTTGGCTTCCTCTAGGACTAGGCAACGCAGGAATGGACCCCCTATAGACTTCTTGTACAGAATCCCATTTCGAACAATGAACCTTTCTATCCTATTCCTAATTTGTCTAGCTTCCCTTGGGTTGTTGGACAGCTCTCCCTGTTGCAAGTATGCTAGGATTGGACTTATCCATATTTGGACTTTTGCAACTGCTACTAAACTTGTTAGTCCGTGCTCATCTATTGCCAGATGCTCCTGGTAACCTAACGACAATTTTTTTTGGTCTTGTCCAGCCAGCATCGAAGCGATGTAAGCCAAAGCATATGCATGCCTATTATCCATCTGGGATATATGCTCTACTTTTACTCCTCCCATGCGATGCATAGTGGATCTAATCTTCTCTAGGTAGAGTTGTATCCTAGGATCTCAAGTTTTGAACATCCTATTGATATGATTCACCATTAACTACGAGTCACTATAGACCGTGGCCTTAAATACCCCCAGACCTGCTAAAAACTCGAGGCCAAGTAGCATCGCCTCATACTCCAGTTTGTTATTGGATGCTCTGAACCCCAATCTAACCACCTTTTCAATTCTCCTTCCATCTGGGGTGACCAGTACTACTCCGAATCTTGACCCCTCAAAAGTGGACAATCCGTCCACTTAGGTTTTCCATTCCAATCCAGTTTGCAACTTCTTCTCATCGTCTGCTTGCTCCAATTCTTCTACAAATAGATCTATTTTCTCCTCTACTGGGAAATATACCAAGAAGTCAACCATCGCTTGGCCTTTCAATGAGATTCTAGGTTTGAATTCGAGCCCAAACTTTGCCAACTATACTGCCCACTTTGCCATTCTGCCTGACTCTTCTACTTTTCCCAATACAGACTTTAGAAGGAACTCCGTGATGACCTACACCCAATGTGCTAGAAAGTATGGTCGTAGGCATAGCGCCGTATAGACTAAGGCTAACCACATTTTCTCAAGTCTAGAAAAAGGCATTTCTGCATCTGTGAAAGTCTTACTCAAGAACTCCAGTGCTAATCAAGACTGAGGTGAGCGCATGTTCTAAAGTGACCAAATACAGTCCCAACTCTTCTCTTACTTTTGGCTTTGAGAGAATGGGTGCTTTGCCAAGGTATCTCTTTAGTTCTGAGAAAGTTTGATCACATTCTTTTGTCCATTCAAGCTTGGAGTTTTTCCATAGTAATTGGTAAAAGGGCCTACACTTATCGGAAGACCTGGCTATGAAATGATTTAGGACAGCTACTCTCCTTACAAGCTTTTGAACTTGCTTCTGAGTCCTTGGGGAAGGCATTTCCAATAACGCTCTGATCTAATTTGGGTTGGCTTCAATCCCTCTCTTCATGACTAGGTAACCTAAGAATTTCCCTGAAGTTAAAACGAAGGTTTACTTTTTTGGGTTAAGCTTCATCCCCACTTTTCTCACTTGGAAAAAAACTTTTTCTAGATCACTAAAATGGTCTTTCTTCCTCTTAGTTTTGACCAGTAGGTCATCTATGTACACCTCTACTGTTTTGCCAAACAAATCTCTGAAGAGCTCTGTTACCAACCTCTGATACGTAGCTCCCGCATTCTTTAGACCAAAGGGCATGACTTTATAACAGAAAACCCCTGTTCTGTAATGGATGTTGTATTTTCTTGATCTTTTAGACTGAGTTGTATCTGATTGTATCTTGATTAGCCGTCCATAAAGGACAGTCTCTCCTGACCAGAAGTCGAATCTACTAGCTGGTCTACCCTTGGCATCGAGAAACTATCCTTGGGACATTCCTTGTTTAAATTTGTGAAGTATATACAAACTCTTACCTTCCCATTCTTCTTAGGCATTGCCATAATATTCACTATCCACTCTTGGAACTGTACCTCCTTGATGAACCCCCCCTTGACCAGCCTGCTTACTTCTTCATTCATCGCTTCCCTGAACCATGGTACTAGTCTCTTTGGCTTTTGCTTGATTGGTTTGAAGTTTGGCTCTATATTCAAGTGGTGGCAAATCACTTTCGAGCTGATCCCAGGCATCTCTTCGATGGACCAAGCGAAGATATCCATGTTCCTCTTCAGGTACTCCTTCAACTCTTCTAGCTTCAGCTCCATCCCTACTCTTATTCATTTTCCTTCTCCCACGTCTATCATCTGAATGTTTTCTAGGCATGGGGACCCACCAAGCTTGATTTCTCCCTACTGTAATGGTTATTACTACTCCTTAGCTTCAAACGACTCTTCTCTGCTCAATGTGCACACTTGAGCTACCACTTGGACATCTCGCACATCTCACATCCCCTGTGGTAGGGGGAATCAGAAGACCTGGTAATATATGGATGGAACTGCTCACATCTCATACATCCACCATTTTCCCAAAATAATATTGTATAGTGAACTCGCCTCAACAACCACAAACCTAGTCATCAAAGTTATCGGTCCTACCTGTACTAACAATACTATTTCTCTCCATGGTTGGCTATATCTCTTGTCAAATCCAATCAACGGTGCTCCTGTTAGGTGAGCACATTCCTACTAAGGCCCATCTTCAAGAAGGCCGAAGCGTATAGGATATCTATTGAACTTCTATTATCGATCAACAGCCTTTTGAGTGTAAAGGTGCCCACGTGCAGTGTTACCACCACCGCGCCATAATGGGGCCTCAAGGACAGTGACTTAAGGAAAGAGTCAGATTGTGTTACAGTTGTGAGCAGAACAGAGTTAGAGCCTTCTTCAAAGATAGTGACTTAAGCAGCCAATGGCACAGTTAGTGTAGCTCGAATTATGTTGAGAGTATGAGTAGAGTCAAAGCCTTCTTCAGGGACAATGGCTTAGATTACCGTTTGCAAGGGTAGCTCAGCTCGTAACCAGAATCAGAGCTTTTATCAAAGGTAATGGCTCAAGGGCCCTTTACAAGGTTCAACCAAAAGTCGTACCTACTTTAGGTAGAACCTGGGGGGAAGTAAAGTAGAAAGAAAATACGATTGAGCAGTTAACAGTGTACAAGAACAGTCAACAGTATAAATGTTTGAGCAGAAAGTATGATTGAGCAGTGAACAACGTGTAGAGCAGTTAGCAGCACGTAAGTATCTGAACAGTTAGCACTTTCAGTATGTGTAGGGGTTATTCTAACCAGTGTAGTCAGAAGAAAGAGATTGTAGAGGTAGCAGTGCATGTAAAAAAAATTCATTAATAGTTAAGGAAAAGTACAAAAAAAATCCCAAAAGAAGGGATAAGTGTAGAAAGCACAAGTACAGCAACAGAGAACAAATCCTTTAAAGGAAGTTTGAATTGTGGAAGCAGGAGCAACAAAAGGGTCTGCTTCGTTAGTAGTGCTAGGGGGATCAGCGACTCCATCTGGATCCTTGACGATAATAGGGATGGACGGTTGGACATGGGGTGGATCGACAAGCTGGGTTGAGGAACCCGTTACCTAAGTGAGGTTCAATTATAAGGTAGCACCAGCTTCCATGAGGTCCCTAGGACTCGAGAAAGAATAGCAACGAGATTCCCCCCTCGTCCAGTTGGAAGGGAGGAGCACGCCCAAAGTGCCCAATCTAAGGAGCATCCCATGTAGGGGATGCTTCAGGAGTATCATCTAGATCCACCTCATCATCCATATCTTCTTCTTCATCCTCATATTGGAGCCAAACAGCCTCAAAGCCTTCATGATAAGCCTTCGCAAAAGACTCATCCATCAACTGAGAATATCAGGCCTACAGTTGTCCTAGTAGCTTCCTTGTTTCAACCTCATCCTTTTTGTCCTGAGCAGCCCTGATTGAATCAACACTTGTTCTTAGAGAGGTTAGCTCTAGTTCTTGCTGCTGAACTTTGTCCTGGAGTTCTACTAACTTTACATCTTTTTGTTGCACTCTTTCATTGCAACTAACCAGCTCCAGTTGTGGGAGACCCTTGAGATCTGTTAGCCTCTTATTGGATGCATCCAAGTCTAAGTTGGCTTTGGAGAATTGGGCCAGGTTAGCCTTTATCTCCTCTCTAGCCTCTTAGAAAAATTGGCGAAAGGGGAGGCCAGTTCAACTTGGAGAGCAATTATTTTCTCATCCTGTATTCTGGCTAGAATAGTCACTCAATTTTTTGACTCACGCTACTTCAGGAAAGTCATGGTTCCGTATACATGCGCCTATGCAGAAAGAGCAGATCGTTAGCACAAAGATATCAGAAAATGGTTGAGTAGGGTAGTACAAGCAAAAGTTGCGTAATGAAGGTCGTGGATGAAACGACCGAGGCCCAGGTCAACATTAGCCCAATCAGCTACGTCCCAGTCCATAGGAGAAATGGACTAGGAGAGTAGGGAAGTAACGATTATAGGGTCCTTAATCCCGTAGCCTTTATTGTAAAGGTAGTAAGGGGACGAAAAAGGTTGCCTTCATTCCCATCCTAAAGATAGGTTCCGCGGCCCATCCAAGTGAAGGCAGCGTACTCTAAAGGGGTCTTGTGTAGAAGGAAGCCCTCGTCCTCAGACCCTTCAAAAGGAAAAGGCTCCTCATACTTCTTTTGACCAGTCGACGTCTTTTCTACAACCAAAGAAAAAGAATAAGGCTATCATCCCTGATGGTGGCAAAACTCTACCCAACCTCCGCCTGAGTTTCCTCGGAGATGCCTATAGAAACAACAACAGGACTAGTAGCAGCAACTATAGTTGGAGGTGAAGCAGAGAACATAGCAAAGGTAAAAGATCCCCTGGTAGTGACCATAGGAGAAGCAAAAGCAGAGACATGAGCAAAAGCAACAGTCTCCCAAGATGGTACGACCTCACAAGAAAGGCTGGTACCACGGGAAGAGTAGCTTTTTTTATTTCTCCACACCTTTGTAGTACGGGTGGAGGAGCAGCCCTAGTGGCAATGGAAAGAGGGAACTCTTAGAGGTCGATGTCCATGACATCAGAAGACATAGGTAGAACCTCAGAAGTACTAGCTGGGCCCGACAAACTAGAGGGAGGAGCCGAATTACTTGGATTCCATCATCGTAGAGTTGACGAAAGTGGATCAGAACCCTCATCGGTATGACTAGCCAGGTGAAACTCATCGTGCAGGTGGCCAAGGGACGACGCTTAGTAGATCATCTACCGTTTCTTTCTCAACAGTCCTGGTTCGGAGTTCCACTAGCTCTAGTCTCCAACCTTTAGATGTTCTGCACAGTATTTTCCTAACCTCCATAGTCACCGGAGCAGAAGAGTCTGTGGAAGTAACAAGAAGAACCATAAGAAAGAGTAAGCAATGGATGGGTGAAGTTCAAAATAAAATATGAGTTAGCAGCCCCAAGACAACATTATCCTAGAAGACATGGGGGACTCTGAATCCCTCATAGGGTGTGCCAGGGGAAAATTCCCAATCTCTGGAAAGGAAGAGGGGGCCTTTATGCCACCCTTTATCAAAACTTGGGAGAGAGGGGTTAGAGCCACTGTCGTATTCTTGAAGGACAGCGAGAAAAATCCCAGTCGATTGGGAATCACCTTCAGGTTATACCAGGAAAAGAAGTCATTGGGGGTAACGTTCATCTTCTCTACAGCCTCCACCAGACGGTAGAAGTTCCCTAACATTTGTCTCGGGAATCGATTTATTTTACTCAACACCTCTCTCAGGAAGGTAGAGAGAGGAAAATTAATAACGGCCTTGATTTGGCCGGTGTAGACAAAGATTTTTCCCAACCGGCAATCGTCGGGGGTATCAAAGTCATTGCTAATCCGGAGATGTACCAAAGCAGGAATGTATAAGCTTCGTTGGAGTTGGGATGCAATGACAGCCATGGAAAAGCCAAGTATAGAAAAGAAAACAGACACATAGGAAAAAAGAAAGAGATTACCTCGGAGCGAAGAGGTAACTGTTGCAGCAAAGAAGAATGAGAAAAAGAGAGAGAGTCTTTACAGAAAAGCACAGAAATAGGTACATAAAGTTTTAGCACAATAGTAGACGGAAAACACATTAAGTCCCCTATTTATAAGGAAATGCGCAGGAGCACATACGCCTAAGAGGGCAGCTTGAGTCCAACCGAAATGTCACAAATTGGGGGCAATGCAAGGAGGCTAGGAGACACTTGGGTAGTTACAGATGAGGAGGAATCCATATGAGCCATTAGCAAAGATTCGAAACGACATTACATTTAATGCGTCGATTCGAAAACAATAGGTATAATTATGAAAGACCTGAATAGCCAGTAAAAGAGCAGCATTGCGTCTCGAGGAGATAAAAAGGTCTTACACCACCTCAATAGGGGGTTGTTGTAAAGGGAAATAATTGCGCATCAATCTTAGCCATACATGTGTTCAGGCCGGCCAAGGAGTATTTAACACAGACCAGTTGATAAGGCGTTTCCCAACAAGCAGGGCAGGTTAGAGCAGAGACCTCCCTAGTATGGCTAGCAAGGCAGCACTAAGCACGGCCTACCCAACTAGGTAAGAAGGGCAAGGCCTTGATAAAATCACAATACTGTTGTGTGCACATCAATTCCAGAAATCTGATATGCAATCATTACAGATAAATCCGATCATTCTAAGATATCCCGATTAGATAAACAATCCCTTAGAATCAGAAGAGATCCCATGATTATAGCCTATATCACGACCTATAGAGGTGGAAACCCTAGAAAAAGGTAAAGGGGTTAAATAGTACGGATGACACTATTGCAATGAGGCTTTTGGGGAAGGAATGATCGAGAAGGCTAACCAGTTCTAATTATTGTTCCTCTATCTTTCTAACTTGAGCATCGGAATGTCTATAGTAGGTACCAGGCCACCGCGAGGGGGGACGCTGGAAGTGACCCTCGAGATCAGTGCGAGAGGGGTCCATTAGAGTCGTCGACTGGATTCTAACCACATAGTAATGTAGGCTCTAAGGATGTTTTGATGTTAAGGGTAATTTTATCATTTTTTATTATTTTTTCTCATAAAGCTTCTTTTTATCTCAAAATAATGATTTTTATGTTTTCGGTCATATCTTTCTAGGGTAGCATAGTTTATAAAGTTGCTTGCTTGAAATACCTCATCCAAATTTCTGAAACATATCTAGTAACAAATAAAAAATATTAGAATATTCATCCATCATTGGGAACAGTTACAATCAGCTTGACGAGTTAATTAATTGGACGAGTGTGAAAATGGAGTGTCTATAGATGCCCTTCTTTGGCAAAGGGTTGAAGTAAACTAGATGGCAAATCTACTTTTGTAGATAGTACGATATCCGAATGCCAAAGCTTGTGACAGTTCATTTTGCAACCTGATTTAGCAATTAGTCGGGGTGTTTGGATCTTTGAGGGTGATACTCTTCCTGAACTAAAAGTTATCAGGTCCTCAAGCCCGAAATCTCATTGACGGCATCAAATACTTAGATTTTAGAAAATTCTCCTTGATTAATGGAACAAATGTGCACGTGGGTGCACTTGAAATCTGAGATAAATCTCAAAGGGTCTGAGTAAAATCTGAGCAAAACCTAAGTAAAAATTGAGTGAAATCTAAGTATAAGTGAGCACAACTAGCATAATATAAGCATAAACTGAGCATAATCTGAGAAAAATCTAAGAAAAAAACTCAACGGGGGCTAAGTAAAATCTGAAAAAAAAAAATCTCGATGAGTCTGAGAAGAGAGAAAATGAATCTGAAGAAGAATAAATAAATTTATGAAAGAATGAATAAATCAAGGAAAGAATGAGTAAATCTGAAAAAGAATGAATGAATATCTATTGTTTTGGGTGAAAGGGTAATGAGTTATTCTTTGAGCCAAACTAAATATGAGATCAGAAATGCTTCTGTTTGAACATCAAGTTTTTAAAAAAAATTTATAAATTTTTTAACTTCTTTTGAAACTCAAAGGTTTAAAAAAAAAAATTGGTATCAAGAGGGTAACCTTAAATTCGGGATTCCCATTATCCTTTAAGATTAACATTGATCAAGCTTGAGAATAAAATGTCCCTAGATTGACAGGAAACATTACACTGGAGATAATTGAACTCAGTTTGAAAAAAAAATGCCCTTAGTGTAAAGGGAAAAGCTACATGCTATAGGAAAAGAAAATGCCTCTTGTTATGAATGTTTAAAATATTTGATTATCACAAGCGCAATAGAGATTTAACTTTCAATTTTGACTTTTTATATTGAATATTTTTAGTCAGGCTCAAGAAAATAAAATATTTTCTTTTGAGATTCATTGTAAAATCCATCATTTTTCCTCTTGGTTCACTCAGGGAAGTAAAAATTTTCATATCAATTATAGACAAGATACTCATGGCTTCTGAGTCTTTGCCTGACTTAAGTTAGGTGTTGAAACTTGATCATTCAGACTCTTGATGTTTCAGCTCGGACCGCCCTTTTAACTTTTTAGCTCAACGGAGATTTTTTTTTTGCTCTAACTTTTGCCTTGATTGCTCTTTCAAATTTTCAATCTAGCTAATATGAGCATGCTCTAACTTTTGCCTAGATCACCTTTTTAAGTTTTCGATCTAGCAAGTTTAAAAAAAATTTCTTTGTTTTGATTATTACAACGACCGTCCTTTCAGATTTTCAATCTTACAAGCTTGTCTTAATTTTTGCCTAAATCACCTTTTCAAGTTTTCAACTTAGCAGGTTTTTTTCGTCTAATTATTGGCAAGGTCATCCTTTCAGATTTTCAACCTCCCGAGCTTACCTTAACTTTTGCCTAAGTCGCCCTTTCGAGTTTTCAACCTAGCAGGCTCCTTTTATTTTTCTTCCCTTTTGAACTTTTGGAGTTATTGTCTGATCATTCTTTACTACCTTCTTTGACTTTTTCGCACGATACTTGGGACTGGGCATAAAAATAAAAGAATTTTGAGGCTTAAAAACTTGAATTTCTCTTGTGTGGCATTTTTTTAAATTATTTTCTTTTTCTTTGAATTTTCTTCCCCATTTTGACGATATCTCTTTTTTTGAATTTTTTTGTGGGAGAATATATATTTTTTATTTTGACATGGTCGGGCTTAAAGTAACTTCTCAGGTTGCCTACGTAACCCAAAATTGTGAGATCAAACGAAAATGTAGTTCGAATCATTCCCTCCCCTAGGTTAGGTGAATTGGCTGAGCAAGAAAAAGGCATTTCTTTTTTATATTTTTTTGAAAAAGGCTACCAAGGGCTGAGAAAGGAGAAGTTGAACTGGGTAGTAAGAAAATTGATTCAGTCAAAGATGGCCTCCTTAAATGTAGTACTGCTTGATCTGGTCAAGGTTATTGGTTCTGGTAATTCAATTATTTCATAATCTTGAAGTCCGACGGCTTTTCCCGACAATATTTCTTTAATGATTGAATCTCTCCAATTGGATTCAAACTTCCTCTTATAGTCGAGAAAGAGTAGTCAATTTTCTTTGAAGTCTGATGGTTAAATCCTTGACTTATAAGTGGCAACTTTAACCTTTTTACCAAACATATGAGTGACTCTTCTCTAATAAATTTACACGTGGTACAGAACTCTAAGTTATTTTTCTTCAATCAGGTTTAGTTCTTCGTACCGATGACGGCCCCAATCTGTTTACAATAATTGACTTTCCATCAAGACCTTGAGATATGGGATTTCCATTTCAACTAGTAAGATTTCTTCCACATCATACACCAGAGAATAGGAAGTAACTCTAGTGAAAAATTGTATTGAAGTATAATATACCCACGGTGTGAATGGTAACTTCTCTAACCAATCCCGATGCGATTGACACATTTTCACAATGATTATGTTGAAACTCTTGTTAGTTGCTTCAACCACTCCATTAGTCTAAGGACGGTAAAGAGATGATTTGTGATGCCGGATCTTGAAATTTGAACATAGAGTAATAACCTAAGCTTTGAAGTATGACCCATTAGCCATATCAACTGATAATATGTGCTTGAATAAACTTTGCAACTCAAGATGCATTGAGGATAGTGCTGATACATTTTGTAACATCTCTATAAATATTTTCATTTCATCAGGTGAGTATCTATTTCGTATTGAACAACGCCCAAGCCTGCACCTAACATATCCTCATAAGATCACGTGAACAAATCTTTTAAAATTTATAAGTAAATTCATTATCCCTTCGTGTTCCTCTAGGGATAGGATGGTTTTTATTTGAATTTCTTATGAATTATTTTTTGTTCAGAGGTCAATGACCTTTACTTCCTCGATTAGAGGTTGAGCACGATACTTATCTTCTCATTTAGAAGGGAATTCGTTATTAGAGGAATCTATGCATGAAGTCAGCTTATTAGTTAATCCGTTAATGTGCTCGAGGTATTCAAAATTTTCCTTTATCCAATCAAATTCAGATGGGACAACAGACACATTTATAGACTTGACAAACTAACTCGACTCAATAGAAAAAGAGGGATAGACTCGATCTAAAAAAACATAATCTTGTTGAATTGATAAAAAAAATTAGACACTCGAGCTAACCCAAATGGCTCATGAAAACTCATGACAAGTACCCACAACGATCTTGATTATGGAATGAGGACTCAGGACATTGCTTACAACCAGTAAGACTGTGGCATTGTGATATTCAGGGAACAATTAAGCAATGTTGAGATATTCTGAGAGTTTTTCTGACGATTGACTTGGTGCTGACATTTTATTATAACCGACCTGACTTACGACCCTAGTTAGGCGATAGACAATTAAGCTTAGGCACAATGATAACCCTGAAACCTAATCAAATGTGACTTTATTCAATTTTAGTGTTACCCCCTTGATATCATTTTAATGAATCCTGAGATTTTAATGAATTCTGTGTACCAATCCATTAAATAATTCATTCATGCAATGATTATTTCAAAAAGAAAAATAATTTTATTGAATTATTGAAAATCATTGAAAAATAATATTTTCTTGAATATCAACTTTCAACAAATTTGATTTAAACTATTTTTTCGTTTAGAAAAACATATTTCAGCAATTTTCCAAAGTCCATGCAAAAAAATAGATCTTCTGTAAAAATCATTTTTTTTCCTTTGGAAAAATATTTTTCTTCTTTTGAAATGGGTTGGGACCCGAATTAGAAAAATGTTTGAATACCATTTTGATTTGAATGGTTCGGCCTATCATGATTGTTGGATCGAAATGGATTGGGTTAGTATGAATTGTGCGGTTGGAATCCGATCAACGACTCTGATGGACCCCTCTAGTACTGATTCTGAGGTCACTCCCGGTGTTCCCCCCTCGCGACGGCCTGGTACCTGCCACAAACACTCCGACGCTCAAGTTAGAGAGACAGAAGAATAGTAATCAGAACTGGTTATCCCCCTTAATCATTCCTTTCCCAAAAACCCCCTTATAATAGTGCCATCTGTGCTATTTAACCCCCTACCTTTTTCTAGGGTTTCCCCCTTTATAAGTTACGATATATGTTATAATCATGGGATCTCTACTAATTCTGAAGGGTTGTTTACCTAATTGGGATATCTTGGAATGATCGAACTTATCTATAATGATTACATCTGGGATTTACGAAATTGACGTGCACGCAACAGTATTACGGTTTGCTCGAGGCCTTGGTAGTCCTGCCTGGCAGGACAGGCCGTGTTTAGTGTTGTGCTGCCCTGCTAGCCAGACTAGGGAGGTCTCTACTATGACCTGCCTTATTTGCTGGGCAACACCTTATCAACTGGTCTGTGCTAGGTACCCCCTGGCCGGCTTGGACACGTGTATGGCAAAGATTGATGCGCAATTATTTCCCTTTATAAATACCCCTTCTCGAGGAGGCGTAAGACCTTTTCGTCTCCTTGAGACGCAATGCTACTCTTTTACTGGCTATTCAGGTCCTTCATAATTGCACATATTGTTTCCAAATCGATGCATTAAATGTAACATCATTTCGAATCTCTACTAACGGCTCAGATGGATTCCTCATCATCTATAACCACCCATATATCCCCTAGCCTCCTTGCACTGCCCCCAATCTGCAACGCTTTGGCTGGACTCAAGCTGTCCTCTCAAGCGTATGTGCTCCTATGCCTTTCCTTATAAATAGGGGACTTAGTGTGTTTTTCATTTGTTATCGTGCTAAAACTCTATGTATCTGTTTCTATGAAGACTCTCTTTCCTTTTCTCATTCTTCTTTGCTGCAACAGTTACCTCTCTGCTTTGAGGTAATCTCTTCATTTCTCAATCTGTCAGCTTTCTTTTCTATACTTGACTTTCCCATGGCTGTCACCGCATCCCAACTCCAATGAAGCTTGTACATTCCTACTTCGGTACATCTCCAAATTGGTAGTGACTCTGATACCCCCGACGACTACGGACCGAGGGAAATCTTTGTCTACACTGGCCAAATCAAGGTTGGTCTTAGTTTTTCTCTCTCTTCCTTCCTGAGAGAGGTGTTGAGTAAAATAAATCGAACCCCAGGACAGATGTCAAAGAACTTCTACCGTCTGGTGGAGGCTGTGGAGAAGATGGGCGTTACCCCCAATGACTTCCTCTCCCGGTACAACTTGAAGGTGATTCCCAATCAGTTGGGATTTTTCTCGTTGTCCTCCAAGAGTGCGGTAGTGGCTCTAACCCCCTTTTCCCCAAGTTCTTATAAAGGGTGACATAAAGACGCCATCTTCCTTTCTAAAGATTGGGAATTCGCCCCTGACACCTCCCGTGAGGGATTTAGAGTCCCCCACGTCTTCTAAGGTAATACTGTCTTGGGATTGCTAACTTATATTCTGTTATGAACTTCACCCATCCACTGCCTGCTCTTTCTGATAGTTCTTCTTGTTACTTCCACAGACTCTTCTACTCTGGCGACTACGGAATCTAGGAAAATACTACGCAGAACATCTGAAGGCTGGAAGCCAGAGCTAGTGAAACTCTGAACCAAGACTGCAAAGAAAGCGACGTTGGACAATCTACTAGGCATCGTCCCTCGACCACCTACACGATGAGCTTCACCTGGTCAGGCTGGTCGTACCGAGGAGGGTTGTGATCCACCTTCGTCAACTCTACAATGATGGAATCTTAGTAATCCAGCTTCTCCCTCCAGCATGCCAAGCCCAGCTTGTCCTTCTAAGGTTCTACCTGTGTCCTTCGGTGTCATGGACATTGACCTCTCGAAGTTCCCTCTTTCTACTGCCACCAGGATTGTTCCTCCACCTATCCCAACAAAGGTGCGGAAGATGAAGAGAAACCACTATTCCCATGGCACCTGCCTTTCTGGTGAGGCCGTGTCATCTGGGGAGCATGTTGCCTTTTGTTCTGTCTCTACTTTTGCTTTTCTTGTGGTCACTGTCAGGGGATCTTTTACCTTCGCTATGTCCTCTACCTCAGCTCCAACTACAACTGTTGCTACTAGTGATGTTGTTGTTTCTACAAGCATCTCCGAGGAAACTCAATCCAAGGCTGGGCAGAGTTTTGCCACCGTCAGGGAAAAAAGCCATGTTTTTCCTCTTCAACGGTAGAAAAGACGTCAACTAGTCAGAAGAAGTATGAGGAGTCCATCCCCCTCTGAGGGGCCTGAGGGCGAGGGCCTCCTTCTGCATAAGACCCATCTGGATGAGGCTGCCTTTGCTTGGATGGGCCACGGAGCCAATCTTCGGGATGGGAATGAAAGCAACCTCTTCCGCCTCCCTTGCTATGTTCATAATAAAAGCAGCGGAATTAAAGACCCCGTAACTGCTATTTCCCTGCTCTCCCAATCCATTTATCCTATGGAATGGGACATTACTGAATGGGCTAATACTGACCTGGGCTTCAGTCGTTTCTTCCACGATCTTTATCAGGTAACTTCTGCTTTTACTGCCCTACTCAACTGTTTTCTGATATCTCTGTGCTAATTATCTGCTCTTACTTTGTAGGCGCACGTATACGAAATCGAGACCTTCCTGAAGTAACGTGAGGCTAAAAATCGAGCAACTATTCTGGCCAGAGACCAGGATGAGAAAATAAATGTACTCCAGACTGAGCTTGCCTCCTCTAGCCAATTTTCATAAGAGGCTAGGGAGGAGATGGAGGCTAACCTAGCCCAATTCTCCAAAGTCAACTTAGACTTAAAGGAATCCAATAAGAGGTTGACAGATCTCCAGGGTCTCCTACAACTGGAGCTGGCCAGCTACAAGGAGAGAGTGCAGTGGAGAGATGCAAAGTTAGCAGAACTCCAAGACAAAGTTTGACAGTAAGAACTAGAGCTGACCTCCCTGAGAACAAGTGTTGATTCAATCAGGGCTGCTCAGGCCAAAGAGGATGAGGATAAAATAAAGAAGCTATGGGGCAGCTACAAGCTTGATATTCTCAGCTGATAGAGGAGTCTTCTATGAAGGCTTATCATGAAGGCATCAAGGTTGCTTGGCTCTCATACTAGGACGAATAAGAGGATATAGACGGTGATGTATATTTGGATAATGCTCCCAAAGTATCCCCTACCTGGGATGCTCCTTGAACTGGGTGTTTTGGGCGCACTCCTCCTTTTGAATTAAACGAGGGGGGGAATCCCATTGCTAATCTTTCTTGAGCCCTTGGGGACCTCATAGAAGCTGGTGCTACCTTGGAATTGAACCTCACTCAGATAGCGGGTTCCTCAGCTCAGCTCGTCGATCCACTCCTATCCAACCGTCCATCCCTATTATCGTCAAGGATCCAAACGGAGTCACTAATCCCCCTAGTACTACTAACAAAGTAGGCCCTTCTGCTACTCCTACTTCCACTACTCAGTATTCCTCTAAAGGATGATTTGTTCTCTGTTGATGTACTTGTGGTTTCTACACTTATCCCTTCCTCTGAGATTTTTTTTATACTTTCCCCTTAACTATTAATGAAAAAGTTTTCTTTTTACATGCACTACTGCCTCTACAATCTCTTTCTGCTAACTACACGGCTTGCACATGCGCTGGTTAAAACAACCCCTACGCATACTTAAAATGCTAACTATTCAGATACTTATGCTTGCTAACTACTCAATCATACTTTCTGCTCGAACATTTATACTGCTAACTATTCTTATACGCTGTTAACAACTCAATCGTATTTTCTTTCTACTTTATTTCCTCCAGGTTCTACCTAAAGTAGGTGCGACTTTTGGTTGAACCTTGTAAAGGGCCCTTGAGCCACTACCCTCGATGAAAACTTTAACTTTAGTTATGTGCAACACCGTCCGGGTTGAGCTACCTGTGCAAATGGTAATCTGAGCTATTGTCCCTAAAGAGGGCTCTGACTTTACTTATACTCTGAACATAATTCGAACTCCACTAACTGTGTCATTGGCTTCCTGAGTCACTGTCCTTGAAGAAGGCTCTAACTCTTCCCTATTCTCAACTGTAATACAATCTACACTGAGCTGACTGCTTAAACGACATTTTGAGTTACTGTCTTTGAAGAAGGCTCTGACTCTTCTCACACTCTGCACTACAACACAATCTGAACTGTACTGACTGTACAATCGGCTATCTGAGTCACTATTCTTGAAGAAAGCTTTGAATCTGCTCATAATCTGAACACAATTTGAACTGCACTAACTGTGACATTGGCTGCCTGAGTCACTGTCCTTGAAGAAGGCTCTGACTCTGCCTTAGTCTCAACTGTAACACAATCTACACTGAGCTGACTGCTTAAACAGCATTCTAAGTCACTGTCCTTGAAGAAGGCTTTGACTCTTCTCATACTCTGCACTACAACACAATCTGAGCAGTACAATCGACTATCTGAGTCATTGTCCTTGATGAAAGCTCTAACTTTGCTCATACTCTGCACTACAACACAATTTGAGCTGTACTGACTGTGTAATCGACTATCTGAGTCACTGTCCCTGAAGAAGGCTCTGACTCTTTCTCAACTTCGACTATAATCACTTGGTTATCTTTTCGACTAGTGAACTCATGGTAAATTAAGACCCCAACCAGCCATCTTACTCTACCAATGAGGGCAAAGAAGACCCACGTAGGTCCAGATCCCGATTGGATATACACCACTATTGTTACTCATACCAGAGCTGAGCCTCGACCAGAAATCTTACTCGGCCAATGAAGGCAAATGAGACCCACATAGGCTTGAATTCTGACTAGATTCCACTGAAATCTACTTGTAACTCATGACATAATAGGACCCGAACCAGCCATCTTACTCTGCCAACGAGGGCAGAGAAGACCCACGTAGGTCCAGATCCCAACTGGATCCACACGATTATTATTACTCATGTCATAATTGAGTCCCAACCAGAAATCTCACTCCGCCAATGAAGGCAGAGGAGACCCACATAAGCCCAAATCTCAATTGGATTCCATTGAAATATGTTTGTAACTCATGATAGAGTAGGACCCCGACCAACTATCTTACTCTGCCAATAAGGGCATAGAAGACCCCATGTAGGTCCGGATCCCAGCTGGATCCACACGGCTATTGTTACTTGTGTCAGAGTTGGACTCTGACAGACATCTCACTCCGTCAATGAAGGCAGAAGAGACCCACGTAGGCCTAAGTCTTGGCTAGACTCCTCTCTTCAGCTTAGTCTTACAAACACAGTTAAAAGGCAAAAATATAGTAGAGTATTTATTGATTATATCTATTTAAGTTACATGCATTCCAAAGTCTGGGTAATTTTTGACCATTGATAGTAAGTAAGTAATCGGTTGCCACTAATAGGAAAGTAAGATTTTCGGGAGTCCTGGGCAGCAAGCCTACCAAGTCAATCCCCCACTGAACGAATGACCAAGGGTTGATTAGGAAGTAAAGTTGCACTGCTAGTTGCCTGATTATCTTTCTGTGTAGCCATCACAATACTTGACGTACAAAGCTGCATCTCTCTGCAAGTAGGGCCAAAAGTACCCTTGGGTAAGGACCTTATGTGCTAGAGTTCTCCCCACTGAATGGTTCCCACAGTCACCCTTATGGATCTCTCTTAATACTTCTTCTGCTTCTATTGGAACCAAACAGCATAAGAACGGCCCTCCTATGGATTTTCTGTACAGTATCCCATCTAGAACCGTGTACCTCTCTATTATATTCTTGACTCGCCTCGCCTCCTTTGGATCGTTGGGTAGCTCCCCATGCTATAAGTAGGCCAAGATCGAGCTTATCCACCCTCGATCCATTTCAGTTGTAACTAAACTGGACAGCCCAAATTCATCTATGAAAGGGTTCTCCTAGTAACTCAATGGTAGCTCCCTCTTGTTCTACCCAACCAACATCGACGCAATGTAGGCTAGGGAATCTGCATGCCTGTTATCAGCTCTTGGTACATGTTCAACCTTGATGTCTCCTACTCGATGCATAATCACTCTGATTTTCTCAAAATAGAGATGCATCTGAGGATCCCGGGCCTCAAAGGTCCCCATTATAAGGTTGACCACCAGCTACGAGGCACTATAGATCGTAGCCTCTGTTACCCCCAGTTCTGCCAAGGATTCGAGGCCAAATAGCATTGCCTCATACTTTGCCTCGTTATTTGAGGCTTTGAATCCTAGGGTCACTGCCTTCTCTACCCTCGCTCGACCTAGTGTGATCAGTACTACTCTAATTGCTGACCCCTCAAAGTTGGATGTACCATCCATGTAGGCTTTCCACCCTGATCCGCTTGCTGGCTTTTGCTCGTCCTCCACCTGCTGCAACTCTTCTATCAATAATTCGACTTTCTCTTCTACTTGAAAGTCTACCAAGAAGGTAGCTACTGTTTGGCCTTTTACCAAGACTCTAGGCTTGTACTCGAAGCCGAACTCTACTAACTGAATTGCTCATTTGGCCATTCTGCCTGACCCCTCTGCTTTTCCCAAAACCGTCTTTATATGGAATTTTATGATGACTTGCACTCGATCTACTTTGAAGACCAGTCGCAGGCGTATTACCTTATAGGCCAGTGATAACCCTACCTTTTCAAGCCTTATATAATGCATCTCTACATCCGTGAATGTCTTACTCAGGAAGTAAATGGGTAATTCCCCTATTGTCCCTATCCTGACCAAGACTGAACTAAGTGCATGCTCCAAAGTAGTCAAATACACTCCTAGTTCTTCTCCCACCTCTGGTTTGGAGAGTATGGGTAGCTTGCCAAAGTACTTCTTCAACTCGGAGAACGCTCGGTCACATTCTTATGTCCTCTTGAACTAGGAGTTCCTCCACAACAGTTGGTACAAAGGCCTGTACTTATCGAAGGATTTGGCTATGAAACGATTTAATGTGGCTACTCTCCTTACCAGCTTCTGGACTTGCTTCTGGGTATTTGGAGATGACATCTCTATTAATGCTCTGATCTGATTTGGGTTGGCCCGGATTCCCCTCTTTGTAATCAAATATCCCAGGAATTTTCCTAAGGTTAGAACGAAGGTGCATTTTTCTAAGTTAAGCTTCATTCCCACCTTCCTTATCCTGGAGAAGACTTCTTCTAGATCACTAACATGGTCCTCCTTCATCTTGCTTTTGACTAGCTATTTTACTTAGTAGATCTTTGAATAGTTCTGTCTCTAACCTTTGATAGGTGACCCCCACATTCTTCAGTCCGAAGGGCATCGCCTTATAACAATAGAGCCCTTGCTTTGTAATGAATGTCGTTTTCTCTCGATCTACTGGGTTAAACTATATCTGGTTATAGCTAGAGTAACCATCCATGAAGGACAGTTTCTCGTGGTCAGAAGTCGCATCTACAAGCTGGTCTATCCTTGGCATTGGAATACTATCCTTAAGACAGGCCTTATTCAAATAAGTAATGTCTATGCAGACTCTGACTTTCCCATTCTTCTTAGGAACTGCCATAATATTCATTATCCATTTCAGGAACTGCACCTCCCTGATAAATCCGGCCCTGATCAACCTGTTCACCCCGTCATTCACTGCTTCTTTGAATCATGGTGCTAGTCTTCTTGACTTCTGCTTGACAGGTCTGAAGTCGGGCTCGACATTCAGACGGTGACAAATCACGTCGGGACTAATCCCTAGCATCTCCTCGATAAACCAAGTAAATACGTCTCTGTTCCTTTTCAAACACTCTGCTAACTTTCTTAACTCTCCTGGTTCCAACTCAGCCCCTACTCCTATCTGCTTTCCTTTTCCTACGTCCATCATTTGTATCCCTTCCAGACATAAGGGTCCACCAAGTTTGGTCTCCCCCACTGTAATTGTTATTATTGAACTCTGTCTTCAACCGATTCTTCCCTGCTCAACACACACATCTATGCTGCTACTTGGTCACATTTAACATCCCACATCCCCTGCTGTATGGGAAACCTTAGAACTTGATAATAGGTGGACGAGACTACTCTCATCTCATATGTCTACCATCTACCCAGGATGGCGTTATACAGAGAACTTGCCTCAACGACTACAAATCGAGTCATCAAGGTTACTGGCCCTACTTTGACCGGTAATACTATCTTCCCCCAAAGCTGACTAAATCTCCCATCCAAACCGACGAACGATGCTCCTGCTGCGGCAAGTACATTCTTGCTAAGACCCATCTTTAAGAAGGCTGACACGTATAAGATGTCCACCAAACTGTCGCTATCCACTAGCACCCTCTTGACCATGAAAATGTCTACTTTCAAGATTATTACCAACACATCATAATGGGATCTCGCTACCCCTTCCAAATCTTTCTCAGTGAATGCCACCGTCTGCTCTTAGAAGGATTCCAG
The DNA here is from genome assembly GCF_017979445.1 of Akebia trifoliata. NCBI lineage: Eukaryota > Viridiplantae > Streptophyta > Magnoliopsida > Ranunculales > Lardizabalaceae > Akebia > Akebia trifoliata. The sequence continues at coordinate 9,584,509 of NC_141383.1, read as the reverse complement.
TTCGATAAGCCCACTCCTTGTCATAAAGATGTGGGTCAAATGCTCTGCCTTCTCTTCTTTATTCTCTCAATAATTCTGGTCTGCCCAGTCATATTGCTCTCCTCCCTTAGGACAACGTGTATTATGGCTGTCCTTCAATCCTATCCTCCTACTAGAGGTTGTTCCGCTCTGCGATCCCGAACCTACAGTAAGTCTTCCCTCTGTTTCATGGGTAGGTCTCTTAGTCTGTCCTGTTCTGCCAATTTTTGCAGGAACCTCCTCAGGGCTTGGCATTTATTAGTGATGTGGGCCTACACCTTATGATACTCACAGTATCTTTCGCCCCAATTAATCTGGTCTCGAGGAAGTGGATCTGGCCACTCAAAAAATGGTTCGTGAGCAATAAGGGGCAAAATTTTACTCAGAGGTATAGCGAAATATGTTCCAAATCTCTCCCTCTCTTCTTCCTACTCTTGCAGTTGCTTCCTGTCCTGTTGTCGCGATCAAAGCTGTACACTAGGCTTTTCCACAACATGAATGACTTTTTTCTTTTCCGTTGAACTTTGGAGATTGTCTTCCAAACGGATATACTTCTCCACTCTCTCGAATAACTCACTCAAGGTTTCAGGTTTTTTCTTTACAAGGAATCTATACAACCCCGAATTGGAGGGTAATGAGTTCATGAATGCCACCACTGTTGTCCGTTCATTACAGCTCTCTAATGACATCACTTCCTCTCTAAACTTCCTCGTAAATTTCTTGAGGCTCTTACCTAATCCCAGCCTCATGCTAAGTTGTGAATCAACATCTCCTCCACTCTTTCGGTTGTCGATGTATCGCGTGACAAAGCCAGTACAAAGCTCATCAAACGAGCCAATAAACCCACATGACAATTTGTGGAATCAGGTCAGAGCATGCCCCTGTAAACTCAAAGGAAACAGTCTACACATTAACCCCTCTTTCTCTTCCCATAATGCGAGCATCTGTCGGAAGTGAAACAAATGCTCCATTGAGTCCTTTGTCCCAAAATAAGGGATAAATCGTGGTGGCACCAACTTCTTAGGGATCTTTTCGCTAAAATCCCCATTGAAAAAGGGATTTATGTATCCCCCGTACAGCTTGTTTGACTGTTGTGCCTGCATCTAGTCCCTTCATCATCTTCTTCTCTTTTCTGATCATTTTTCTAACCACCTCCTTAGTCAAGCCCGTTATAGGCTCAGCCCGAGTGACTGTCGTAACAACCTCTATTTCATCCTCTCCTGCGAGAATTAATGATGGCGTGTTCCCTTTTATATTGAAGGCATGGCCATCTTCACTTGTCGCATGAGGAACCTTCAGCATGTTGTCTCGTTCCGCCTGTTGTCGATCATCAAGACGATGGCTCAAGTTTCAATTTTGTTCCATTAACTCATCCATCCTCTTGCTACTTTCTCATAACTTCCAACATCATCAGAAGTTGCGCATCCACAGCCAGAACCGCCAACAAGGACGCATTGACCTCGTTAGTTCTTGTGGATCTCACAATTGTTTCAACTGAAATCAATATGCTGCTGGTTTTCCCACGGACGGTGCCAGTTGTGTGTGGTCGAAATCCGATCGACGACTCTAATGGACCCCTCTCGTACTGATCCGGAGGTCACTCTCGACGTTCCCCCCCCCCCCCGCAGCGGCCTGGTACCTGACACACACTCCGACGCTCAAGTTAGAGAAACAGAGGAACAGTAATCAAAACTGGTTAGCCCCCTCGATCATTCCTCCCCCAAAAGCCCCCTTACAATAATGTCATCCGTGCAATTTAACCCCCTACCTTTTTCTAGGGTTTCCCCCTCTATAAACTGCGATACATGCTATAATCATGGGATCTCTACTGATTCTGAGGGGGGTTATTTACCTAATCGGGATATCCTGGAATGATCAAACTTATCTGTAATGATTGCATCCGAGATTTTTGGAATTGACGTGCACGCAACAGTATTACAATTTTCTCGAGGCCTTGCCATCCTACCTGGTAAGGCAAGCCGTGTTTAGTGCTGTACTGCCCTGCTAGCCAGACTATGGAGGTCTCTGCTCTAACTTGTCCTACTTACAGGGCAGCACCTTATCAACTGGTCTATGTTAGGTTCCCCCTGGCCGTCCTGACACGTGTATAGCTAAGATTGATGCTCAATTATTTTCATTTACATGAATCATTGCCACAATTAAAATAAATTTTTTATTAGGTTGGTGCACCCAACGATATGATAGCCTTGAGTTAAATTAAACAAAAGTTTGATCATCTTGAGGATAAAATTATAATTTTTTTATCTCAACATTTGAAAGCCTTGATAACCTAGGTTTACTATGTGCAATGCAATTTATCTAGCCACCCTTGACCAAGTGCACCTATATACTTCTCGAGCGTAGTCAATCAGATGGTACATGGTGACTTGATTTGATATACCATATAAGTATTCAAAGTGATAATCTAAAACTCCAACCCAAATCTCTGAAATCAAAAGCAGCCAGTTTAATCCCCAGTTGAAAAGTGGCGCAGGATACTGAGTAAAAGCACTCTTAAGTCACTTCTCATCTGGAATAGACGTCGTCTATCCCCCTTATACACGATGTACAGCATGGCAGGATCTCGTATAGGTACGAGTTTAAGGTTGTAACTTTCATAAATGATTTTGCATCCCACAAGGGGACCGATCACGTACTAGTACTACGTTGGTAATCGGGACATGTGACTTTATGGCTTACAATAGGACAAAGGCTCAAGTCGCTCCAGCATGGGTGCATCAATATATCTTTCAGGGTCACCTGATTGAACGGTACGGATGCCTCAATTTTATATACTATAAAGATACGTGACTGGAGTTGTGATTTTCATGAATGATATAGCATCTCACGAGGAACTGGGCCACGCACTAGTGCCATGTTGGCTATAAGAGACATGCAAGCGTGCATTGCAATAAAATAAATGTGTTAGTGGTGTGTGCAAAATAGGGTAGGGTGTGCCCATGGTATTTTTCAGATAAATGGAACCGTGAACCAGATCAGATCGTTAATGGGCCACAGTCATTATGAATACAATCATTAGAAGATTATCAAGATCAAAATCATAGCATGCAAATTAGAAGAAATTAAAATCAACCAATCGATCAAGACCAATCAATTAATTAAAATCAAGCAATCAACATGTGAGACTTATGGTTCAATCAATCAAAATATCCAAGGGGTATGATCATATCAATTGGGTATCAAGACGAAACCATGCACCCTAAACTAGCACATAACCTATTCAAACATGGACTCATTGAGTTAACTCATTTCATAGCATTCAACTCATATAACATGGAAAAAATATCACATGGAACATCATCATAATTTATCAAGGGAACGTATAAGAACAAGGAATAAATTGCATGAAACCAATAAATTTAAATAAATCGACTCGGCTCATTACGTTCAAAATTGGGTATCATAACCACATATTATGGTAAAATCACATAAAGAAAATTAAAATCAATAGGAGACAACTAGTTCCTCATGTGATGTAAGACGAGTTCAACTGAGTTGACTCACCTAAAAAATTTACCCCTATGATTGATTTTTGAAATCCAACCACCAGGAGTGAATTAAAACAGAAGGACTCTTTTTTTATGGTCCAATCAAGGATCGCTTTGGGCGACCCAAAATAAATCAAGATTCAACAAATATTGAATTACAAATAGAATGAGAGTTGTTGGGATAAGGAGCGATGAACCTTTTTTTTTTAAATAAAAACTAAAAAAAAATCCTTAAAAAAAATTCGTGTAACCAACAAGTGAGTCGTTATTGCCAAACCACATTTTACTAATGCCATACCAATTTTATGTAAATTACTAAATTAATTTTCACATAATTGAAGTGGCATTAGTAAAAGTTGGTGTACCAATTGTTGATTTTTCCCAAGTGCAAGTTCGTGGTTTTGCCTAAGAATCAATTCGTGGTTAGCCATTAAAGAATCATTCAAAGAAACTGTACACCAATATGCAATAACAATTGTTACACCCATCAATCTCTTAGTGTGTGTTTGGTCACACTTCTAAAGTCTGAATGGAGGTGGTCCACCTTTAAAATTCAGACTTTAGAAGCGTTATTTCCATTTATTTTGGTTCAGATTTCATACTTCAGAATAAAAATTCAGAAGTTTTGAACCAGCAATGGAGTAATGTTAGATGAAACTTCTGAAATCTGATTTTTTTTAATTCCTAAAATAACCTTCTCAAAATCCTGATTTCTATCGCTTATCATTTCTTTATACGAACCTTAAAATCCTTATTTTTAACTTTTCTACCTTTCATTCCTCTACAACTATGTAATCAAAGTCTCTCCCCTTTCTCTCGTTTCGTGTTCGAAAAATCTTATATTTTTATACGAACCCTAAAATCCTATATTTTTCAACTAGAAAATGAATGATTATCTATTATTTGAGTATTACCTTGTTGGAATATAATTTCTTAAGTATGAATTCAAATTGAAAATAATACTTTTGGGGTGTTTGATGTGTTAGAAATTGAAATTAAATATGTGGATGGTTTCATTTTACATAACACGTTATGTTTTCATTAGAATTATAAAAGGGTATTATTGTCAAAATGACCTTTAAGTTTTAAAATTCTGTTCGTAACCAGAAGCTTTTAAAAATGATAAACAAACAACTTTTTCATAATAAGACTTTTTGATTTCAAAAAATAGATTTCAGACTTTAGACTCCAAACTTCAAAAGTGTTACCAAACATACCCTTAAACAAACTCTCAAATTATAGTTGAAATCCTGAGCTTCTATATGATATTGAAATAAGCCAGGAAAATAATAATAAAAATCCACTTTTTGGTTCTCCAACCCAAGAATCAGCAAGATCAATGAACCTGAAACCCTAAATTCTGAAACTGAGTGCAATAAACATGAATTACAAATCAAATGATGTCGTTGTTAATTCAGATTCATCCACACTCGAATCTGCGATGGCGAGTGAAATCTCAAGGGGCCTATCCCTAGATTTTTCAAACAAAACAAGAAGTTTTCCATCGAACAAATGTATTAGAAGCAATCGAGCAGGCAATATGAGATTGGATTTAATAAGCAATCGAATAAGAAGACAGTAAGATCCAACAATGAAGTAGAAACCAAGCGATTCAGATGCAGGCGAAAAAAAATTAATGTGGTTTTTAAATTCAGAGAAGATCGAATACCGAAGAAGAAATGATGGAAGTGGTGAGGAGATAAATCAATTAGGGTTTCTCTGCATTTTGAATGATCGAGAGATGTGTCAAAGAGGATTGGGATTATCTTATTAAAATGCTTTGATCATGACCATTTGGCGGTTGTGGTTGTTGTTGAACGGAGAATGTGGTGAAAGATAAGGGGCAGGTGAAGGATAATAAGAGAGGCGTATGTTTGGCTTTGAGGAGAAGAGTGATTCTTCTAAAATCCATAAAAACAGGGAGAAAGAGAGAAAGAGATTTTAGGAATCAAACGAAGGAGGCTTTGGTGGCGTTGAATCCATGAAAGGAGTTGAGACTGGTCATGTAAAGAGAGAGAGAGAGAGAAGGGCAGAAATGGTCTTTTTTTGTTGCTTCAAGTGACATACTTGGATAGTTTAATTCCAACATTGTTAATCAACACATCGATCTGATCAAATGCATCCCAAGCCTTTTGTACAGATGCATCGATAATAGATCTATTAGCATTAATGTCGAACTCAATAGCAACAACTCTAATGCTAATAGGTTTTGAATCTTCCAAAGATGATGCATTTGATTTTGAGTTCGATCGATTGATTTCTTCGCAGAGAGAGCTTAATTGATCAATCCTTTGAGCACATGCGATGATCTCACAACCAGCATTTGAGAGATCCAAACATAAGGTGGTGTTTGTTTGCGCTATTTTTCAGTGCTTACTGCTGGAAAAAAAATTTCAACACTTTTTGTCAAAATAACGCATTTGTTTACTCCATATTTTCAATACTTATTGTTGAAAATAAGTGAAAAAAATTTAACACTATTTTGATGCTAAAAAAAGTGCTGAAGCGGTTAGCACTTTGCTTTTTTCGACATGAACAAGTGTACCCTTCGTTTTTTGGGCATAGACAAGTATGCCCTTATACTTAAAAGGATATTTCCTCTTATATCCCATGGATAGGTACATAAACACCCCACAAATTAATAAACCCATACCATGACCAAATTGTTTTGTCTTATACAAGTTAAAAGTTTTGGAATGAGTTGATTTTTGGTGAGGATGATCTTTACACTGAGGAGATCATCCTCACCAAAAATTAGCCCATCACAAAACTTCTAACCCTATCAAAACAAGTTCAAGAACCCTAAATTGCCCATTTTTTTATAAACTAGTTTTAACGTGATTAGAAGTTTCAGAATGGGTTGATTTTTGGTAAGTATGATCTTTAGACCATATAGATCAACCTCACCAAAAATTGGTTCATTCAAAAAACTTTAACCTATATAAGACCAAAAAAATTTTGGCTATGGTGTGGGTTGCTTGTATTAATTTGTGGCGTGCTTTTATAATTACAAATCCTTCATTTCCATTGAAAAGTATCATCCCAAATTAAGTTCTTTCAATGTTAATTTCAAATTTTAGTGACTTGTATGACATTATTATTTTTAATTCAAAATTTATTATTTATAAATTGAAATTTTGAGTATTACTTATTATTTAAAAATGAATTGTATTTTAATTTTATAAGAAATAATATATTTTATTGTATTTAATAAGAAATAGGTATTTGAAACATGCAAATAATGTATAATATGATTGTAAGGGTAAAAAAGATAATTTACTAATTTCAGTAATGTGTAACAAGCATGATTCTGCATATAAACAAACAACTTTTTCTGCACTTAAATTTAACAATTAATGTTATTCATCACTTATTTTTTCAGTTAAACAAAAAGCACCACGGCTAATGATAGAAGAAGCACCTTTTATTTTCATTGAATTTTTTTATGTTTTTTTTAAAAGTCCTTTCTCATCACGCACAAATTGAGGAAAAAAACTTTACTATCAACACACCATGTACAACAACACCGATTAAAAAAAATATATTTTTTATTTAAAAAAAAAAACATTCATGACTCCTCATGCCAATCACCATCATTCCCTTCTTACCTCATCAATCTTTGAAATCTTGAATTATTTAGGATTATCAAAAAGTGACCTTTAATTGGATCATAAAAATAAGCAAACTAAAATACTCAAAAATCAAACAAATGATCCACAATTGATCTAAAAGAATAAAAATAAAAATAAAAAATAAATTAAATTAAAAAGAAGGTCGATTTGAAAATGTACCAAAATTTGAGATTTTTCAAGTTTGATCTTTAAAATTAAAATCCCCAGTGGAGTTGCTACTGAAAGTCCCTCAATTAGCGTGTACGGATCCATTTTTTGGTGTTTTGGAAGTCGCCACCTAGTTTTACTGTCTAGGAATCAAAACATGATTCAAAATAGATAAAGAAGTACTGATTTATAAAAAGAACGGGTTCAAGGATCATGTTACAGGATTGGAAGGTGTTAGGCGCTAATCCCTTTCAACGAACGTCGGTCTCTACTTTCTCAAAAATTTACATTACAAAAATAATTTAAAAAATTGAAATAAATAAAAAATATATTCTTTTTTACCTGGGTGATTAAGACGGTTGATTCCCTTAGAACTGGTAGAGAGAGTTCCTCATGTGAATCTTCCTACTTTTGTCTTCCTCACTAAATCCACTTCTGATCTCCAAGATGATGTATTCTCCTCCTAGATTTGAATCGTTTTTGGATATTTCTGAGAATTTTGAGGGTTCCTAGTATTTTTTAAGTAAAGAATGAAATTTGGATGTTAGGTAAAGACTTGGGCTTTAGAATTAAGATTTTAAAAAGGTTGAGAAGAGTTTTTAGCCTCTCTTTTTTAGGATTTTTGTTGACCTGTGAGTTTAGGTTGTGGAGGCTCCTTTTTATAGAGTTTTTTGGAAGTTTTTCAATTTGACTAGGTTTCTCAAGATAAGATTAAGTTGTTTAATTAGGATTTTAATTTTTACGTACAATAAATATTTTTAAGTTTTTTGGAAAACCCCCCTAATTATATTTTTAATTCTTTGGGACCACAGATGGACAAATCTTTTAATAAATATTATGTGGGCCCCACTTAAGTAAGTAGGCCACCACTTTAAATTTGGCCCGTGGGCTTAATTAATTGGTTTTACTTGTTTAAAAATATTAATTTAATTTATTAAGATTTCATTTTACGTTAATTAATGTTTTAATTATTAATTTCGAAATTTTAAATTTTTAGGGTTAAATAATTGTTGTTTTGCCCTCATTAAGAAATTTTGTGTTGAGAGATCATCTTTGGATGTTTTGGGATATTTTAAAATTAGTTTTTCATAAGGAATTCAATGGGAGTATCGGTTTATGTCACTTATGGATTTTTGGTGTGAAATGGTCGTGGACCCTATATGGGACATTTTCATAATTTTGTCGAATTTGGTAAGAATTGGTGAAATAGTTTATTTGATTTTAATTTGTCATTTTATGTGTTCAAAAGGGTTTTTCTAGTCATAATGTAAGCTCTAAAGATATTTTGATGTTAAGGGTAATTTGATCATTTTTTATGATTTTTTCTCGTAAAGCTTCTTTTTGTCTCAAAATGATGATTTCTATGTTTTCAGTCATATTTTTCTAGCGTAGCGTAGTTTCTAAAGTTGCTTGCTTGAAATACCTTATCAGAATCTCTGAAACATATCTAGTAACAAATAAAAACTATTGAAATATTCATCTATCATTGGGAACCATCACAATCGGGTTGACAAGTTGATTAATCGGGCGAGTACGAAAATAGGGTGTCTACAGGCATATGTTGGAGTCAGTTATAGAGTTCATATTTGATAGCCCGACGAATGAAGATGGGAAACACAATTATTTGGCACCATTGAGACGTCATAATACATTAACACAGAGAATTGTCGAGTCTCAGAATTTGGATGCAGATGTTGTGGAGCATTGTTTGAAAGCAGGGGATTCAGAGAATCATGAATGGAGTATTCATGCAGATGGCAGTATCAGGTTCCAAAATAGATTGTGGATATCAATAGATGAACAATTAAGAAAAGACATATTGGTAAAGTACATCGATCCCGTTATTCAATTCACCCAAGAGGTACAAAGATGTATAGAGACTTACGAAAACACTTCTGCTGGCCTGGGAGGAAAAAACATATCTCTTAGTATGTGAATCGTTGTATGACTTGTCAGCAAATCAAAGCTGAATATCAAAGACTAGCAGAACTTCTTCAACCACTTCCCGTAGTTGAATGGAAATGGGAACATGTAACAATGGACTTCGTAACCGGATTACCTAAGGCTAGTGATGATCTAAGTGCAATCTAGGTGATAGTCGATGGATTGACAAAATCAGCTCATTTCTTACCGATCAAGATGGCTCATACAATTGATAGGTTGAATAGATTATATATAGTAGAAATCGTAAGACTACATGGAGTACCTATGTCAATAGTTTCAGATCGAGATCTTAGATTCACTTCACAGTTCTGGAAGTGTTTACAGTTAACTTAATGTACTTAGTTGAAATTCAGTACTGCATTCCATCTGCAAACTGATAGACAGTCAGATAGGGTAATCCAGATTTTGGAAGATATGCTTTGAGCATGTGTACAAGACTTTGGAGGTCAATGGAAGACTCATCTACCCCTAATTTAGTTTTCATACAACAATAGCTTCCAATCCAGTATAGGTATGGCTCCATTTGAAGCACTTTATGCCAGACCATGCCAATCGCCTATATGTTGGACGACAGTCGGAGATACAATTCTCATGGGACCAGAATTGGTTAAAGAGACTACAAAGAAGACCAGAATGGTTAAGGAAAGGATAAAGGCGGCTCAGAGCAGACAGAAGAACTACACTGATAAATGATGGAGACCTTTGGATTTTGAGGTTAGAGATATGGTATTTTTGAAGATCTTGCCAAAGAAAGGGATATCTTGGTTCGGTTTGAAAGGTAAGCTGATACCCCGATATGTGGAACTGTTCGAGATTATAGAACGAGTTGGTTAAGTCACTTACAGGCTAGTCTTACCTTCTCAGCTAGCTAAAATTCATAATGTGTTTCACGTATCGATGTTGAGAAAGTATAAATCATATCATCCACATGTCTTAGACTAGCAATCTTTGAAGTTAGAAGAAGATATATCTAATGAAGAAGGGCTAGTGCAGATCATTGGTAGGAAAGAGAAAATATTGCGATCACCTATTATTCCTTTAGTAAAATTACTTTGGAGACATCTTAATGTGGAAAAATCAACTTGGGAAAAGGAATCAAATATACGGACTAGATATCCGAAATTATTCATCGAATAAGGTATATTATAATTTCGAGGACGAAATTTTCCTTTTAGGAGGGGAGGTTGTAATATCTAAAAAAAATTGACTAAGTCAACTAAGGTTGACTGAGTCAACCATTGTTGACTCAAGTCAAGTCAAATCTGGTCAGCCAATTTTGACTAAGTCAAATTGACCAAAGTCCAACTTTCTAGGAAATTCTAAAAGAATTAGAATTTTTTTACTAATATCTAAATATTTAAAATATCTAATATTGTGTTAGCTGATTTTTTTTTTATTGTTTCATATTCTACACAAAAAAGAAAGAAAAAAGTAAGAAGAAAAAGGAATAGAAAAGGAAAAAGGAAATAAAGAAGGAAAAGAAAGAGAAATAAGGATGTAAGCCCTTTTAATTTTTTTGATAGCCTTAGAAATATTTTAAAAAAAAAAGAATTTCTAAATTTTGTGATTTAAAACATAATTTGTTTTGTATTTCTGATTTAGTAGTTTTAAAAACAAAAATTGGTTTGTGATTATTCTCAACAGTGTATGCACACATTTTATAGATATTTATAATACTGTTTTTATGAGTTTAAAGCATATAATAGTTGCTACTTTATTTAAAAAGAATTTATTACATGCTTATAGTTATTTTATACATGTTTTATACGTATTTATACATGTTAAAAATAAAATACAGCAACTATGAAAGTTGTTATTTTTGTATAATATTTACACTATGTATACTAGATTGAATGCTCAAAATATTTATTACTTTATACGTACTTTATATATATTTTATACATATTTTGTATTTATCAAAAAGAAAAATAAAACAACTATATAAAACAACAAGTTGAAATCAAATAAACTGTTTAGCCAATTTCCACCAAATTCGACAAAATTACGAAAATGCCCCTCATAGGGTCCATAATCATTTCAGTGTCAAAAACCCATAAGTGACACAAACCGATACCCTCATTAAATTCTTTATTAAAAACTGATTTTAAAACATCCCAAAATGTCGAAAATAACTTTTCAACTCAAAAGTCATCTTTTAAGGCAAAACAAAGATTTTTTCAAATCCAAAAAGATCAAAAATTTTGAAATTAATAATTAAAATATTAATTAATGTAAAGTAAAATTTTAATAAATTAAATTAAAATTTTGAACAAATAAAATCAATCAATCAAGCCCACGAGTCAAATTTTAAGTGGTGGCCCACTTATTTAAGTGGGGCCCACATGATATTTATTAAAGGACCCTCCACCGGGGGTCCCAAATAATTAAAAATATAATAAAGAACCTTCCATTGGAGGGTTCTCCAAAAACTAAAAAATATTTTCATTCTACGTAAGATTTAAAATCCTAATTAAACAACTTAAAGAGATCTAGTCAAACTGAAAAACTCCCAAAAAACTCTATAAAAGGAGCCTCCACAACCTAAACTCGTAAGTAAAAAAATATCTAGGAAAGAGAGGTCAAAAACTCTCTCAAGCCTTCCCAAAATCTTAAATCTGGAGCTTCAAGTCTTTACCTAACACCCAAACCTCATTTTTTACTCAAAAAACACCTAGAAACCATTCAAAACACTTAGAAAAGTCAAAAAGACTCACACGAGGAACACTCTTTGCCAATTCTAGGAAGAGAATACCTCATCTTGGAATTAAATAACAGATTTAGTAACGGAGATAAAAGTAGGAAGACTCACACAAAGAACACTCTCCGCCAGTTCTAAGGGAATCAACCGTACAATCACCTAAATAATAAAGATAAGTTTTTTTATTTTTTTATTTTAAGGTGGTTATTTTTACAATGTAATTTTTTTGGGAATAGTAGAGACCGACGTTTTCCAGACGGGGTTGGTGCCTAATACCTTCCATCCTATAATGTGATCCCTAGACCCATTTTCTTTTGTAGTTCAATACCTTTTATCTATTTAGAGTCATGTTTCGGTTCTTAAACAATAAAATAGGTAGTGACTCCCAAAATACCAAAAAGTGGATCTGCACACACAGATCGAGGGCGTTTTCAGAAGAACGCCTCCTCTAGTGCAAAAAAGGTTTACTATCGACCTAACTGACAGCCCTTGGAATCATGACATAACCCTGTGCCTTAGAGTAGATTGGAAGAGTTTGCAAAGTAAAGAATCATCATTTTGGTACAAGACCATCTGACTCCTGTAGTAAAGAACGTGGTCCATAAGATCCTCGTTCCGTGTATGTCTCGAACTTCAGTGGATGGAATGCTTTTGGGGAATCGAAATTCATTATTGTAGGTGAGAACGGCGTCCCCCTGAGTTCTCGAATTACATTTCAAGCTTTCTGCCCAAGGTCCCTTCCTCGAGCGAGTTCCTTATCCCTTATGTTTAGCATCTCCTCCACTCCCCCCTTGTCATTGGATTCTGAGCTTCAAAACTTCTCTGCTACGTTCTTACTATTACAAAATCTACGGTTCGATATGCTTCAATCCTCCCCGCCGCACAGAGCGTATGCCCCTGACTTCCTTCCCCCTCTAAACCTCCTCCAGTCTCAATTCCCTCGCTCAGTCTCTGTCTAAGCTCTTCATTTTCCCTTCTTATTGTTGTAATTTTGACGTTCTATTTTTCTAACCCCTTGTGCATCTCCTCTCTCATCTCTATTAACAAATGATACATTGCAAGCATGGGACCTTACGGTGATGGAAGTGAGTCTGCTAGTAAGGGGTTTGATGGCTCTCCACGCTCTTCCCCTCTAACTCTCACCATATTAATCGTTTTTCTCCTTATAACATTCCCACAAACAACGCCAAATTGTAGATGCAGATTTTTGCTCTACCTCGAGATCTCCCTTAAAAGCTCCAAGCTTGGCAGTTGGCTTGCAACTAGACCACTCCGACAATCGAGTTAGAAATTAGTTCAGAGCTAATAAGGAGTTCTCTAGGAAGATTTTTTCTAACCTATAATGTGAATTTCATCCTAGTATTTATAGAATCCCTGATTTGTGAATTTCTCAAGATCTTTCCAATGATTTCTATCAAAAAGTAGTTGTGCTTAGTCTTTGTCATGTCAACTACAGGGGTTGCTACACCTGCCATGTCAAGACAAAGGAAGTTTCAACCATTCTTGTTAAGCTTGGAGCTGTCACACCAGTTCTATCAGTGACAGAGCTGCTATGCCTGTCCTGTCAAGCTCCATAAGCGTCCGAGCCATACTTATGGAGCTCTGTATTATGTAGCTCGGTACACCTTCCATCCAACTTGGTAATTTGGTAGTTATTTCTCAAAATTGCCACGTGTCAATAGCTCCGAGAAATACCCTCCACAAATAGTATGCACCAAGAGTAGAGGATTGAAATCTGAGTAATGTTGGGGTGACATTGGGATTTACTTTGATTCTCACATTTATGACCTGGAGGTGTGTAGATGCTTTTACTCATATCTCGAGAAAACTCATCTATGGCTATCACATCAATGTAGTGAAAAACAAAGTCCCCCAAGATTTTCCTTGATATCCTCCTTCCACTCCTCAATACATGCCACATAAGCCACAATTCAAGGAAATTTTGGAATGGAGATCAAAACATACTATTTGTATCAATGTGAAAGACTATTCGTATTAATGTGGAGGATTATTTGTATTGTAAATCTTGCTTGTTTATGAAAGATACCGAGTGACATGGATATAATGCAGAAACCCTATGGCGATTATAGAGAAGTCATATACAGTCAACATGCCTGCACCATTCATAGCTTCCTTCTCATCTCAAGGACCAAACATACTAAGCAAGAACATCCTCAAGGTAAGTCCTCTCTCTATTTCCATTTTTATTATTGGTTGAGTTGACTCATTGATTCCATCCACCAGATTTGAGGTGAATCGTCTTTAAAACTCAATGGAATCAACTTGTCAAATCATCTAGTCAATGTGGTTGATTTATCTCAAAGATGTACCTCGTCTAGTTAGAAACTTGACTATATAATATTTTTGTGGGGAATAAATAATTTTACTTTTTGAATTGAAAGCAAAAAAAAAACCCTTTTAAAATCTTCATATAATTATTTATTTTCATTTGAATCATCAAAGTCGAGTCATAATTTTTTAGTTGAACTCGACTCAGTCACATAGGAGTCAAGTTTTCAGAGTTTTTGAGATGCACATTCATCATACATGGAAGTTTTTAAAAAATTGGTAATCTATAATCTGCTTAAACTTGGTGCAATATTGTCAATTTAAGATGGATTTTTAATGCAAAAAATGTATTTAAAAAATTCATAATATAGATAGCTTTTTAATTTTAATTTTCTGTTTTTCATGGTTCTCTAATTTCTAATGTTTCAATAATTAAAACATTCCCATTATTTGAGTTCTACACACTTTTTTTAATTAATAAGTTTTCAATCTAATTAAACCTAAGAGCTTCAAAGTAAGCACAAGATTCGAGAGTTGATTGTTAATTTCAATTATTTGCAGCCCGATATTGCAGCGCCTGGGGTCGATATAGTAGCCATTTGGAATCGACTAGGATCCATAACTGAGGCAAATGGTGATGATCGATATTCAGATTATAACATAATATCAGGAACATCCATGACTTGCCCTCATGCCTCTGCGGTCATTGCCTACATCAAGACCTTCCATCTTGATTGGTCCCCGGCTGCAAGCAAGTCTGCCATCATGACCACTGGTGAATCTCTAGCTCATACACTACTAAATTACTAACATTTTAGGTCTGAGTCATTCTGAAGTGACCTCAAGATGGTACCTCATATCACACTTTCCTGACATGGAAGTATGTAGGTTACATATTTCCTCTTCGGGAAAGTGTGATATGAAGTACAATCTTGAGGTCGTTTCAGCATTAATCTCTAGGATTTTTATCCCTTCACAATTGATTTTAGACGCATTGCATACATAAAAAATATATATATTTTCTGTCTGGTTGAAAATATAACTTATTGACGGAATTTGGATTACACACGGTGTATCTAATGAGGTTATCCCTAATATTGATGAAAAAATAGGGATGTGAAATAAATAAATAAATAACCCACGTGTCATATTGCTACGAGGGTTCTATGAAAATTTTGAAGCAGGGAGTGGATTGAGTATGCCACGTTATCACAACTCTTTTCCTACATGGGTTAGAAGTTTAAAACAATGGATTGAAGATGAGAGCAGTAGATTAAAAATTGAGTTGAAAAAACATTTGGGGTTTTGATTCGAATTTCTTAAACAATTGGTCAATTAAGAATTGTCATCGGATCCCAAACCATTGTCAATCTTACTTTAATATTTGACCCTAAGTTATATTATACAAAACAGATGAGATATGGGATTTTACCCGATCCAATCCCATCCATTGTCAATCTCACTTTAATGGTGGTGTCTAGTTTGTTTGGAACTCAAACTGCCAAGTGACTAAACTTGTTATTTTTCTTTTTGATTCAGCATGACTTCCTACATCAGTTTCCTATGCAAGGAGGGGTACCATGACTCATTCCTTAGCATAGTTACGGGTTTGAACGATGTGAATTGTTCAAGCATCCCACGAGCACAAGGTGGGGCCAATGGCCTAAATTACCCTACAATGCAACATGGGTTTACTGACCACCCAACTGAGCGGATTTCAGCAATATTTGAACGGACCGTGACCCATATAGGTCATCGAAGGTCTGTGTACAAGGCTATGGTACAATCAACGGAGGGTCTCATCGTTACTGTTATACCTAGTACTTTGACATTTAATGGGCTTTTTACGAGAAGAAATCTTTCAAGGTGGTCGTTAAGGGTAAGCCACTCGACACGAATCCATTTATGAAGGCCTCACTTGTATGGGGTGACTCAATACACACCATTACTAGCCCTATCGTCATTTATGATACAACATATCAATGGTTGTCGCCTTTATTTGAGTAAATTCATGTTTGGATGCTTGATAAGTTTAGTTAGCACTAAGATTTTATCCATTTTTATTTATTTGTTTTCTTTTGTTTTTTAGGATATGATGCTTGAGTAAGCATGGCAAATGGGTGGAAATACATTTTTCATGCAATTGTAATTTCTTTTTGTAATGTTTCATAGCTCATTTCTACAACTCATGAAATTCTCTCTCTCTCTCTGCTTATCATGGGTATCCCCACCCTTTAGGTGAGACTAATCTGACGGTCACATGCACCAACCCCTCGAAAAGTCTTACATGCAATTGGTTGAGTCAAGGGTCAATCAGACCTTGGAGGGTAGTCCCAAGCAATGCATTGCTTCGTAGGGGATCAAACACTTGACGTACCCTTCCAAGGAGCTTATCAACCAACCCTTGGGGTCAAATTCTCTCCCTCACACTTTAATTTCTGATGGTAGTTGTTGAAATCATGGGAATCATGGTCCCTCGAGTACACACAAAATATGGTACAGATTAACCATTGTATATGGTAACCACCTAAACCATAGTGATCATCAAATAAAGATGAAGAGAAATAAAAATTTATTTCTGGGACCTTTCCAAATAAGTTCCTATACAAGAAGAACATTACCCATGCAACAACCTCAAATATCCTCTCAAGTGAGTTCATATCTGAAATTTTACATGTTCTTAATTGCCTGCATGTAAATCACAATTTTCACCCCAGAAAAAAGAAAAAAACAAAAAAAATCCCTCCAAGCACCTCTCAGATAACAAGAAGATGACCGAAGTAACTTATGGAAATCCAGATTTTTATCGAAGGGGATTCTTACCCAGAATTTAATTTATTCCTCAAAGGCCAAGTAAATTACAGGGTATTTTAGAAACACCCCCATGTTAAATTGGTGATATAAGATTCACCCCTTGCAAAAGACAAGAGTAGGTTACCCTCTTGACTGTAAGTCAAGGTTGCTTTTTCTTGATGATTTAACAGTCAAATTTTGAATTTTTTTCTATAAATCATCGGGGAAAAAAAGTATAAATGTTCAAAATTAAGAGAATATCAATCTTCATTCGTTATTCATGATCAAAGATCATCGAAAATGATCAAAAATCGTCTGAAATAATTGCAATCGCCATTGGAAAATCTAACTAAGTGAAGAAAATGAGAAAAGGGTAGTTTGGATATTTCAAAGACATTAGAACATAAGATGAGATCTAGGGACTATTATGAAAAGAAAATTTTATTAAATGAATTATTAAGAGATCACTCAAAACTTAGGAATCATTTAGAAAAAGACTCCCTCCACCAAGCTCCATTAAGTAATTTTTCCTATAACCTATATACTTTATAGCATATTATCAAATCAGATCCTTATCGGATTGGGACACGATTGATCTAAATCCAATCCGATAACTTTTAGTCTAGATCAATGTTTTGGATTCTGATAAGGATTCGATCTAATATATCGGATTGGATTTTGATCAATCACGTCCTAATCCGATAAGAACCCGATTTGAGAATATGCTAGAAAGTATATAACTTAACTTTGGAGTTCGTATTTTAGTATACAATCATGACATTGGTTCATCACTTCGGCCTTGACAGCAAATTCGTACTCAAGTGATTGGTTGGTGGAGAGAAAATTTAGGAATAAAATAATGATTGAGTGACCTGACGAGGCCGATATCATGCAATATTTGCTAACCATATTAAAACATCAACATGAAAGTTGCATGTTACATCCCTAAAAACATATAATAGCACTGCCATTGGCACCCCCAATTAAGGAATATATGTGAGAGTTGATATTGGCACTTTGATTTTTTACTTAGTCGTGATTTTTTTATGTCCCCTCTGACATACACTCCCTGAAGTGGCATGGGTTAGAACCACTTATTTTTCTTTGGGACACACAACTGCACATGCCCATAAATATATACGGTTATGTATCCCAAGGAAAAAAGTATGGTTCTAGTCCATGCCCCATTACGCAGTGTATGGGAGCAGATGTCAAAGGGGGTGTCAGAAAATCATTACTCTTCTACTTATTTTAAATCATTCACTTCTTTTTTTTATATTATAATTATTAAGTAAAAATCGGGGTGCCAATAGCAACTCTCGTACATAAAAACTAGGGGTGCACATGGTTCAGATTTTGACAAAATTGGAACCAAACCAAATATGATCGGTTCTTCAAATTTGGAATCGAACCAATCCAATTACCTTATAGAATCGAACCAATCCAAACCAACCTTGGTTCGATCGGTTCTCATACTTTCAAAATAGAAAAACTAGTATTTTTTTTCTTTCAAAAGAGGAACCCTTTGGATCTGATCATAAATAATGCCTATTTTTAAAATGAAAATGATTTTATGATTAAATTTTGACTAAAATCTATGTAAATTAAAAATTAGAGGAAGTTCAATGAGACTAAAAAACAATTATAATTTTAAAATTTGTATTTTGGATGGATTAGTGAGGAAACTAATCCATAAATGGTAGATTAACGAATCTAAATCTAGGTTTGTATAGTATATTTCATTTAACAAACATGACATAAAGGTTCTCGTAAAAAAACAAGGAGTCAAACTCTTTGAAAAAGTTTTTCCATAAATGGGTTGATCCATTTAAGAGTTGAGAAAGAGATTTGTGTACATTTTTTTATGAGTTTTTGTTAGAAAAAATAGAAGAGATGAAATTGAAGACTTTGATGAGTTACCTCTTCGTAACATACCAACACAGTTGAGAGAGAAATAGATAACAGAATAACGAAATTAAGAAAGGGTATATATATATATATAATAGATATTATAATATATTATAATAGATACTTCGGATTAGTTTGGTTCTCGAATTGATTCGGTTCTATTATACCTATAATCCGGAATCGAACTAAATCAATTGGATTTTTTTATTTACAATCCGCACCCGAACCAAATCATGATCAATCCGACCCAATCCAATCCAAAAGACTTCGAATTGGTTCGATTTTCGGATTTACCCAATCCAATATGCACCCCTAATAAAAACCCACTACCTAAACATCTCAAAGCATCATAAAGTCAAAGTTTTTTAGGTTGTGACCATGGTTTTAAATCTTGTTAGAGACCGAGACAACTCATCCGATACATCTCGGCATCGTCCATCAAAGAGACGGATAGACAAGTCAAACGTATCAGATGAGATTTAAAACCATAGTTCATTTTTCTCATTGTTGAACAAGATGACTCAAATGTATCAGAAAACTCGTCCAACAGGACTCCGTCTCATTCATGGATGAGATGAGACCTCAAAACAATCATGGTAGTGATTGAATTGAGTTATCATCGTTTATCTATAATGGTGGTTGTTTTCTTGATAGCTTTTTGTATATGTCAGTTTCACCAGAACCATTCCCCTATTGCTCTTCTGGCCCTGGGCCGTCAAGAACGATACCGTAATACCATTACTGCTACAAGTAATGCCCTATTTAAACGGTGTAGAGTCGACCCCTACATGTGAATCTTGTACAGCGTTAAATGTGTTGAGAACATGTAGGGTGCTAAGTCGACTGCCTTCAATTTCCAAACGAATGTGGTGCTCCATGTAAATCTCTCTCTCTCTCTCTCTCATGGATGCATAGAAATAAAAAAATAGAATCTAATAAGTCTGTTTTGTTTTTTGTTGCAGATGGGAACCACAAAATGGGAGTTGAAGTAGAAGGAGTCTGTTCCTCTCTTTCAACAACATCAACTTTTGCTTCCATGGCTCTGTGTTTCCAGTAAATTTGATTTGTATCTCGATTGCATTTTGAAAATAAACCCCATTTAAAGGGTGTCAGAGGGAAAATAAAAAATTTCCCAGAGAATTAAGCTTTTCCATTTAAAGATTTGAGTTGTTGAGAATAACTTTTTGTATTTGAAGATTTGAGTTGAAGGAGACAATCACCTTTGATGACATTAGAGAAGGCACCAAAAAAAAAAAGTTTCATTTAAATTTTTTAATAAATCCTTCCAACGTGTGGAATTGTAGAAATTCCTCCACAAGGATATAGACGCACCAGATATAATCTGGACCATTGAATCAATTTAGTGGTCAAATTGTGATTGGATTGACGTTTCAAACCATCCGATTATATATAATAATAAAGTGATCTAGGGTTATTATATCCTGAAAACTCCTTCCTGTGGTGCTTTGGAGAAATTTGGCCTTAAGGACCAGCCTTTAAAGTTATTGGATTGCAAGACCGTTATCAGACTTTTTTAGGTATAATCTGTGAAGATTTTCACACACACAAAAAAATAAATAAATAAAATCAAAGTTACTTAGTAGGCTATTAACAACAGTGTTGGAAGCCTGGAACCCAGCATCTCCCATCAAAACAACTAGGTTGACAATAGCCCATAAGCAGTTTTTTTTATATAAAAAAAAAATGGGAGATGTTACTTAAGCAGCTTTGCCAATCAATAATGTTAAACTCTGCGACAAGAATCCTTGGACTAATGCTTTGAAAGAAAATGGGAGATCTTGCTGCAGATATATTTCGTATAAGTATTCATTTCCCTGCAGACAACAAAAATCAGAAATACATAAGCAATTACTTACAAAGTAACAATATATATAATGTAGAGATGAGAGATGGAGAATGGAATGAAGGTCAAGCTCTTTTTCAAATCTTTAGAATATATAACTTGCCTTTGATCAAGCCAAATATCCCACGAAAATCAAGTTAATAATCATCAATTTGAACATAGGTTTAGATAATGATCTAATAACATCGAATTTCCTGCTCAAATACAAGAACAAGACCTTATCACACAAATCCTATTCCTCCATTCCACTCTGCCCAAAGCAGATGCTAGCATTATCGAGTGTGAATTCAAATCTGCTTTCACCATCTCCACTCATGTTCCCCGAACTGGAACAAAATTCAGTGGGTTCGTGGTTTGTTTCATTTTATGAACCATACCATGAACTAGTTCGCTTCGTACCAGTTCATGGTTTAGACTAGTAGCAACGAATTGGGTAACATAGGTAGAGAGGGTTGCCGGAAAGCGGAATATAAGACATACCCAATAAAACTTCTTAGTAAACCAGATAGAAAGATGGAGACTTGAAGGGTTGTTTCCATTAGGTGTACTTTTCAACATGAGTCGTGATCCCAAAACACCGACAATTTCCCCCCGTGCTAAGCGTTCTTTGGCCAGTTACCAAAGCTTAAGTGATTAATGTATTGCTCGACGCAAACTTTCACAAATCAAAATTTGCTACAAAAGGTGACTACTATAAGTTTGGGTAGTGCACTTATTCTTCGCAGATCAAAATCAAAGTATTCTTCGCAGATAATCGGAAAAATGAATCCAGGTATTTAACAATTATTGCTTTTTGATTCGATTATTCTATTGTTTATTCAACATCAAATCCAGATATATATTTATTGTTTGTAGTATTTTTCCCAACAATTAATATCAGAGCCTGTAAAGATTTGTTCTTATTCAAATTGTTCAAAACCCTTGATTAAATCTGAGTCGAATCCAAATTTGTTTTTAGTTGTACATATTTGTAAATAGCTCTTTCAACAACTGTTGCTTAGCTGGACTTTCCAGCTGTATTATTCTAACAAACTCTTGTAACCAACTCATGCTTTATCTAGCTTGTATTAGTCATTTGAGGAGAATAATAAAAGTTCATTTTTCATTCTAATTTCTCTCTTCTGTATTATGGTATCAGAGCAGGATTTTCTTCTCTCAGTTTCTTGAGATTGCTAGATCTTTCTCCACTCTTCCAGAAGTTCTTCATTGTTCTTCAGAAGTTCTCCTTCGATCTGTAGAAATTCTTCTACAATCTTGCAGTAATTCTTACCAATTTCTTTCTCGATTTTCATGGAAACTCCAGGATCAGGAAATTCCGCCATTGATGATTCTTCAAATCCTTATTTTCTTCATCATTCAGATAGTCCAGGTCTTGTTATTGTGTCTCAACCATTGATCGGTGAGAATTATGCCTCCTGGAGCCGTGCTATGTTAATCGCTCTATCAGTCAAGAACAAACTTGGATTTATAGATGGTACGATCCCTAAACCAGCAAGTATAGATCCAAATCTTAATTCCTGGATTAGAAACAATAATATAGTGATTTCTTGGATCTTGAATTATGTTTCTAAGGAGATATCTGCTAGTATAATTTTCTCTGATTCTGCTTATGAGATATGGCTTGATCTTAAAGATCGTTTTCAGCAGAGCAATGGTCCTAGAATTTTTCAATTACGAAGAGAATTGATGAATCATGTTCAGGATCAAAACTCTGTTAGTGTTTACTTTACCAAACTTAAATCCATATGGAAATAATTGAGTAATTACAGGCCTAATTGCACATGTGGTAAATGTACTTGTGGGGGTGTCAAGCAGCTGAATTCTCATTACCAAATGGAGTATATAATGTCATTCCTTATGGGATTACATGATTCCTTTTCTCAAATCCGGGGCCAGCTTCTGCTTATGGATCCTCTTCCTCCCATAAACAAAGTTTTTGCTCTTATTTCTCAAGAAGAACATCAAAGAAACATTGGAACACAACTCAGTTCCTCTTATAACTCCACCAATGCTGTGGCTTTTGCTGTTAAGAGTAATGATCCTAAAAGAACTGGTGATAGAGGAAATTACAGTTCTAATTCTCGAAATCCAGGAACATACAAAGGACAAAAGAAGGAGAGACCTTTTTGCACACATTATCAATTTCATGGCCACACTATTGAAAAGTGTTATAAGCTCCATGGTTATCCACCAGGATTTCAACCACGGTAGAGGGAAAATCACTCTTCTTCTACTACTCAAGCTGCTGTGAACCAAGTTTCCAGTCAGCCATCTTCCTATGTTTGTTCTGAGCCTCACGTTGGGAATTTTATTCAGAACCTTAACTCTAACCAATATCAACAGTTGATGACTATGTTGTCCACTCATTTGGCTACTTCTGCTAATTCTAATGGTCATCACGAATCTTCTTCGTGCACTACCTATTCTGCAGGTACTTGTTTTTCAATCTCTTTAAGCCCGATCTTCTCATCTACGTACTTTTGGATAGTTGATTCAGGGGCTACTCGGCATATATGTTCCAATGCTAGTCTTTTCACTGCAATGAGACCTATTCAAAACTCTATTGTTACTCTGCCTAATCATACTCAGATTGCTGTAGCTTTTTCTGGCGATATCAACCTTTGTGATAAGTTCATTCTCAAGGATGTTCTTTATGTTCCTCAGTTCAAATTCAATTTAATGTCAGTCAGTGCTCTTACTAAGGAATCACAATTTACAGTCAACTTTTTTCCTGATTGCTTCATTATTCAGGAAATCCACAGCCAGAAGACGATTGGCAAGGGTGATAAGCTTGAAGATTTATATGTCCTGGATTCTACTACTCTGCAGTCTCAATTTATTGCCTATGTCAACTCTGTTTCTGCTCGAATTTGGCACAATAGATTAGGCCATTTGTCTTTTAAGAAGCTTGATTGTTTGAGAAGCCATTTAGACTTGGATTCTACTAAATACAATAAGGCTGATCCTTGTTATATCTGTCCTTTGGGTAAACAGCGAAGGCTTTCTTTTGTTTCTAATGATCATATGGCTAAGAGTCCTTTTGATTTGATACACTGTGATGTTTGGGGTCCTTATCATGTCTCATCTCATTCTGGTTATAAGTATTTTCTGACTTTGGTTGATGACTGTACTCGATTTACTTGGCTCTTCTTGCTTCAACAAAAATCTGATGTCCGATCTGTTATTCCACGACTTTTTGCCATGGTTGATACTCAGTTTAATGCCAAGATTAAAGTTTTTAGATCTGATAATGCTCCTGAGTTGCAATTCACTGAGTTTTTCAATGCCAAGGGTGTTCTGCATCAATTTTCTTGTGTGGAAAGGCCTCAACAGAACTCTGTGGTGGAACGAAAACACCAACACCTGCTTAATGTTGCTCGGGCTCTCTATTTTCAATCTCGAATTCCGATTATTTTTTGGACTGAATGTGTTCTTGCAGCCACCTTTATTATTAATTGGACACCATCTCCTCTATTACAACATAAGACCCCTTATGAGTCTCTCTATAAATCCCTTGCTCCTTATTCTCTTTTTCGGGTTTTTGGATGTCTGGCTTTTGCCTCCACTCTCTCTGCTCATAGGAATAAATTTCAACCTAGAGCTCGCACATGTGTTTTTCTTGGTTATCCATCTGGTGTTAAAGGTTATAGACTCTATGATATTCAAACCAAACAGATCTTCATTTCTCGTGATGTCATTTTTCATGAGGATGTCTTTCCCTTTCATACTTTAGTTTCTTCTGACCATTTGCTTGATCCCTTTCCTGATCTTGTGTTGCCTCATTCCACTCTTGAAGTTTCTCCAACTCCTTTAGTTTCTTCTACTTCCTTTAACACTCCAACAGATTTTGAGTCTACTGTTTCTGTTTCTAATGCTCATGTGGATATTTAACCTGCTACACCTGCAGTTTCTGCTGTTATACCTCCTCGAAAATCCACACGCCATATCAAGCCTCCTTCCTATTTACAAGACTATCATTGCAGTCTGGTTTCTCATAAGCCATTACCAATTCGACATCTTCCTATCCTTTATCCACAGTTTTATCCTATACTTCTTTATCAGCTTCTCATCGGGCTTTTGTCTTGGCAGTTTCTTCTCATTTTGAGCCTCAGTTTTACCATCAAGCTGTGAAGTTTCAGCATTGGCGAGATGCAATGCAGGCTGAGTTCGATGCTATGGAGGCCAATAATACTTGGTTCTCACTGTTCTTCCCAAAGACAAACATTCCATTGGTTGTAAGTGGATTTATAAGATTAAGTATAGGTCTGATGGATCTGTTGATCGTTATAAAGCTCGTTTAGTTGCTAAGGGCTATACACAATAGGAAGGTCTTGATTTCATTGAAACTTTTTCCCCCGTCGCTAAACTTGTTACTGTCAAAGTACTATTAGCTCTTGCTGCTAGTCACAATTGGAATTTAGTTCAATTGGATGTGAATAATGCGTTTCTTAATGGTGATCTTTTTGAAGAGGTTTATATGGATGTTCCTCTTGGATATGGCAGTAAGGGGGAGAACATTTCTAATAAGGAAAAGCTTGTTTGTCGACTTCACAAGTCTATCTATGGGTTAAAACAAGCTTCCCGTCAGTGGTACTCTAAATTTTCTCAAGCTCTTCTTCAGTTTGGTTTCACTCAATCTAAATCTGATTATTCTTTGTTTACCAAGGGTGAAGGTTCTTCCTTTGTTGCTTTATTAGTTTATGTTGATGATATTATCATCACTGGGCCTAATACTCATGTTATTGATTCCTTGAAGAGTTTTCTCAATGATCATTTTAAGCTGAAAGATTTGGGTTTTATAAAATACTTTCTCGGTCTCGAAATTGCCAAGTCTAGTAGAGGACTTGTTCTTTCTCAACGTCACTATACTTTGCAGCTACTGGAAGATACAGGCTATCTTGCTTGTAAGCCAACTAGTTTGCCGATGGATCCTAAACTTTCCTTAAGTGCTGATACTGGTGATTTGCTAACTGACATCTCCCAATATAGGTGTCTCATTGGTCGTCTTTTATACTTAACTCTGTCCCGGCCTGATATTACTTTTGATGTCCACAAGTTAAGCCAATTTTTGGCTAAGCCT
The DNA here is from genome assembly GCF_017979445.1 of Akebia trifoliata. NCBI lineage: Eukaryota > Viridiplantae > Streptophyta > Magnoliopsida > Ranunculales > Lardizabalaceae > Akebia > Akebia trifoliata. The sequence goes on along the minus strand of NC_141383.1, from coordinate 9,558,627 downwards.
CGCGTTCCTCATCTCAAGGCAGCTCATCATCTTCTTCGATATCTTAAGTCTCATCCTGGACAAGGGTTATTTTTTCCTGTAGCTCCTTCCTCTCTCAATTTGAAGGCATTCTCTGATTCGGATTGGGCCTCTTGTTTGGATTCTCGCAAGTCCGTTACTGGCTTTTGTATTTTCCTTGGTGATTCTTTGGTTTCATGGAAATCAAAGAAGCAGACCACTGTCTCCAGGTCTTCTGCTGAAGCTGAATACAGGGCAATGGCTGCTACTGCTAGTGAATTAGCTTGGCTTCGTCAGTTGTTGCAGGATTTTCATGTTGATGTTTCGTCTCCTGCCCTTCTCTTTTGTGATAATCAAGCTGCAGTACATATAGCCTCTAATCCAATCTTTCATGAGAGGACTAAACACATTGAAATTGATTGCCATTTTATCCGGGACAAGGTTGCTGATGGTTCCATTCGACTCATGCCCATTCGTTCTCAACATCAATTGGCTGATGTTTTCACCAAACCATTGCCTTCTTCTTTATTATTTCCTCTTCTTTCCAAGATGTCTGTAAAGGATATTTACAGTCCATCTTGAGGGGGATTTTTAGTTGTACATATTTGTAAATAGCTTTTTCAACAACTGTTGCTTAGCTGGACTTTCCAGCTGTATTTCCAGCTGTATTATTCTAACAAACTCTTGTAACCAACTCATGCTTTATATAGCTTGTATTAGTCATTTGAGGAGAATAATAAAAGTTCATTTTTCATTCTAATTTCTCTCTTCTGTATTATTTGTTTTGAAATAAATAATTTTTTCTTTGATTTTAAAAATCAATTTATTTCAAGACGAAATATGCCATTTATTTTCTCCTTCAAAGAAATTTATTAGAGACAGAAACATGATGTAATCTCGTTCTGTCAATCGATAAGAATCAAACAAATATTTTTTAGAATCCAGATCGAATGTCTGTGATGATCGATCGAAGACCTTCATGGGTTGAACCCATTGAAACGGTATCATGGTCCAATCGGTTTTTCTTTTTTTTTTTATTTAAAAGACAATCGATCGAGAGAGGGATGAAGAAAACATCATCGATTTTTTTTAAGCGACTTGTGAGATTGAAATCGAAGAGATGTCAAATCTGATTAAACCAAATAAATAAGCAAATAAAATTAAAAAAAAAATAATTTACCGAAAAGTTTCCGATGATCGTAGACGTTGTCTGATGCTGGTGATTAGACCTACCGGTAGGCGAATGAGTGGCGGCGTTTAGGGTTTTGATACAGCAAGGTCTGTCTTCTTGAGGAAGAAGACGACTACTGGTTTCGATCGGGTTTTGGCTTGGTTTGGGCCAAACCTGATAGGATTTTGAGATTGGGCTTCTATTTTCAGTTTTAAGCTACAGTTGGACCAAGCCCGTTTGATTGGGCTAAACCCGATTCAAATTACAACTAACGTTTTAAAGTTCTGATGGGTCATGCCCGATTCAGCCATACCGACCCGTTTGGGTCAACCCATACCCGATTTGATTCAAATCGGTTCAACCGAACCGGTTCAGTTGGTTCAAGCTGAACCAGTCCATAGAAAACCGTTTTTTCCTTTTAAAAACTTTGAAAAATCATAATTAATTCATTTTAACTCCAATTTGGACAAAACAAGAGTCCATTCTGAATATTTTTTTAGATATATTCAATAAAATTATTAAAATAATTTATTGACAGTAACATATAATAGTAAAGTTAGATTCAGTTGTACCCTTTTGGAGAATATATCTATAATTGTTTTCTTTTATGTTGAATTTTTTTTTTGTTATTATCACAAATGTTTGTACTCACATTCAAAATAAGAATAATTAAAAATCAAATTTAGATATATTAGAGTATAGGCCTTGCCTATAAGAGTTTAGAAAAACACTTTGAGTGATCGTTCAAGGAACTTGGTGGAAATAGAATAGTAATCTGCCTAAAGATAATTGTTTTATAGAAATTACAAGTTCTTGAATTATGAGACTTAGTATCCCACTAAGATTACTTTGCGGCATTCTTTTGCATGAAATCACTAACTTCTGTCTAAAGGTGATTTAGGGATGTTTGTGTAGATCGAGTTAGTTAATAGAATAGTCACAAGTGTGAAAGGGAGAAAAGGATAACCCTCTTACCTAAAGGTGTAGATAGTAACTGGATTGAATTGGAACATGAGTGGCTAGGTCTATGTGCATATTCCAATGCAATTTTAAGGAACATACAGCATATTAAAATCTCAACCCAAAGACAAGTCTTGATGATACGACTTTTTTGTACCTATAGAGTGGAAAGTTTCACCCTTAATAAAACACTCTGAAATGATTCGACCAAAACCCCTAGTACAAATTGAAAGAATTTAATCCCATAGTATATTAATTTTTGACCATATCTTATTGTAACTAGGAATGGGTCATTGATTCAAAAGAGTCTAGCAGGGATTGAGCCTCTTAATGGTTCTAATTACTCATCCTGAAGGATGAACATTAACATCTTGTTGGGATGCATGGATTTTGATTTCGTTCTTTTTTAGGACATGCCATCGACTCCACTTCTAGATTCTATAGGGTTGGTAAATACCCATTTTGCTAAATGAAAAAAGGCAAATAGATTGTCTATGATGATCATTCGAACATTTATTAGTGAGACTCTTCAAAGTGGTATTTAGACTACAAATACAGGTAAAGAACTGTGCAAATCATCAAAAAATAATTTATGGGAACAAAGAGATCTGTTCAGTATGAGTATTTGGGTCATTTAATGAATCTGAAATATGATGGAATTAAAATGTACGAGAACACATTCTAAAGATGTCAAAGCTTGTCATTGATCTCCGAGAGTCGGGGATTATTTTTTAAGATGATCTTTTAGTTCACATGGCAGTTTTATCTCTACCTAAGTCTTATAACACTTTTAAGGTCAATTACAGTGTACAAGAAACAAAATGAGATTTGAATCAGCTGATTTCCCTTTGTGTCACTGAGGAGGCAAGATTGAGGGATTAAAAAGTTGAGTCAACACACTTGGCAATTCAGACAAGTAGTAAGAAAATTTTCAAGAATAAGAACTTCAAGAAATGCGGCAATAAGAACTTCAAGCAAGGAAAAGGGTTTAAAGGTTTTAATAATCAGAAAATAATCAAGGAAATGGCAAAGGTTAAGAAAATAGATAATGAAGAATGTTGGATCTGTAAGAAGAAGGAACACATGAAGAGGGATTGCTTTACTTATAAGAACTAATTGCAAAAGAATCCAGGAGGGGTTCGTCAATAGGAGAAACCCTAGACTAGAGGATAGACTTTTTCTTAGAAATGTAGAGGCATTGCAGGTTGAGACTATTGAAGTTTATCGTCTCATTCTCGATATAAGACATTCTTTAATTTTAAAGGATATTTTTTACATCCCGTCTTTTAGATGGAACATTATTTTCATTTCTAGATAGGACATTGCTGGTTATGACATTTGAAATTAGGTCACATTTTCAAGAGAATACTTGAATCCTTAGTTGAAGAAGAAATTCTAGACCCTTTAGATTTTTAGATTTTGATGTTCGTGTGAATTGCCTTAAAGGTAAGATGATTAAGAAACGGAAGCTTGAAGTTACTAGAGTTACTGATTTACTAGGTTTCTTGAATATGGTCGAAATAGTGGGAGTGAAAAGCTAATGAAGGTTATATTTGAAGAAAAACGTAATAATCTACCAATATGTTTTATTTTGCAACCTTTATCTCATTTGGTGACTTTACCTGTTCGATCAGTCATTGTAAAAGAAGATGTAATAATCCAACCAAAACCCAATTCTCAAGCGGTGGTGGTCCCAATTCCACAACCAACCATTCTCATTAGAAAATCTACTCGAAAACGCAAACTTACCATTATAGATGATTATGAGATGCACTTTTAAAAAGGAGATGTATCAAATGAGATGTGTAGACACCCCAATTTGAACGGGCCGTCACTCGAAAGGGTCCAAAAACAGTGATTTTCCGATAAATTTGACTAACGGGCCTCGAAGGCCCGAAGCATTAAAAGTTGGCATTTTTGACAAATCAAAGCCTCTAACACCTCTCAATGGGTTAGTAGGTCCACCAAAAAGCTCGACATGCTCCAATCCACTCGAAACATTGATTTTCTAACAAAATAGGTCAGCGGGCCTTTAAGGCCCAAAACATTAAAAGATGACAGTTTTGATTAAATCGATGCCCCCAAGACCACCCAATGGTCTAAGGGACCCACAAGAAGGGTTGTGACCCATTCCACATGTGTTCAACATCACTGCTCCACGCTTACATTCAAAAAATCGATAAAATCCTTCAAACGGGCCCAAAAGGCCCAATTCACCAACACGTGTCATTTTTTATCAATTAATGATTTCAAAAATCTCAAAAAAATCAAAAATCAAAAAATTAAAAATGTGAGACTTAGGATACCTACCTTTCATCTATCATCCACCATTCCGCCTCAAAATTCACAAAAAAACCCGTAAATGCCCTAAGCCTGTTCGAAGCCCACAAATATTTACCTCTTTCCTAAATTAATTTCCCACCTTACACCCTAACCTAAAATCAATCCCATGTTGCCTAAACCATAAAGTAAACCCACCTTCAAAAATCCCATTCAAATCAAACCCCATCTAAATCAAAATAACCTACAAAGCCCAAGCCCAATGTATCAAAAATCCACAAACCACTATCCATACATATTCATTATCCAACCCACAACCCTAACCCATCAACTACTACCCATATCAACCAATCACAATCTAAACACCAAATGATGACACATGTCATCATACATTTCCACCTTTAAAAGTGCCTTCGATCCGCGGGGTGCGCGGATCCGCTTTTAACCTTTGAGGTTTGGGAGTTGCCACCTAGTTATTACGGTCTAGGAATTGAACATTGACTCTAATAGGTAAAAGAAACTAATCTATGAAAAATAAAAAACTAAATCCGGGGATCACGTTATGGAGTTGGAAGGTGTTAGGCACCAACCCCGTCTGGCCAATGCCGGTCTCTACTTATCCCAAATAAGATTACATTGCTAATAATAAAACCTAGATAAAAAAATAATAAAAATTTTACCTTCGATACGCAAAGATCTTATTCTCTCAGATCCGACAAAAACTGCTCCTTGTACCATACTCCTTGCTTTGTTCTGTCTCCAAATCTGATTTCTGATCTCAGAGGCAAGGTATCTCTTTTTTTGGATCTGGATTCTTCGAATTTGTTATGGATTTTGGGTGTTTTTTAAGGGCTTTTAGGTGTTTTTTTAGGCTAAAATTGAAGTATGGGTGTTAGGTAAGGAGTTGGGGCTCCAAAACTAGGGTTTATGGGAGGCTAGAGAGGCTTTTTAACCTATTTCTCTTAAGATTTATGATTATACGAAAAAAATAAAGTGTGAGGACCTCTATTTATAGATTTTTTTAAGGGTTGATTTAGATAGAATTAATGTTTAATTAGAATTATTTTAGTTCGAGTTGTATTTTAGTTAGAATTATTTTAGGTAGAGTTGTATTTTAATTAGAATTCTATTAAATAGAGTTATTATTTAATTAGAACTCTATTAGGATTTTGACTTTTTGTCTTATTTGATTGACTTTAATACCTTGACTTTAGTCTTACTTGATTAACTTTTAATACCTTGACTTTAGTCTTGTTTAATTAACTTTAATTTTGACTTTAGTCTTGCTTGATTGACTTTTAATACCTTGAATTTAATCTTGCTTGGTTGAATTTAATTTTTTGGAGAACCCCCTATATTTTATCTTTAATTCTATGGACCCTTAAATGGAGGGGTTCTTAAAGAAATATCTTGCAAACCCTCAACAATTTTGCCTGAGAGCCTAATTGATCGATTTTTTTAGTTCAAAATTTTAAATTAATTTCATTAATATTTCACTTTAATTATTTAATATTTTATTTATTAATTTCAAAATTTTTAATTATAAAAATTATGAAATTAGAGTTTTGCCCCCGAAGAGGACTTTTCGTGTTTTAAGTCGATTTTTTATGTTTCAGGATGTTTTAGAATCGATTTTTTGTAAGGAATTCAATAGAAATATTGGTTTGTGTCATTTATGAAGTTTTTTGTGTGAAATAATCGTGAACTTTATGAGGGGTATTTCCGTAATTTTGTCGAATTCTATGAAAATTGACGAAATAATTTATTTGATTTCGATTTGTTATTTTACGTGTTTGAATGGGTTTCTCTAAGCGTAACGTATGCTCTAGGGTTGTTTTGATGTTCGGGGTATTTTGATCATTTGATCAATTTTTAGTGATTTTTATCATGAAACTTCTTTTTCTCTGCAAGATGATGATTTATATGTTTCTGGAGTCATATTTTCTTAACGTAGCGTAATTTCTAAGGTTTTGTCAGTTTGAGATACCTCATTCGGATTTTTGAAACATATCTGGTAATAAAATAAAGCATTGGAATAAACATCCATCATTGGGAACCGTTATGATCAGGTTGACAAGTTGATTAATCAAGCGGATGCAAAAATTGGGTGTTTACAGATGCCCTCTTTGGCAGAGGGTTGAAGCAAACTAGATAGTAAATCTATTTTGGTAGATAGTGCAATATCCGAATGCTAAAACTAGTGACAGTTCATTTTGCAGCCTGATTTAGCAATTCGTCGAGGTGTTCGGATCCTTGAGCATAAAACTCTCCCCGAACTTAAAAGTTGTCAGGTCCTTGAGCGAGAACTCTCACTGATAGTGTCAGATCCTTGAATTTTAGAAAATTATCCTTGACTAAAAAGTGCAAGTGTGAGTGTGTGTACTGTGTGAAATTGAGAAAAAAAATTGAGCATAATCTGAGCAAAAGTAAGCATAATCTAAGCAAAATTTGAATGTCTTACTCTACCTACCCTGCGTGAAAAAGTAATGAATTTTTTTTTTGGAGTCCTACTCTATCTACTCGGGGTGAAAGAGTAATGAACTTATTTTTCTAAGAGTCCTACTCTATCTGCTCGGGGTAAAAGAGTAATGAATTAATTTTTTTGGGAAGTTCTACTCTTCCTACTCGGAGTGAAAAAGTAATAAACTAATTTTTTGGGAGTCCTACTCTACCTGCCCAGGGTGAAAGAGTAATGAACTAATTTTTTTTTTGGAAGTTCTACTCTACCTACTCGGAGTGAAAAAGTAATGAACTAAACTTTTTGAGAAGTTCTATTCTACTTACTCGGGGTGAAAGAGTAATGAACTATTTTTTTTTTGTGGAAGTTCTACTCTACCTACTCGAAATGAAAGAGTAATGAACTAAACTTTTTGGAAAGTTCTACTCTACTTGCTCGGGGTGAAAGAGTAATGAACTAAATTATTTTTTTTTTTAAGTTCTACTCTACCTAATCGGAGTGAAAGAGTATGAACTATTTTTTTTTTTTGGAAGTTATACTCTACCTACTCGGAGTGAAAGAGTAATGAACTAATTTTTTTGGGAGTCCTACTCTACCTGCCCAGGGTGAAAGAGTAATTAACTAATTTTTTTTTGGAAAAGTTCTACTCTACCTACTCTGAGTGAAAAAGTAATGAACTAATTTTTTTAGGAATCCCACTCTACCTGCCCAGGGTGAAAGAGTAATGAACTAATTTTTTTGAGAAGTTTTACTTTACCTACTTGGAGTGAAAGAGTAATGAACTAAGCTTTGAGGGAACAAACAGGGGATTAACCTCGGATTTGATTTTTTTTAAACAAAAAATTTGATTTTATGAAGGTCCGGTATTGAATCTGAGGAATTTTCAAAATTGCTATCAAGAGGGTAACCTTTAATTCAAAGTTAACCTTATCCTTTGGGGTTAGAATTGACCAGGTTTCAGAATCAAAATACCCCTAGTTTGACAGGGAATATTGCACTGGGGATAATTGAACATAATTTGAAAACGAATGCCCCTAGTATAAGGGGGGAAACTGTACTCTTTAAAAAAAGGAAGTGCCCTTGTTATGAAAATTTGAAATCCTTGATTACCACAAGCGCAATAAAGGTTTAACTTTTAATTTTGACTCTTTATGTTGAAGATTTTAAGTCAGGCTCAAAGAAATTGAAACAAAATATTTCTTTCTGAAATTCATCATAGAATTTGTTCTTTCTCCTCGTCGGTTCGCTTAGGGACATGAAACTCTTCAAATCAATCAAAGACGAGATACTTGTATCCACTGAGTCTATATTTGATTCAAACTGGGTATTGAAACTTGATCAATCGGACTTCTGATGTTTCGGCTCAGACCACCTTTTCAGCTTCTCAACTCAACGGAGATTTTCTTTTATTTTTTGGTTGCTCTAAGTTTTACCTAAATTGCCTTTTCAGGTTTTCAATCTAGCGAGCATGCTCTAGTTTTTGCCTAGATCCCCTTTTTAGGTTGTCGATCTAGCGAGCTTACAATTTTTTCTCTTTTCTTTGCTCTGATTGTTGCAAAGATTGTCCTTTCAGATTTTTAACCTTGTGAGCTTACCTTAATTTTTGCTTAAGTCGCCCTTTTGGGTTTTCAACTTAGCAGGTTTCATTTTTCTTTTTCTTCCATTTTGCATTTCTGGAGAGTTACTGTCTGATCAAGCTTTCCTACCTTCCTTGACTTTTCGCACGGTATTTAGGAGGACTTTTATAGGTAAGCTTAGGATTGGGTATAAAAAGAAAGGAATTTTGAGGCTTAAAAATCCAAATGCCCCTTGTATGGCATTTCATTTAAAAAAATTTCTTGAATTTTCTTTCCCATTT